>NW_020174718.1:1192759-1239681 GCF_003031525.2 Neophocaena asiaeorientalis asiaeorientalis | reverse complement strand
ATCTTGGGTCACAAATCAAGCCTCAGTAAATTTAAGAAAATTGAAATCATGTCAAGCATTTTTCTGACCACAATGCTATGAGATTAGAAATCAATTACAGGGGGACTTCCCTGGTGGTGCACTCGTTGAGAATCCGCCTGCCAATGCAGGGGACACATGTTCGAGCCCTGGTCCGGGAAGACTCCACATGCCACGGAGCAGCTTGACCTGTGCACCACAACTGCTGAGCCTGTGCTCCGGAGCCCACGAGACACAACTCCTATGCTGGAGAGGGTGTGGAGAAAAGGGAACCCTCCTGCACTGTTGGTGGGAATGTAAACTGATACAGCCACTATGGAGAACAGTATGGAGGTTCCCTAAAAAACTAAAAATAGAATTACCATATGACCCAGCAATCCCACTACTGGGCATATACCCAGAGAAAACCGTAATTCAAAAATACACATGCACCCCAATGTTCATTGCAACACTATTTACAATAGCCAGGTCATGGGAGCAACCCAAATGCCCACAGAGAGACGAATGGATAAAGAAGATGTGGTATGTATATACAACGGAATATTACTCAGCCATAAAAAGGAACGAAATTGGGTCATTTGTAGAGGCATGGATGAATCCAGAGGCTGTCCTACAGAGTGAAGTAAGTCAGAAAGAGAAAAACAAATATCGTATATTAATGCATATATGTGGAACCTAGAAAATGGTACAGATGAACTGGTTTGCAGGGCGGAAATAGAGACACAGATGTAGAGAACAAACGTATGGACACCAAGTGGGGAAAGCAGCGGGGGCGGTGGTGGTGGAGGTGGTGGGATGAATTGCGAGATTGGGATTGACACGGATACACTGATGTGTATAAAATGGATGACTAATAAGGGTAAATAAATAAATAAATAAACATTTAAAAAAAAAAAACCCAAAAACAAAATAAATTAGTCAGAGGCATAAAATGTACAGCATGGAAAATATAGTCAATTATACTCTCATATTTTTGCATGGTGACAGATGGTAACTAGAGTATAGTGGTGATCATCTTGCAATATATAGAGATACTAAATCAGTACATTGTGCACCAGGAATTAATATAGTGTTATAGGTCAATTATACTTCAAAGACAAACAAACTCATAGAAAAAGTGATTAGATTTGTGGTTACCAGAGGCATGGACCAGGGGGAAGGAGAATTAGTGGAAGGTGGTCAAAGCGTGCAAACTTTCAGGTATAAAATAAATAAGTACTAAGTATGTAATATATAACATGATTAATATAATTAACATTGCTTTATGTTGTATATGACATTTGTTAAGAGAGTAAATCCTAAAGGTTTCACCACACAGAAAAAAACTTTTCCTTTTTTTAATTTTTGTATCTACAGGAGATGATAGATATTCACTTAACTTACTGTGGTCATCATTTCACGATGTACTTAAGTCAATCATTACGCTTTACGCCTTAAACTTATACAGCGCTGTATGTCAATTATATCTCAATAAAACTGCAAAAAAACCCGGTAACGGCTAATGCTTATTAGGGCTTATTATAGGTCAGACAGTCTCCTAAAGACATCTATGAACTCATGTATTTCTTATGAAAACTATATGATAGCAGCTGTTTTATCCCCATCTTACAGATAAGAAAAGTGAGGCACAGAAACATTAGGCAACTCACCTGAAGTCAAGGCTGGGATGCGACAGAGCTAGGAAAAAGGGAAATACGGAGTTTTTATTCTATTAACCGGAAAAGTGTTTCTAACTGAAAAATAACTTCTAAAATCTACAAAATAAACACCTAAGTACAAAAAGATTTCTTTTATTAATGAAAACTTTTACAGTAATAAAATACCCGGTTTATCTATAAAAGCAAGGCCCTACAGGAAAACTTTCCTTAAAAAAGCTTGTGATAAAGAGCAGCAGTAAAAACACTTACCTGCAAAAATAATTCTACGTAACATTAAATCTGAAAATTAAAAAAAAAATCATTTATAGCTCAGCAGCCTAGCCAGGGATTTGTCCCTGGAGAGTCATATTAAGCATTGAGTTATGTGTCTCTGTTCCCAGCGCTACCTGGTAGGGTATTCTATTCTAATGATAATTCAAAGCAGCTAAAATTAGAGAATTAGCAGAAAGCCAGGGCCTAAAGGGCTATTTGGAGCCCAGGGTTTATTACTTTTATTCATTCAATAATAAACATTTAATGAGTATCTGCTCTTTGCCAGGGGTATCTCTGGTTGCTTGAGAATAACTATAACTCATCTCTGCCCTCAAGGAACTCAGAGTCTTAATTGCAGCGCATGAGTAAAAGACAAAGGTCCAGTGAGATGGGAGGTCAGACTTGCCTGGGTGGGGATCCGGAAGGTCAGAAAGCTGGGCCTACTTCATCTGAGTTGCGAAGTTCAGGCAGAGAAATTGAGGCCTGAAGAGGTTCAGAAATTACCCAAGGAGGGCTTCCCTGGTGGCGCAGCGGTTGGGAGTCCGCCTGCCGATGCAGGGGACACGGGTTCGTGCCTCGGTCCAGGAAGATCCCACATGCCACGGAGTGGCTGGGCCCGTGAGCCATGGCCGCTGAGCCTGGCGTCCGGAGCCTGTGCTCCGCAACGGGAGAGACCACAACAGTGAGAGGCCCGCGTACCGCAAAAAAAAAAAAAACAAAAAAAACGACCCAAGGGGATGTAAATCACAGCTTCAAGACGCAGAATTGGAAGCTAGGTCTTCGTACGCCTGATCCAATGCTCCTTCCTCCTTACCAACGTGAGGACAAATCTCAAATATAATGGGCTACCAACTCACTCTTATGTGGCGGATGGTTCCAAGGTGCTCCAGTTTGATCCTCTCGTATCACCTGGGGAACGTTTGGACTCTGGCAATCATGAGGCAATTGGTCATTGATTCTGATGGTTTCAAGGTGACTCTTAGAGCAATGGCTGCCAAAGTGTGGACCCCAGACTAGCGATGTCAGCCCCACTTGGGAACTTGGTAGAAATGCAAATTCTCTAACCCCACCCCAGACCTGCTGAATCAAGAACACTGGGGGGTGGGTCCTACAGGTGATACTGATGGAGCTAAAGTCAGAGAACCACCATCTTAGAGAAGTTTAGGAACACTTACTTTCACATTTGTTTGCTTGTTGATCAGTTGTCCAAATGTTGTAGCTATATTTCATGCATTTGGTTAGTAGGGGGGACTAGGGTCTTGCTGCTTGCATGGCTGGTGGGTGAAAAACATCACACTAGCTGGGAGCTTGTTAGAACTGCAACATCTCAGCCTGCCCCAGACCTCCTAAATCAGGATCTGTATTTCAAAAATGCCCAGGTGATTCATATGCATGTTGAAGTTGGAGAGGTGCTGGGCTAGATAACATCCATTTCCAAAGTTCAGGTTGTATAATTCTGTGAGTTTTAATGTGGTCACAAATCAGATTGTATTAAAAGCTTTTTTTAAAAAAAATACAACTTTCCCCCTGCCCCCTGGAACTGTTTCATTGCTGTGGTAATACAAAAAAAAAAAGCCCTTGGCATTTCAGTTCATTTTTTAAAAAGACATTTATTTGGTGCTTGCTGTGTGCCACGTATTCTTCTAAGCACCAGGAATAAAAATGTGAATAAGATGCAGGTACTTCACTAAGCAGAACAGATTGAAAAACAAAACCAAAAAACTAATACCGTGTGCGTAAGGCAGTAAGAAAAGCATTAACAAGACACAGGGAGCTCAGAAAAGGAAGTGTTGCTCTTGAGTAGGGTTGGAGGTGCAATCACGGAGGGCTGCCTGGGGAGGTGACCTCTGAGGTGTGGCTGGAAAAACAAGTAGGACTTCATTAGTCGGACAAAGCAGAGGAAAGACTTCAAGATGGAGAGCTATTTTCCTTGGAAAAGGTCACTTAAAACTGTAATTACAAATTCAAGAAGTATTTATCAAAAATCAATCATTGTTATACTTTTAATTTGTACCTATTCCTGGGTTGCCTCAGGCACTCATGACCACTGCTCTGTCTTCTGCTCTATATTCTCAAAGACATAAAAATGTCTTCCTGGATTTAGTTATTCTTTCCATTATGCTTTTTCATTTAAGATACGTTCAAGTGTGATTAAGTGATATTTTTACATGATTAAGTGTTATAATTATAATGTCTTATTTCACATCCATTTGCCTTTAACAGTATGAATATTGTATAATAGAAAAATAATTCTAAAATATAGAGTAATCCTTTACTTATAACATGAATGGGTGACATATACAGGCTAGGTTTCAAAAATAAATTATTTTTTCCATTCAAACTGCAATTTACTCCCAGGAATGTAATTCTTATTTAATGAACCTGAAAATAAAATGGTACTTTCACCCCATCACACACTAGAGAATGCAATTTACATATATTGCTCAATTTCCCCTGACCCCATCAGCTGGGTGGTTATAAAAGGGATCAACTTAATGGAAATTAACCATGGCTTGGCTGCTCTTATGCCCACCTAGTAATGTAAGATTTTTCTTTCCTGTTAATGTCTCATCCGCTTTTTCCTGGGAGTTCCTGATGGTACCTCATAGAAGTTCACCAACAGGTCTGCCCAGAATGTGTGACATCTGTCACGTCCTTCTGCCTCAGTTTGGCCTTGTTGTGATCTGCTCCCTATGAGCTGGTGGAGGGCACTTCTGCCTTTGCCCATGCCACATCACCACAATAGAACCTGTGTCATGGCCAAGGGTGTTCCCTCTGAGGAGTCCCAAGTGGACCAGGGGCACAGTGTGTATAACTTTGACGTGATACAAATACCGTCCCCAGTGTGTCCACCCTTTGTCATTCTATGCCTCAAAATATGCTGCTTGTTCCACAGGGTCTCATCAGAGATTTGATGCTGAGGAAATTGTCTACACCCATGGAGAAAAATAAAAGTGGATTCCTACTTCCCTTCATATTAAAAAAAAAGTAGATTTCAGCTGGATTAAAAACTAAATATGGAGGGGAGAGATAAATTAGGAGTTTGGGATTAACAGATACATGCTACTGTATATAAAATAGATAAACAACAAGGACCTACTGTATGGCACAGGGAACTATATTCAATATCTTGCAATAACCTACAATGGAAAAGAATATATATATATAATATAGATATATATCACTGAATCACTTTGCTGTACCCTGAAACTAACACAACATTGTAAATCAACTATACTTCAATTTAAAAAATAAATAAATAAAATAAAAGTATATGTTAGCAAATGTAAAAAAAAACACTAAATATGAATGGTGAAACTACAAAGCAAATAGAAGAGAATGTGGGAGGATACATTTCTCATAAGAATTGAGGAAGGACTTTTAAAGAAAACCCTCAAGGTATACATCATAAGATTAAAGATTGGTGGGCTTGGTTATTTCCATACTAAGCTTTTCTGTTTTTCAAGGAAACTATGGATGAAGATTACAAATGATGGATTGGGAGAAGATATTGGCAATGTCCCAAACCAATGAGGGCTTTACATCTAAATGCATAAGAAACATCTGCAAATCAACATTAAAAAAACCCCCAAAATACTCGATTGAAAATTGGGCAAAAAACATGAAAAGGAAATTAAAGGAAAAAGAACCCAAATGGTCAACAACGCTATGAAGAGAGGCTCAAACTCTAGAAATCAGAGAATGCAAATTAAAACAATAAAGATAAATCCACAAAAAAGGCCAAGTCAGAAAGTTGGACAATGCACATTGTTGATGGGGTACATGAATCAATGTCTTGTGGGTGTGTAGACAGGTGCCACCATTTTGGTTACATTAAGTATACACATACCTTATGATCCAGTATTTTTGTGTCTCTCTGTATGGGTGTGTGTTGCTGTTGTTGTTACATAGGAGGATGTATGATGATATTCATCTCAGCTTTGTTTGTAGGAGAAAGCCGAAGGTCATTAGGTGTCCACCCCTGGCGAAATGGACAAGTAAAGGTGGTGCATGTACGCTGTGGAATACTTTACAGCAATAAGCAACCAGGGGCGCCTCCCTGGTGGCGCCGTGGTTAAGAATCCACCTGCCAATGCAGGGGACACGGGTTCGAGCCCTGGTCTGGGAAGATCCTACATGCCACAGAGCAACTAAGCCCGCGAGCCACAACTAATGAGCCTGCGTGCTGCAACTACTGAAGCCCGTGTGCCTAGAGCCCGTGCTCCGCAACAAGAGAAGACGCCGTAATGAGAAGCCTGCGCACCACAACGAAGAGTAGCCCCTGCTCTCCTCAACTAGAGAAAGCCCGCTCGCAGCAACGAAGACCCAGTGCAACCAAAAATAAATAAAGAAAAGAAAGAAACCAAGATCTGACCAAAGAGTACACATAGCAACATGGGAGAGATCTTTCAATAATAATAATAATAATAATAAAGATCAAGATAATAATTAGAGTAAGATCTATAGTACAGTACCATTTTATTAAGTCATGATACATGCAAACAAAACACCACTACATTTTTCTTTGAACTTACCAGAAGACGTGTTATTCAGACGATGGGCCTCCTGAATTGATCATTTAATTTCTTCCATTCCCTTCCTTCCCCCTCCCCTTCCCTCTCTCACCCCTCGGTCTGATTTATCCAGGTTGTGTGTGTAACTGTCAGTAAGCACCCACGACCAACATTTTTCTACACTGTAGTCATGCTGTCATGAAGAGGAACAGAACAACTTATAGAAGGTTTAACATGAGCCTAGTTACTCAAGAGTACTTCTGGGTCCTTTGGTTTGGTTAGTGTTGGGGAATATATAATTTATTGCAGAGAGAGCAATCAATCTCCCTTTGATCTCTATCTCTCGCATTTCTATCTCTATCTCCGTACCTCTCTGCTTATCTCTCTCTCCCTAAGAAACCAGCCAGCCTGCTTTGGTAGCCTGCTTAGAAGGAAAGCTCAGATACTCAGGAACCGAGCAGAACTGGAGAAAGCAGATGTGGAGCATCTTAGACAGCCTGCTGCTCGATTGCTTATCTTGCTCTTGCAATCGCCATGGATCGTTGGGCCTGCCTAGGAGGGAATCAATATCTAGCAAAGTGGAAGAATACCTATGCATTTCTCAAATTCCACGCTTGAGCATACCTCCTGGGAAAAATCACAACACGTATGCACAAAGAGACAGGTACAAGAATGTTCATTGTAGCAGTGTTTTTAATAGCAAAAAATCATCAAATACCTAAATGTCCATTAACAGCCGTATCTAAATTCTAATATGCAATAGATGACTGTAAAGCAATGAGGGTACATGAATGAAAGCTCTCTCTCTAAAAGGCATAGATCTCGCGAAACTGATGTTGAATAATGAAATCAAAGTGTGGAAGGGTATGTACGGTATGATACCATTTACATAAAGTTTAAAAGCATGTCAAACAATATTACACATTTTTAAGGACATGTAATCATGTGGTAAATATATGAAGAACTGCACGGGACAGACGGATACAAAAGCAAAATCAGGCTTGATGATATCTGAGAAGGGAGAGAGACACATGGGACTGGGGAAGGTTACTTAGAGTATTCCAACTGTCTCTGATGTTTATTCCTTTACAACAAAGATCCAAAGCCATATGGTAAGTTGCTAGGATCTGACAAATCTGGGTGGCAGGTACATAGGAACTGACTGCAGAACATTCTAGATAATAATGTATGCTTCAGGCGTGTCATACAAAAATCACAATACAAATCGATGTTTGCTAAAGTAGAGAAACGAAATTGCCCACACGTGTAGTCGTGTACATGTAGATCACGGCCGGGTCATGTACTATTCACCCATGACCTCCACATTGTAACCAAATCAGAAAAATGTCAAACCAGCGCTCTGCAGTGCATTATAAAGAAGTTCATGAAGACAACGTACCTGATATCTCTGAACAAATATCTGTGAATGGTTTGCTCTGTTCACTGAACACTAGATAATGGCTAGAGAGAAAACTGAGAGGAAAAACAGAAATAATAGAAGGGAAACAATCTAGAATTGAAGAAAGGCGTGAACTCTCAGCAGGAAAAGATGCACTAAATTCCAAGCAGAATGAATGAAAGAAAATTCCAGACCTAGACACAACCTTGTGAAATTCACACTGCAAGTAAACAGAAGAAATGGATCTGCAAGGCGATGGGGGATATGCTAAAGGAATGAGAACATTTAGCAAACTGACTTAAAAAGACAGTGGGGCAATGACATCAATCCAAGGGATGTCATTTTGAACCTGGAATCCCATATGCAGCCAAATGATCAGTTAAGCAAAAGGGCAAAGTAAAGGTATTTTCAGACATGCAAGATTCGGAAAGGTTACATTCCATGCCTGGAAGCCAACCGCCATGTAAGAGGTGCTGCTGCTATCTTGAGATCGCTATGCTGTGAGAAGCCCCAGCCTCACGGAGTGGTCCCATGAAGACTCTGTTTGACAGCCTCCAATGAGCTCCCAGCCAGTTGCTAGCCGCATAAGAAGTCATCTTGAAGCCCTGTCAAGCCTCAGGGGACTCTGGCCTCAGTCACCACCTGAATGCAACTGCGTGAGAGACTGCAAGTGAGAGTCACCCAGCTGAGCCTATCCCCAGACCCAGGAGAGATGCTAATAGTTCTTTAAGCTCCTACATTTTGGGGTGTTTTTTAACACAGTGCTAGATATTCAGAACAGCACGTTTTCATTTTATCAGTAAGAAACAAGGAAAACCTATAGAAACTTCAGGGTACTTTAACAACCTAGAAAGTAAATACAGAGGAACCTAAATATGACATGATTTTGAAAAATCAATGCTATTTAAGGAAAGACAGTCTATTTTATTTTGATGCTTTGAACATTCTTTCAAATGACTTGGGAGCCACGATATTGAGTGTGGCTAAAAGGAATCCTCTTAGCACAATAATCGTCACAACACAAACGCCGATTACGGGCTTGCAAATTGCAGATCCAACCTAAAATGACTTCATTTCAATGACAGAAATGAAAGTGTTACCAACCTTGACTGGGAGGAAACAGTAAGACACACTTGCCCTTTTAAGAAGGAGGGACCAGCTTTAGTTGAAGGGACTCTATGAAGGAATCACACTGAACTTCTGTTAGGCATATCTATGAATATTCTGGTTGCTATAGAACTTCTCCAGGTTGAGTGCAATTCAAATTGTGTTCTGTCTACTTTCTCTTGTCTTATGAAACTTCTTCCCTTGATGTCTCCTGATGCTGAAAATCCAATCTCGTGAGAGCTCTCTTAAATATGTATGCAGCTGTAGTCATCTCTTTTGGAAATATTAATCACAGCCTCTCTGTATTTCAATATTTAAACACATTTGAAGTCATTTCAGATTCAGTCCCAGGACAAGGTTTAGTGCAGAAAAGAGTCGTGCTTCTTAAATTCTATCTGTTGGTAATCATTTAATACAGCGATTTTCAACCTTGAACACACGTTAGAATTATCTGGCGGCTTGTTCAATCAGATTGGTGGGCTGCCCCCAGAGCGGCCGTCAGCAGGTCTGTGTGCGGCGCAGGAACCTACAGCTCTAAGTTTCCAGTGGGTGATGCCGCTCGCTGCTGCTGCTCCAGGGGCCGCACTTTGAGAACCACCGATTTAAGGTTAATGAATTCACAGTTCTTCCTTCCTTCCACGTATAGGGTTCTCTGTTTCACCTTCTAGAAGAGCTCTGGACAACATCATGGTTTTTGCAAAAGCGGTTGCCTACGCTGTTTTTCCAGGCTGCAGTGGTTGACAAAATACTGATCCCTAAACACTGCGGCAAACATTGCTTTTCATAACAGTGTGAATGATGTCAATGTGATGGTACTGATGGCCTAAGATAGGAGGAAGGAGTGCAGGAGTGGGGAGGTGGAAAGAAAGATCAGCTGTGGGAATAATTAGCTCCATTCCACGTCGATAAGGAATCAACAGAGACTGTCTAAAGATGATTGAACAAGAAGCAGAGATGTAACTATAATATTTAAAGTTAAATAGATAATGAAGAATAGACACAATAATACTATCCCTATTAGACATTGGTTAGGGGAGAAGAAGGAAAGGTGAGGGGCAACATAAATAAGTGAATTCCTTATCTTTCAAGAGGTGATTGGTAGAAATTGTCCGAAGTCGGTAAGTCACCCACGTGGCGTGGCAAAAAAAAAAAAACAACAGTTGGTAAGTCAACAAATTATATTATTTAGAATTAAGGAGAAAACCACTAGAAGAACTAAAAATAGAAACTGGTGAAATGGGTTGTCTCTTGGAACTGGGACCAAAGGGGCAGAGTTTGTGATAGGAGATGCTTGCTTTTTCTCCCTTAGTTCTTTGGTGGAATTTAAGCTTTTAAAAAATAATGCTGTATTTATTTGATTAAAAACAATCAAGCTATCTACTTGGCCAAAAACTGATGAACGAAATTGCAATTCCTGAGTTCAAACCTTGATTCTGACTAACATCCATGATTTGGGGCAAGCTATATTTGGAGTCGCTAGCCTCAGTTTTCTTTCTTAAAAAACGTATGACACCTCAAGAGGTACAAACCATTAGGTATAAAATAAGCTACAAGACATATTGTACCACATGGGGAATGTAGCAAAAAAAAGAAAAATAAAAAAGGGATTATAATAGTAATTTCTCACAGGTTGTTCTTGGAAATAGACGCAATAATTATGCATGCAAGTCATTTGGCATAGTACCTGGCACATTTGCCTGATTAAATATTAGGTGTTGTTATTATTAATGTCATTGTAATCGTACCGGTAACAGATTGGAATCAAATTTTCAGTGGTGAGGGACAGAGGCAGACTGGAAGCAGAAAAGACAAATCTGGTCCATGCATGTATTTCTGGGTTATACGACACTACATTTATCTACATCACAGGCACGTGCACAGGTGTGTGTGTGTGTGTGCCTTGTCACAGCTTTCTCAGAAAACCAGGGAGTATGACGGAGTACTTCAGTATAGTCTGATTCAACAATATAGCTTTACATAGCTTTGGAAAATAAAGGGAGAGAATAAAGGGTCACAGAATCTAGAAAGAAATGAGCCCCGCTCCATATTCATCTCTGCTGAAGGCCACATGGAGAAAACAGCATCCTTTCAGGGTACTCTGGCCAGGAGTTCCAAGTGGTCATGGAGGGCAGTTGAACTTCAGTGTGCAGGCTCCACTTCTAGATGAGTAACTTAGGAGCAAGTGACCTGGAGCCATTCATCCCCCTTCCCATAAATACTTGAGAAAGCCATGGTTATGTTGGTTAAAGTTCAGCATCTTTTACAGTTCGTCTGCCAGTTTAATTGTTCGATGTAACCTGACCTCAAAGTCATATTTGACTGTAAAATGAGTGCAATGAAAAAAGGCATATTGCCAAAGAAAGTTTACCTATGGACTTACCACTGATGCACAGGTCAGTACATCATAATTATTGGAGTTTCCAGCCCCAGAGAAATCTGGCATATTAACACGGAAACATACCTAGAGAATGGGCCAGGGTCAGGACAGAGAAGGCCAAAGGCTGTCCACGTGGCCTTTGATGACTTATGTCAGAGCTCCGGGTCCTGAAAGCCTTTCAAGTTTGTATTTCAAGTGTCTACAATATTTCTTCTGCTCAGAGGAATACGTGATCTGTTGAGTTTGTAGCTGAAGGAAAAGCCTTGGACGGCATGGCTGACAGACCCCAAGGTGGTCCCCGTGATTCCTGCCCCCTGCTGTTCATGCCCCATAAGGCCCTCTCCTCTTGAGTGTGGGCAAGACCTGGGACATGCTTCTAACCAACAGAATATGGTAACGGTGAAGTAATTTTGGAGATGTACTTAAGGCCCCCAATCAATTAATTCTGAGTGGATCAAATGGGAGTTTCTCCTGGGGGGACCTGACTTAACCCTGAGGTCAGAGATTCACTTTGCAGGCTTGATAAAATAAGCAGCCATACTGGAGCTGGCCCTGTGCCATGGAACTGTGGGCAGGCCCTCTGACGTCAGGGCAGCCTCTGGTCTCCAGCCAGCAAAACAAGAAAATGAATTATTCTAACAATCTGAATGAGCTTGGAAACAGAGTCACCACTAGCCAAGCCTTCAGATGAGGACGCAGCCCAGCCACAACCTTGTTTGCAACCTTTTGAGAGCCTGGGCAGAGGACCGGTTGAGCTGTGGCCCTGAGCTCCAGAAACTGTGAGATAATAAATATGTGTTATTGTAAGCTGCTAAGTTTGTGTTAATTTGTTACACAGCAATAGGAAACTAATACAGAAGGGTGGAGTGGGAGTGTCAGGGGAGACAAAGGCAGGAAATAATGGATAGTGGAGATTAAATTTACATTGGCTTTCATCAAACTCCGAGCTCACATCTTCCTTTATTCCTTTCTACTCTGTATATAGTTTAGACCTCAGGATGGATTGGGCCATATCTGAGTGGCCTTGGGATGAGGCTTCGAACCCAAGCAACCAAGAAGGAAGTTGGGCCCAAGAACTGGTGGAAAGATGGGGAAAAGCAGAGGAAAGTTCCAGCTCTGGACTGAGGGCTGCTGTGGCATCAGGGTGTGTTTTCAGGAGGGACATATTTTAGAGAACAGAATGCACACGCTGATTGTTAGGTCAGTATCTGACGCAACGCTTCCCATACGCCAGTGCCTATGTTAATCATCACCGACTAATGTGTAGTCAAAATTTGCAGCAGACTTTCAGATCTTGGGGAAGAGATGGTCATCCATGCAAACCACACATCATCATCTAAGGCATCCAGAGGCTAAGAACAAGTGTTGTTTGAGTCCCTGTGCGCGTTGGCATTGTTCAGGGGCACTCAGGTGTCTTTTTACTTAGGGCTTACCTGGGGCTGAGGAAGGGATTTGGGTCAGAACTCGTGGTCTAACGAGGGATAGTCTTCATCTGCTACTGTTTCCATGACATACACCATTTACATGTCTCTAGCAGGGCCTGTGTGAAATGGGTGTCATGTGTACTAACTGATCAGAGTTAGCTCCTTCCCCCCAAATCTCGACAAATCCTCCTCAGCAGCCTACCAGTTTCCCTCTTAGAATTTGCTGCAATCTGTCTTTATTCTGTTTATTTTTCACCCTTTTGTCTGCTTGCCTACTAGAGCTTCATTGCCCATCAGGGCAGCCACTAGCCACAGATGGGGGTTTAAATTTAAATTCATTAAACTGTATAAAGTTAAAAGTTCAGTTCACATTAAAAGTACTCAATAGCCACATATGGTTATTTGCTACCATATTGTACACCAACGATTTAGAAAATTTCCATTATTGCAGAAAGTTCTACTGGACAGCGCTGAATGCTACCCGTTTAGCCATTTTCACCACGGGCTTCAGACCCTTTAAACACCTGAGTACAGGCAGTCCTCACTCTGCATGGGTCTGATATACGTGAATCTCCATTAACACTGTTTAGCTAATCACCAGTCCCCCAATGACATGGTTTAAACTTCGGTTGCCATGGTATGTTAACTGTGAATAACTGCATAAAGTACAAATTTTGCTACTAGCTTTTTTTTCTTTTTTTTTGTAACCTCTTTATTGGAGTATAATTGCTTTACAATGGTGTGTTAGTTTCTGCTTTATAGCAAGGTGGCTACTAGCTCTTTAATCCAAAAATCACTTTAAAGTAAAAGGTGTGCATGATGATCAGTGACCAATCATATCACTTCTTTCAAAGTCTGCCAATGATTGGTCACTGAGCACCTGCTCTTCAGTTCATGCACAGACAGCAAAGCACATCGTCGTGCCTCCTCCCTTTATCCCGAGCGACAAAGCCATATAACGTTTTATAAAAAATGGATGATTGAAAGAGGGAACTGGCCAATAAGGACGAGAGCGTAACAAAGAAATAAAAAGTGGTTACTCTGGAAGTGAAATTAAAATCAAATGTAAACGGAGTAATAGAAGAAGTAGGTGACTGTGCGAATGTTATCACTGCCCTCATTTGAGATTGTAGATATACAGGCCAGAGGGATGCAGTGAAGGCGAACTTAGCGGCATAAATAAGGGGAGTGTTTGTGATGAAAAGGATGAAGCTGTCCCCGAGGGAGTGACACTAGGAAAAAAACACTCACGTTAAGGAACTCTTAGAGATACTGCACAACACTGAAAGCCCCAATGATAAAACATTGGAAGCCGATCCACATTTAGAAAGGAGTATGAAAATTTGCCAAAGCATAGAACAGATGCTCATTGCATACTGTAAGTTACATGATGCAGAAAAGGCAAGCACTGTTCAAACTACTCTTTATGAGGTTTTACAAAATGACCCATTTTAATTCTCAAAGTTTCCAATGTTTTAAATTACTGTGTACAGGTACTAAATAAATAGGCATTTTACTATATTTTTCATATCCCTATACATTTATAAATGATAGTAAGAGAATGATATTTTGACAAAAATCTTTGTAAGTCACAGAACAATTGTAATTTTTTCTCATTATTAAGATCACTTTACACATTTTGGGCTTGCATGGTCATCTTTACAGTCCTGCACCACCATGCAAAGTGAAGACCGCCTATACTTACTTCGAACCCCTCCTTTCTTAAGGAATAACAAAGGATTATCCATTCTAGAATGGGCACTCCCTTTTTGGCAGGGACCATGTCAATCATATTCGTCACTGCACCCTGCCTCTAGCGCCTAGCACAGTGTTTGCCCAGATTAGGACGTTGTTAAGAGCTATTTGAACGAATGAATGGACTCATCCTGGGAGGGGGTGACAGAAAGAAGTCATAAGTCGTTTAGTCAAAGGGCAAGATGTGCAAAGGGTACTAATTCAAAAGGAAAACAGAAGAACTATTACTTGGTTGGAGGTTACCAAGAAGGCTCAGCTTCCTGAATCCCACCTATGTCTACTGCGAAGCTAATTCTGCCTAACGTCGCACACGACGGTAGTGCAAACGGCATTCTGGACCAGAATTTTGGTTTAGACTATAGAGGGGAACATGAGGGGAATTCCCTGGCGGTCCAGTGGTTAGGACTCCGCGCTTTCACTGCCGAGGGCCCGGGTTCAGTCCCTGGTTGGGGAACTAAGATCCCTCAAGCCTTGTGGCATGGCACCCTCCCCCAAAAAAATATATATATTTATTTAATATATATTTTTTTATTTTAATGCTTTAAAATTAATGTGTAACATAAAATTGAGATTCAATTATAAATATGGTGGAAAGATTACGGAAAGTTCACCCAAAGGCAGCAGGTTAATTTCAAGTTGAATGGTGAAATCAGCTACTTGTGATAATTGCTTATCTATTTCCCTCAGCTAAGCAGGGTTTAATTAATTCCATTATTTTCTGCAGCAGAAACAGTTGATAAAGACATGGATTGTTCTTCCATGGATTTCCTATGTACAGGCTTCGAAATTTCTTTATTTTTTCAATTAAGATGAATGGATAAAGAAGATGTGGCACATATATACAATGGAATATTACTCAGCCATAAAAAGAAGCGAAATTGAGTTACTTGTAGTGAGGTGGATGGACCTAGAGTCTGTCATACAGAGTGAAGCAGTGAAGTAAGTCAGAAAGAGAAAAACAAATACCGTGTGCTAACACACATATATGGAATCTAAGAAAATAAAAAAGGTTCTGAAGAACCTAGGGGCAGGACAGGAATAAAGACGCAGACGTAGAGAATGGACTTGAGGACACGGGGAGGGGGAAGGGTAAGCTGGGATGAAGTGAGAGAGTGGCATGGACTTATATATACTACCAAATGTAAAATAGACAGCTAGTGGGAAGCAGCCACATAGCACAGGGAGATCAGCTCGGTGCTTTGTGACCACCCAGAGGGGTGGGAGACACAAGAGGGAGGGGATATGCACATATACATATACATACAGCTGATTCACTTTGTTATACAGCAGAAACTAACACACCATTGTAAAGCAATTATACTCCAATAAAGATGCGAAAAAAATAAAATAAAAATGAAAAAATTTTAATACAGTTCTAAAGGTTACTTTCCAATTTTTGAAATGAAAAAGTGAGAGGGGTAGGCTAAGGAATAGGTAGAATAAAAAGTGTCCAACTGAGTGATGTTCAAGTTGTTATGAATAAAAATTCAGTTCAAAAGGTAAGACTCCAACTCTTTGATCTTTCAAAGCTGAGAAGCTATTTCTGTAATCTGACTTGAAAGTTTTATCATAGTTTTTGGACTGCCAGAGGGGAAACTTGCACTGAAATCCATAAAACCAAACTGAAAACTATTCTCACAGACAGACACACACACCTATCTACTCAAACACCTGTCCGGCACCTCTATACACCCAAACACACACACGCACACGCACACACACCCCAAATCAACCACTTTCACGGCAGAGATAAAATCAGGTTAGAGGAGAAATAACGTAATAATATCCATGTATTTTGATCCCTGTGAAGATTCCTAAATATTTGCAAGAGGTAAGGAATCACGTGAACACAGCTAATTTGCTTTTTTCTCAATTTCAAAAACAGTTAACACAATTATGAATGGTGATAATCAGTCCAAGAGAACAAACTTTTCCATTGCCAAATGGAGAGTAATCCAGGAGGAATAAATTAGTGTGACATCTTGAGTAGCTCAGAAATAACATTCAGAGAACAACTGACATTTAGAAATATATAAAAGAGGAACAGAAATGAAAATTGTCTTTCCTAAGACGAATTATAATGAAAGATGAAATTCACAGCAAAAGGAATCAATCTACTGTAATGTTGCTGTAGCTGGTCATTTCAATATTGTCAGTTTTTTTTTTTTTTTCTGAAAATTTCTTTTGTGATTAGACTAATAGCAGCTGGGCTGAGGGGTCTGTGTTAATTTTAATGTCTAAGGCAACTGCATTAGTTGCTGGATTTTACTAGAAGCCTAATACTGTGGCGGTGGTTCATCTGACCCTTCTGTCTTTCCGTGTCAATCAGATCCCTCCAGCCAATCCACTTACACAAAGTATGGTGGAACTGAGACTCGGGAGAAGGGCAAATGTGTCCAGACTAACTCTCTGAGTCAAAAGTGAAACTCCTAAACACGCACAATAATGGTAACAATAGCACAGATATAGAAAAAGTTGAAAGCAGATGGCCCAAATTGTTGACAACCACTGTCTTTGGGGGTTGGGTTTATAGGAATTTTCACTTTCTTCATCATTTATTTCTGTATCATATTTATTTGGTGATATTAGGGAATTATTAATTTTAAAAAGTGTGAAAATGGCATTATGATTATGTTTAAAAATTCTTATCTATAGGAAGTGCTTACCGAAATATTCATGGATTAAGTGCTATGATGTCTGGGATTTGCTTCTACGTACAGTTTGGAAGGAGGTGCCTAGAAACAGAGAAAAGATTGGGCATGAATGGGTGTGTGATGAGTACATATTGATTCATTATATGATCGTGCCTATCTTTATACATGTTTGAAAGTTTTATAATAAAGGATGAATAAAAATGATAGGTGGTACACCTGGAAAAATAGGCTGGGGACTAAATGTAAAAGACCTCAGGGACAAGGAGGTTTCGTTCTCTGCTTCAGTGGTCTCCGAACTTTAGTGAGTGCAACCCTACCTGCGACAATATTATTGCACACATGCATCAGGCATATGCTTATTAATTAAGTGATTTATTTAAAATGATGTACATATACCACTGTACTCTTATGCCATTATAAAACATACACAAACATAAAAAAGGCTAGATAAAAATAAACACAAGTATCATTCTAATACATTCTTCCTACACTCTAGTGGGCCTGGACCCCACTTAGGAGCAGCACATTTAGCGATTGGGGGGCTCTTGAGGTTCTCTAAGTAGTAAAGAGTTTGTTTATAAGAAACAGAAATTTATTGGAGCACCCAAAGGTAATGGGAGATTGGTCAGAAAGACCCAGAGCTATTTCACTGAGGCCTCCAGAAGAACTGAAATGGACTGGGATGGTGTTCTAACTGGACATGTGATCGAACGAGGATCATCACTTCCTTGTATATTTCTTTTATACATATGCAATACACTCATGTATTCTGCACAGAGTCAGGATACGATACGCGTATAAAACAAACAGCCTCTACATATTACCTTGGGCAATATATTTAACGCAGTGCTTATGATGATAATAATATCTAACACTGAGTACTTACTCTTTGCCAGGTATTGCAGTAAGAACTTTATACACATAATTTTACTTAAGACTCGTGACAATCCTATGGAAATAGATCTTACTATTATTGACTTCCATATTACTAGAAGGAACTTGAGACTGAGGAAAACTGACTAGCTTTCCCAAGATGAAAGGGCTAGAAAATGGCACAGTCCAAATTTAAATGAAGAAGTTTCTGACCCCAAACCACATGTCCTTAACTACGAAACTATATTGCCTCCGTAGGGAATTAATGATAGTGTCCAAACCATAAGATCGTCGCGATGATTAAATGAGATAAGATATGATATGTTTAGCACAACGTCTGACATAGAACACAATCCTATATTAATATGTATTTGCGTATACAGAACATTTACCAAAAATTTCCACAGTAAACATCATTAATATTTCTCACTATCAAACACCAATATTTATAACTGTAATCAAATAATGTTTTATTATTTAAACATCATAATAACGCGTCTAAACTCCTTTTGTTTGCTACCACCTATAAATATGTGTGGCTTTTGTTATTGAGTCTCTACGGAACAACTGACGAGAGAGACAGCAACTGGGGACTGTGTTATGCCTACAGAAATGGAAATATTTGCACTGGGCACACTCCTGTCATATTCTAAGAAGCCACCTACATAAATAGGAGTGTGTGTAGCTTGAGCACTAAAAGAGCCACGAAGTACATATGTACATATCAACTTTATTTTACAATTGCAGACTTTGCATCCTTTTGCTTTGACCCAAAGATACATTTTTAGAGAGACGATGGTTCTAAAAACTTCTTTGCATTCCGTCAGGTTCACTTGAAGCGGTCAAGTTTACCACTCTTTTTTTTTTCCCCCCTCAGCTTTCACATTTCTATCAGCCAATCCAGATTAGAACATTTCAAAAATACTTTTATTATTTATTTAAGTATGGCTTCCATATTAGAGTAACTATCTTTCCCTGATTTTCTGGAACATTCCAGATTTGAAATTTTGTCCCAGTGTTAGGTTGTCACTGCAAATTTGGTTGGAAGCATTGGCTCCCGCAGAGGTGATGCACGAAGCTCTTTGCTTTACGTTACTGGACCTGCATTTACTTGTGAGGATCATTAAACGTTCCTTTTTATAATTTTGCAAATACTTTACTAAATGTTCTGTCACCCTGAAGGGAATTCTAGAGAGATGGTGTCTTTGGTTTGTATATTTTGACACTGAGTCAAAGCAGATCTCTCTTTTCATCAAACAGTTTAATTTTGGTATTATTAACTCCTTTCCTTGTGTGCAATTAGATAGTCCCTAAGTAGGTATTACCCGGGAACCTGCCCATCATTCCCCCTGTTCTTCTATTTGGGAAGTATTTTAATTCTAGAAACATCATGAAGAGCATTTGTGTTGACACAATAGAATCCACTCCCACCCCATTTCTAGCCCAAATGGCGTAAGCCAAAATGAAGTATGTAGGATTCCTGGAAAAAAGCATCAGATAACCAAACGCTATGAGCAAAAAATTAATTTATTATATATATTCTCTAATAATTCATAATAGCTTTTTGAATTTTAAATGTCTTTTTGCTATTTCCAATGCTTAAAAATCATAGTTTTAAAACATAAGTACTGTTTTATATACATTGTGATTTTTCTTTTCTTTTTTACTTCTAAATATGAATGATATGGTCTCCAAGTATCCACTTGGAAGGAAAGGGGATAGGATTCATTGTTTTGCTCCAACACAGCAGAATTTAACGTTTCACATAACATACCTGGAGTTTCGACTATATGAAAAATAGCCAAATATCACCACTTCCTTGTATATTTCTTCTACATGTGTATATATGTATAATAGAAACAGAATACATCTGGATTAGTACATTTCAACTTTTCATCAATGTGACTTTTATCTCCTATTTCATATAAAATAACAAAATATACAGAGAGAAGAAAGGAGACATCTGTTCATCGTACACATAAAGTAAATAAAAGTTCATGTATGGCTTTGCAAAGGTAGATTATGACGTGACTTTCATACTTTATTTATTTAAAAGCATCTTGAGAGAACGTGTTAGTGTGCTTACGAGAGCGGCCATGGTGGTTGAATGTCGCATTGAGAGTCCAACATTGGGATCCCCAGTGGTCTTTCCAGTGGCTGCCTCGGCAGCTTTCAGGAGACAGATGTAGTTTATGACCACTTCATCGATCTTCGCTACAATTTCCTGCCGCTGTGTTTCTGAGTTCACAACTTTAACTAATCGCATGCAGGCTTCTGTTAGGCAACAGAGCACTTGAAAGCTGGAAGTCATAGCTAGGAGCATCTCCTCTGGACTTTTCTCGGCCATTGCCATTTTCCTGCAGGCACTCCCCAACTGTCTGGACTCAATGGATAACAGCTGCTTGTACTGAGAAAGTGTTAGGTCATACGCTTCAAGGTGTGACTCCCCTTTCTTCCCCTTGGTTTCCCTGACAAGGCAGAGCAGCTCATTGGCATCATTTTGGGCTGCGAGGAACCCATCGGGCATTGCATATGTGCTCTCCTTAAGGGCATTTATCCTTGCAATCCGGGCATCAAAAGCCAGGTTGCTGAAGTCCACATCATCTGGGCCACTCAAGTCTTCGGCCCAGACCTTCAGAACTGAACCTCTGGACAGCTCCCCTCCTTGCTTCTGAATTCCGACAGCCAGGGGTGGGCTGCTTGGGTCTGGCGTGGCTTGAGTCATCTGTGGTCGAAAGAGGCAAGAGACGTGGTGATCGACCTCTCTCTGCTCTTCGTCCTCATCACCATCTTCATCCTGCCCTCGGTTCAGGAAGCAGTAGCTGAAAGGTCCCCGGCATCTCCAATTGCTGCCTTCCAGCTTCCGCAAGGGCAATGTCCTATACAGCTTTGAGCTTTTGTGAGCTGCTGGGGACCTTTTGTGAACTTTCCCCTCAGAGCTAAAGTGCATCGAGCTTTGGGAAAAACTTTTGGTGAGCTTCTTCCCTAGGGGGAGTTCTGCGTGCCTTTCTGAACCGGCCTCCTGTGCTTCTGTGATACCTGGACACTTTAAGCTGACTGCACCTTTGCTTCTCTCCCGGAAGGTCTCCAAACTTACAGATCCCGAGAGGATACGGCTGCTACGTCTCAGAGCCCTCTGGCTGGGGGGTGTCCTGAGGCTCCCCCCTCGCAGATCCAGTGGCCACCAGCTCACAGCCTCTCCGTAGGCCTGGTTTGCTTGGGAGAAATCAGTAGGGTCTTGATTTGGAATTGGCACCTTTGATTCCGAGTGAATGTTTGATGGTAGCAGGGTGGGATCAGCTTTAGGATGTTGAGGCCAAGCTGAAGGCATGCCTCCTCGTCTCTCCTTCCCAGGCTCTGTCAAAGCTACACTAGGGGTAGTAGGAAAACAGAGAGAATCATTAAGCACCTCACGGGTGGTCACTTTTACTAAATCTCTATGCGATGTCTGTCATCTCCCAAGGATGCACTCGAGAAGAACTGCCATCTGCCAGGGTCGACCTGCTTTCCAAAGACGGCCTCCTGAAATCTTTTAATAGATTTCAATTTTAATATATTTTAAGAAATACTAGAATCTCTTATTCCTGAAACGATTGATTCATTTGGCATTGTCTAGAAATCCCAAATATTTTGAGGGAGACAGTGGAATTTTGTGAATTGCCTTGTTCCCGATATTTATCTATTAAACCTTAGACACATAATGAGCAAACACACGTCTTCCATACAGATTATTCAACCGTGTTTACGACATTTAAGCTCCATTTCAAGGAGTCAGGTTAATCCTGGCATCGGTTACCTTCCTAAAAAGAAGTGGCCTAATTTAATTAATGCAAATTAGGTATCTTCGCCTTTTGAAGAGGACCCCATGAGGTTCGCCTGGTACAGGGTTTGAAGTTGAGACACTGGGAAAGTCCCAGAAAAGTTGTCATGTGGGGACAATGGCCTCCACCTCACAGAACTTTTGTGAGAAACAAGAGGAATAGGTTAGGTGAAAGCTCTTTGTGAACTGCAAAGTGTCCTTTAATGAGTTTAGAGGTACAGATGCTAGTTGGGAGATGAGTTTAGTCACATTCATAGATGGGTTTCCCAAGGCAGGTGAAGCCAGTGGTGAGTTTTGAGAAAGGGGATAATCTTAAAACGGCGGGAATGGAAATTGACCAATATAAGGTCTCACTAACATCTATTGATCTATATGGAAAAGACACTTCTGAGGATATAATTTGAAATTGCAAAGTATGAAATACTGTCTGCTTTTGCCACAGGATGGCCGGCCAAGCGGATCTCGGAGACGGATAGGTGCCCACTGGGTGGCAGAATGGTGAAGGCGGGCACAGAAGGTGGCTGTGTTCGTGTTTCTACCTGGCGTCTATATTTTATTATTTGGGGGAAAATAAAGCAGCTCATCGTGCATCCCCCCCAAACCTTTCAGACACTGCGGTAGGCCAGATACTTCAGAGTCCTTGTCTAGGAGAGTCTTACAGAGTAGGGAGGGCTCTGGAAGTACTGCTGAGAGGCAAAGGATCTTCCCCAACCTCTCCCGCCTCCCAGATCCCCTTCTCTATTTTCCTTCCTTGCCTCTCAAAAAGGAAATGGCAAAATGAGAAATTCGACGTCTTGAGAAGGAAATCAAACTTTTGCGATTCTAGGCAATACGATCTTATAACTAAAAGTTGCACTGGGCGCTGCTAAAAGTCTACATTTAGAATTTAGGGAAAGAATGTTGCTCCATCAGATTCTAAAAGCAAGACAGAGCAGGAAGCTAAAGGCCAAAAATGCCATTTCCACTATTGTCCAGACCTAGAAGCGTCAGTATTTACTCAACACTGGGGGAACCATGATTTGACACTTAACCTGGCCACAGTTCTGCAGCCTTTTTAGAAAACCCTTTTCTTTTTCCTCCAGACTTTCTATTTTTAGGTTTGCTGTAAATTTGGTTTACGTGCTCCTGGCAGGTAACGCAGAGCGCTAAATCCGTCATTGCTGTACCTGTGGTTTCCTTAATCTTGGGGAGTCGGTGACATCCGTCTCTCAAAGTGCCAAACAGGGGTTCGGCGTTAATGGCCGTGTGCAGGGCAGGCACTGTCACCCGCGGACACATCCCTTCTGTCTGTGGGTGTAATTCCTTAAAGGCGGCTCCATGGCTGGGAAGCCCGGTGGCTCTCTCCTCGGAAGGAAGGTAACTCACGCCTTTCCCGGCAGCCTCAGGAATCAGGTGCTTCCCCATGGAGGGGCAGAGCGGGGACTCCACGGGAGTGGCACAAGTGCTGCTACTGCTACCCGTGCCACAGCCTGCGTCCACCGAGGAGCCTTGAGAGCTCTGCAGAGAAAAATGGCCCTCGCTCTGCAACGACGACATCCGCTTGGCCAAGTGGTAGTCACAAAGGCGGCCCACGCTCTCCTCTGCCTCGGGGAGCTTGGAAGGATGGTCACAGGTGGACGGGTCAGCATCGTCCGGGTTACCTAAGTCTTTGGCTGAAGACACACAGGTCACCTCTGTTAAGAAGTGGTCCCGCTGGCCAAGTCCTGAAACCTCAACGGCTTCTCCATCAGGAGCCCCATCATCCTTCCCTTCGGTCTCTGTGGTTCCCACAGCCAAAGCTCTGGGAAAGGTTATCCCTGCTGCTGCTTCCAACCCACTTTTTTCAGCCATAGGCCCCTCAGTGGCCACATACCATCTCTGGCTGTCCTTGCGAAAGGCAGTTCTCTCCAGGTTAAAAGTGCTCAGGTGTTGACTGTCCCTTGAAGACACACTAGCAAACTGACCTTTGGCGTCCTCCTCCACGTCTGCCGTTTTGGTCCCCTGCTGTTTTTTCCCTGGCATGCTCCCATTAAGGGATGCTTTCCCCTCCCCGTCGGCCGGCTGGCTTTTCCTTTTGCTGGTGCAGGAATATGCCATCGGCCCAATGTGCAGTTTGCCAAAATAGTCAGTGACTGACTTAGTCTCCATGGTTTCGGGCTCCATCTCCACGTGGCCCGAGTGAAGGATCTGCTTGGAAGGCACAACTTTGGGCGGGAGGTCGCTCACTGGACGGGCAGTGAGGGCGTGGGAGGCCTTCGGAGGCAAGGCCCCAGGTGGGCTTTTGGAGGTGGGGAACTCTGTCTGCTCTTCCGCAAGGGGGTGGTAGCCTTCGTGAGTGGCCAAGAACATGCGGGAGAGGTTTTCTGACTGCTTCTGGGCCGTGGCCAGTTCAGAACTCTCCGTCATTTCCGAAGAGTTAGTTTCATTGCCCGAGTCTGACGAGGACTCGGGACTATAAGCCCGCAAGATGGCTACACCTGCAGGCCGTAAAAAACAAGAGCCGGTTAATGGATGCATCACAGGCACTAGGAGACATGTAAGAAAATGGGGCTCATTATTATTAAAAAAAAAAAACAAAAAAAAACCAACTTTTTCCCTTTTCAGTAAAAGGACTCTGAGTTTATTGCACAGCTGTTCCGGAAATGGGGGGAAAAAACGTGCCACGTGTTTTAAAAAAAGAACAACCAAGGACACCACACACACAAAAACCCCACGATGGTAGTTTCAGCACGTTTAGGAAACGGGACATGCGTGACATGAAGGACACATGACAGGACTCCAAGGGCGGATGGCTTGCAAGGATGAAATGATATGGCTATCAGTGAATAAATGTAACAATCGTGAAAGAACCTGAATTGTCACTGGGCTGCTGATCTTCTGACACGGACAGAGCTTCTAGAGTGTCCAGCGTGGAAACGACGGCGCTCTCCAGGCCCTTCTCACACTTGCCCTCGGCGCTGGTGGGCACAGTGTCGATGAGGGACACGGGGATCTCGTCGTTCTGCAGGGTGCCGCCTGCCTCCTTGTCCCCCAGGAAGGGAGCGGCCTGGCCGTGACAGTCCTCCTCGTCGGAACTATCTCTGAAGCCAGGTGGAGGCGCGGCGATAGCCATGTTCAAGGAACGCAGCAGGAAGTCGTCCTCGTTGTCGTCCCCTTCGGGCGGGGGCAGGGACGTGAGGTCAATGATGTCATCGCTTGACCCAGACAGGTTGAGGATGGCCGGCTGGTTCATGTCTCCCACCACGAGGTCCTCCTCGCAGCTCACGTCATCCTCGTCCTCCGCGTCGTCGGCGTTCTCCGCGTAACAGATGTCGTGCAAGAGGGGCTCCTCTATGCCCTGGGCAGCCTCGAAGTTCTTCACGTCGCCTATGTTTGCATACACAGAATTGGCCACGAACTGGATGCCCTCTGCGTCTGGAGTGAGATCCAGGCTCTTCGTGTCATTGGCACCGCTGATGTAGAGATTCCTCTGCTTCTCCAGCAGATCTGGACTCTGGTCCAGCAGTCTTTCATAGCCGAGAGTCGGGGGAGTGATACCATCATCCAAGGCGAGATCTCCAAAAATAAAGGACACTTTAGCTCCTCTTGGAGGCTCCTGTGCTTTCTTTAGAGCTTCTGGTCCTGAGAGAGTCAACAGGGACCGCTGAGCTAGACTTCTGTAGTCTGCCTTGCACGGAGCATCTCCCGGCTGGGTCAGCTGCTGGCTGAGTTCGTCTGAGTTATAGGTGTTGTCCATGTACAAGTGCCGGTGGTGGTCTTTTGGACACAAGGTGCCTTCTGGAATCTCAACTGCCTTCTGCTTCGCATCTATATATGTTATCTGTGCTTCTTGCTCCCCTTCGTCAATGAATGTGGTCACTTGGGGTACACAGTTCCAATCTGGGCCAAGGAGGTTATGCTTTCCTTTATTTTCAGTTCCTAAAGAGAAAGAGTCATGCAAAGACACATTACTGTGCTGTCTGGTTTCTGGGGGGCCTTGTCTCTGTTTCTTAACTTAATGGCTTGTAGCACCACTTTTGTGAATACGGTTGTCATTCAGCTTTCCAAATACGGTAGCGGTCGATTTAGGCTTCAGGTGCAAGGATTTCTTGGTTAGGAGAATTGATACTGCAGAAAATACAATTGCTATTTGATAAAACAGAATACCATCCGAGAGTAGGGAACTACAGCTTACTTCCATCTGATCTCTGATTCTAGCATTAAAAGGCCTCATTTATGTCTATAAATGTGAATATACAACATGCCTTTAAAAATCCTTAAAGGCGATAGTCCAATAGGCTGTTATTCCAGAAAACAGATTGCCCTTTTCTTTGTAAAGTGAGAGCTAACATTTCCCGCTTTGTATAGGGAGATGTTGGACTTTTCCCTCATTGAGTTAAGAGAAGGTCAAGGATCCTCATACTTCTACCACGTATTTTAGGAAATACTGTAACGATAAGGTAATAATAAATATATACATATAATGTATATTAATAAAAACTAGAATACTACATATTGCAATGGTGGCACCAAAACTTCTCTCTTTAGCCTTCTCCTGTCCTTGTGGGTGTGCGTATTTTTTACACATAAATGCCAGTACGCGTGCCTGTAAGCACACACGCACACAGGTAGGATGTACAAGGTGGAGCATTCGCAGGTAATGCACCCTCTCTGCTATTTCTACGCATAGTTAATACTTCGATGAATTTCCATTTTTACTTGTATCGTGAAAACTCCTGAAGATTTGTTTGTTGTTCTTCAAAACTGCAAAACTCTAATTTAAATCTCATTGTTTTGTTTGATCTTCAAGAGTCTTCCAATAGAGAATTCGGCTGTGGAGATTTTGCTCTGATATTTACCAAGACAGGGCAGCAAGTCATTGTGTCAATATTGCTTTGTCAATTCCAGAGGTGACATTTTGAGGAAATGTTAGGGTCACAAATTGTCCCATTTGTTTCCTCAAATTGCCCTCTGGCCCAAGTTTGAATAATACTGAAATCAGATATACAAGAGATAGGGGAAAAAAATCAGTTTTACTGAAGAGGTTTTGGCTCTCTCCCAAATATACAATGGACTCAATGCCGCGCAATGTTCCGAGGCATTTTATTCAATACATGTATTTTTATGAAGAGCAGGTAAAGATGAAATTTTGAAGACACTGAGTTACACACCAGCCATACTTACGAGCTACCTTATAACAGATACACCTGTCAGGGTTCAGCACTGTTTTATTAACAATGACATGGATTATGACTGGCTCTGTGTGAGTAAGTGAGTGAGTGAGTGAGTGAGTGAGTGAGTGAGTGAGTGTGTGTGTGTGTGTATGTGTGTGTGTGTGTGTGTGTGAGACGAGTGTCGATTGTTGGGAGGAGGGAGAGTAGTTCAGCAAAGTTGTGAGACAGCTCTGGGTTTAAACCAGGGCTTGGCAAATTTTCTCTGTAAAGGGAGGGCCAGATAGTAAATATTTTAGGTTTTGTGGGTCAACAGCTCAGTTGAGCAACTACTCAACTCTGCTGTTGTAACACGAAAGGAGCCACAGATGACACATAAGCAAGTGGATGTGGTGACTTGAATGGTGACCCCCCCCGAAAAGCTAAGAATGTGACTTTATTTGGAAAGAGTCTTTGCAGATATAATTAAGGATCTTGAGATGAGATCACCCCGAATTATCTGTGTAGGGCCCTAAATTCCAATGGAAAGTGCCCTTATAAGAGAAAAGCAGAGGGAGATTTGGGCCACACAGAGAAGGAGGGAAGACCGTGGGAAGACAGAGGCAGAGACTAGAGTCATGCAGCTACAAGGAATGCTGATGGCCACTACAGCAACAGGAAGAGGCAAAGAAAGACTCTCCCTGGAACCTCTGGAGGGGGCATGGCCCTGCCAATGCCTCGATTTTGGACCTCTAGCCCCCCAAACTGTGAGAGAACAAGTTTCTGTTATGTTGTCCCCAAGCTTGTGATACTTTGTTACGGCTGCCCCAGGAACCTAATACAATGTACAAGTTTCAATGAAACTTTACTCACAAGAACAAGATTTGATCCATGAGCCATACTTTGCCCACCCCTGGTTTAGACCAACAAGAAAACTGAACAGGTGAGCAGGCTAAAGGGCACAGTTAATAGACTTTCCTAAGGCTCAGAGATGCTTAGCTGTGTGGGTGCAGGGGTTTTGAAAGTACTTGAAGGGTTAATTTTCAAGATAGTGAAGAAGAAATAGGGGCTTACTGTTCCTGGTTAGAGAGCTTGACGAAGGCCTTTGATCAATTTGAGACAAGAAGAAAATACATACTCACTCTTGGCTTCCTTCCAGGAGGGTGTACTGATTTGGCTCCTGGAATGATTTTGGAAACACAGAAGGATGTCTCCTTCTAGGGATGAGCTGGCCTCAACAGACTTTGCTCTGTATAGTTTTTGAGTCTCAGGAGATCTCTGGGGAATTTCTGAGGAGAAGGGAGCCCTTTCAGCCATGAGAGGATGCTAAGTCCCGAGCTGCAGCTCTGCTTGGGTCAACCAGTTGCTTTTTTGGAGTGTGCCATCTCTCGCACTTGTCCTCCCTTATTAAACACGCACACGCACACACGCACTCCTGCTTGCGTGTGCTATTTGGAACACGTGCCCTCACCCTCATTCTCACTGTCGAACCGAGAGAAATTACCGAAAGGTTGAAGTTCCAGTCTTTCTCCACAGTAACTTTTTGGAACTAAGTTTTTGCCTCTTGAAACTTTATTCAACATCACATTGTGAGTCACTATATATAAAGTGGACAGAACTGAGGGCCCTCGGTTCTGTAACCATTTGTAGAATGGTAGGTTTGGCTTTCTACTTGCACCCATACAATCTTAACGGTCCATGGAGAAAAGGTTTGATTTTCACAAGAAACTTTACGGTTTTAAGATTTAAGATTTTCCAATGTGAAAGGATTGTGTTAAATTGTGGAACTGCTCTTCAGAATTTCAAGCGTCAGCGTTCAGTTGCTCTAAATCTCCTCGCTCAATGAAAACATGTGGTCGTAAAAATATTTACCACCTCCTTTTTGAACCTACTCATTTTTAACCATTTGTGTCTCTTAGAAGCAACAGACACTTCGAGGTGGGGTGGGATGAAATCTAGCCGCAAGTCCCAGCTGCCGTCCAGCACACCTTGCTCACCTCTCTTTCTCTCTGGTTTTCCTTTACCCTTTGACAGCAACTGTTTCCACTTAACCAACCGTCACAATAAACCGCATGCCAGTCTGTCTGTGTGTGTGCCTAGCTACATATTACTATATATCCATGGAATAATTTCTGTCTTCTGCTAAGTTTAAAACTAGGGGATCTTCCTCCCCTTCTTTTTCCTTTCCCCCTTTTCTCTCAGTAACAGCGACAACAAAATTTGTTCTTAAGAATTTCCCTTTCTTTTAAAAGAAACCCTAATTATGGAGCCCCTGATAATACTTTTTCATGGGTCAGTAGCTCTGGCTTGAATGGTAGGGTCTGTCCATCAGCCGTATTTCCTGAGGGTCCACTACAGATGGAGGACAAAGTTCAAACACTGAAGAAAAAGGTTCTAGAACATGCAAACTATTATACATAGAATGGATACACAACAAGGTCTTACTGTAGAGCACAGGGAGCTATATTCTATACCCTGTGATAAACCATCATGGAAAAGAGTATGAAGAAGAATGTGTATATATGGATAACAGCTGTACAGCAGCAATGAACACACGGTAAATCAACTCTATTTCCATAAAATAAACTTCCAAAACGAAAAGTTCTAAAATAAATAAAAACCGTCCACCCTCAAAGGGACTATCAGTTCAACAGCTGCAGCCCTGCTTCTCCTCACTTTGGAGCTATTTCTCCCTGTCAAGTCGCTGAGATGAATTACTTGATCTTTGCCATTTTGACGCTTCTGCTAAAAAGCTAAAAAGCTATAGGGCTTCCAGGGTCCCTTCTAGAGCCCGAAGTCCAAGGGCCGGGCAATTCTCAAGTCTTCCTGTTGTAAGGCTCCCAGAATCCTGGAACCTTAACGAGGGACCAGCCCTAAAGCTGGGGGCTCACAACCCCTACTGGGCATTCCATCCTTAGTTCTCTGTGCCCTGACTCACCTCTAGAAGAATGAGGCAGTAAAAACTTAGCCGTATAGGCTGAGGCCTACACCCTTCACAATAATTCAATCACTGCTTTGGAAGCATGCACCCAACATTGCCAAGTGATGTGTAAAATAGGATGGAAAAATCAACATCTTCATTAAAAAAATCTAGACCAAATCAGAAGTAATTGGAGGGTTTTGTGTTAAATTTGGACACTAGATGGTTTTATGTGTACAGCTTTAACTTTTCAAGAAATATCCTTTTCACTGTTGTCTGGTGGTGTGGGGACGGGAGGTCGGTGCCTCGTGAGTTTAGGAAGAGAATACCTGTCTCCTGGGTCCCTGCGTTTTTCTTGTTGGCCATGTTAAATATCGACCTCCTGGAATCCACAAGCAGCCGGTAGTATCCAGCCGTTAAGCAGGCCAGGTTCATGGCGTCGGAAGATTCCATCAAGAGCGTGATGGGCTACACAAAAGAGAATGTTTTGGTTAAAACCATCCCTCCTTAATAACCTCCCTCAAGGGACAACGACTACGTTTGTGCTTATGGAATGTGAACAAACGAAGTTTCGGAGCGACTGTTTCACTGAAGAAACGCAAATGGGGGAAAGGACAGGTATAACAGAGAGCCTGACTGAAAAACGTTCAGGTGACAACATTTTGAAAGGCTAGACATTTGGAACCTTTCCCAAGTCATAATGGATTAAAAAAAAAAAAAAGACTGGCTTTGTTCCAAATAGTTAATATTTTTAAAAGTCATAGTTAAGGAGTCAGTTACTAGTTGTGAACCCGCCATCTGAAAAAAAAAATTACAGGAAGATTAAGTTTGGGTTCGTGGTGAAAATTCGTGTTGAAGCAAAGTAAAAATCAAGTGGAAATTACTGCTAAGACTGAATGAAAAGTGTCAAAGAGATCCAGGAAAATGACGCTTCTAAAAGAAACTGTAAATTCAGAGGAGGGCAAAACAGACATGGGAGTTGAGAAAAGGCCCTGCCAGAACTTTCTGGAAACTATGAGGTTACCATATAACTGGACGTGGATCTTGGGCATATAGGGAAGCAATTATCCTCGTTGAGTAAGGAAGGGTGGACTTGCTGGTGTGTTCTTGTTGAAAGAGAGAGAAAGTGAGAGGGAAATAAGGGAGCAAAGAACAAGCAGACACCCGGAGAGGCACAGAAACAGCGAGATGACAGGCCTCTTGCCTTCACTGCCATGGGTAGCACCCTGGCCTTGGCTGGTGAAACCTAATTTCCACCCAAAGCCCCTATAGTACTTGATGTGCTGCCTTTTCCTTCCATTTCAACTGTGGTCTCCCTCCAAGCCACCCCACAATTCTTTTCAGTAGGCAGGAAACCACCCATAGGGTCTTGTCACCCATTTCTGTTGGAGACAGATTATCCCTGTTATCAGGTCTGTGATGACTGCACCCGATATACCCTTTCTTCCGCCTGTTTTCCATGACAGGCTATTGTTCTCAGCATCCTCGGTTATGGACCGGGACAGGCACGCCAAGTCTCCTCTTGGACTTTCTTTGCCATGAAGTCAAGGGCGACGCCCCGGATTCAGCCCACGGAACGCCATGGGCCACGGCCAGCGCGCCTGAGCGGCACGCTCGCCCTTTCACGCTCATCTTTTCCTGCTGCACAGCACACTGAGGCTTCCCTTTGGCTATGCAGAAGCCCTTTCCCACGTTCTCCTTTACTCTCAAATCCGCCCCTCCCACGCCCTGGTGGGCATGAGGCTGGGAGCGGGTTAGGGGTAGGGGGAGTTCTCAGAGCACTCGTCCTGGGTCACCCTGTTTCCTTTGTGGACTCACTGTGTCTCTTTGGATCCAGTGCCTTTTCTCTCTAGAAACATCAGATACATTAACGCTGCCAAAATCTAATGACTCATCTATTACATACCGGGACAAGAAGGTAGGGACAGGGGACCTGGATTACTTCCTGTCAACTTCTGTTTGGGGAGGAAATGTCTGCCCTCTGAGGACAATCTCAGATAGTTGTTTCAAATGAAATGGCCGTGATATTAAAGGGGCCAGATGTTCAGCCAGCACTAATTGCTATAGCATGAAAAGACAGATTGACTAAAATACTCAGTTTTTCCAAAAGAGTAAGCACATATGGATGCAACCTAACAAAAGGGAAAGGGGGTTCTGAACAAAGTTGGGAAAAATCTCCCGGACTCTATACAAGAGCCACAGATTCTAGAAAGTAAGTAGGGAGACGTGTCTCCTACTCTCCATGTATGGTTCATGCACTCTGGAGCCGGAAGGGACTTTAGAAATGAACTCACTGGCTTTCTCACGTAGAGATGAAGAAATGGAGCCCAGAGAAAGAGAGTGACTCGTCCCCCAACCACAGAGCTGTCTAGTGAGGACTCGAGCCCTCACACCTGAGTTGGGTGGACTTTTTCTGCACCCGTGGCGCCTTCCATGCGCTGCACATGTTGACATTTTGCCTCTTTATAAATATCTGCAGCACTATCAGGAAGCAAGGCCACGTTCAAGGCCACGTGTCAGTGTCTGAAAGACTTACCTTCACGTCCAGCACATGGAGCTCCACCCTCACCAAGTTCTCCTCTTCAGTAAACATCTCAATCCTATTGACGTGGCTGAAGTCAGCTAAAAGAGCCACCAGATTGGTTTTGGTGTTTATCACGTGGCTTATGCCGTAGCGGGGCCCCACCAGGAGGGTCACTTCTGAGCGCTTTTCTGCCTGCTGAGAAAGAGACGTCGACAAAATATGAAAACTACTAGACCTCTGGGAATTCCCTGGAGGTCCAGTGGTTAGGACTCCGCACTTTCACTGCCCGGGGCCCTGGGTTCAATCCCTGGTCGGGGAACTAAGATCCCGCAAGTCGCGTAGTAGTGCGTCCAATAAATAAGTAAACTAATTAAATTAAATAAAAATAAAAATACTAGACCTCTGAAGCACCACGCAAAGCTGAACCTGAGAGTCTGTTTTTATAAGATTACATTTTCTTTAGAAAGTATTCCTGGGTTACATTGTACTAAATCATCCAATTAGAAGAACCAGATATATGGTTGCAGCGAGGCTCTGATAAAATTATGAATAATGTAGAAAGTAAATGTTATCATAGCACATATATTCATTATCATGAGAAGCTTTTAGAAATGAGGATTTTTTAAATCATTCTGGCCCAGTGACTTAAAAGGAGGCCATTGTGCGAGCGCATTCTCTCGGCTCTCCACATTTCTTTTTCCAGGGCATTCTGCAGTGGCATTATCTAGCTTAACGTTTCTTCTGATATTTTCACACTGGGGTGCAGTCAATTAGAAATAAGGGCTGGAAAAGATTCACAGCTGATTTGCTTTTGTCATCAGACAGCTCATTCAAGACAGCCTAGACAGTGACATTTTGCAGGCCTCTGTGGCTTCCATGAAAAAGCAAGGAAAAGAAATTACCACTAATGTTGCCTTGAACACACGGCCCCCATACAGTCGAAGGTCACTGAGGAACTTGAGATAATGGACCTTGGCTTGAAGTGCGGAGAGCTGAGGAGAGAAAAGAAACCTCAGGTGTTCACTCCATCGGGCGTGATTGTGTTCCGGCTGGACACCAGCCGAAAACAAGGGCAAACGAGAAGGATGCTTCTACTGCCAACAGATGGGGTGTGACAAGGGCTCTTCATGAGGAATGAAAGTAAACTGCTCTGTATTTGGTTTCCTGATCAAGGGCTGCAACAGGACATCTAGATTTAAATCTTTTCGTTTTGGGAGAAAAATATGGATTTGCTGGGCCAGAGCATTCAACAAGTCAGAATGAGATGATAGAATTCTCCACTGCAATGGGTGCGTGCAGAGTTTGTGGGAGCTGTTTTGAATACACACCTGCAATCCATAGAAAGCCTTTTAAATGGGCTCTTCACTCCCATCTTGTTTCTTCCAGTCTTTGCAAGTTTCCAGGGAAAGTGAACTTTCTGAGCACCAATCATTGTGGAAATGTTTGAACTCACTATCTAGGTCAGTTCCAAGAAATGACTCTAAGAATTCAATTCCAAGAATCCATTGATTCAATTCTAAGAATCTATTGAGTTTCATGAATGACTGACAAATGAAATTTTATCCAGGTAAAATTGATCTTTATGAAGACTTAAAAATGCAGATTCCCATATCCTAAAAAAGTACTTGATTGAAAAAAGTCCACGTTTCAATCTAAAATATGATACAAAACTACTAGACATGAAATAGATAAACAACAAGGTCCTACTGTATAGCACAGGGAGCTGTACTCAATATCTTATAGTAAACCATAATGGAAAAGAATCTGAAAAAGAATACATACATATATATATACACACACACACGCACATATGTATGTATAACTGAATCACTTTGCTGTACACCTGAAACACTTTAAATCGACTATACTTCAAAAAAATTTTTTTTAATTAAAAAAATGAAAGAAAGAAAAAAAGTCCACATTTCATACCAAATGTGCCAGGAAAGTTTGTTAGAGGTGAAATTTTCCAACGAGGTGTAGAACATCAAGTAGCAAGGACTGTAAAACTCTGTTTTCAATTGCAGATAACTTGCCAACTCATTTGTCAACCGTACCTCAATGTGCTATCCTTTATATAATTGTAGTTTAGAACCAATCATCCAGCCGACTTCTTTCAAAAATCCAAAGCACTTTGCAAATTGATTTGAAATCAAACCACTCACTCTTAACTAGAAAAAAAATGACCGTTATAGAAGGACAGTGACAGATAGACTGACCTTAGAGCAGTTATCCAAATTATTACAAAACCAGTGGGCCAGGCTTGGAAGAAAATCACACCAAGTCAATTAAAAGAAAGTAGCTTTGGGCAAGTCAGAACTGATACTTAGAACATCTTGACCCATGACATCCTGCTATATTTCCATAAGCTGAATGCTTACAGAAACTGGGAAGTAAGTCAAAGGTGGCTGATAGTGTGTCAAAGCTGATCACACGTTTAAAAAAGTCATTGGGGGTGAGGAGGGAGCGGAAATAAGTATGTGTTAGCCAGTAAAAAGGACTTAAAATCAGATACTAAAAGACCAAAGAACTAGCCACACAAATGATTTGTATTAGAGTCACACACGTTTCTATGGCTGATATCACTGAGAAACTGTTCTTGGGTTGTCAGACTGCCTCCAATTTTATAGGTCCTGGATTTTAAGGCTCCTTCTCTTTCTGGTTCCTGAAACCCTGTGCTTTTATTACCAATAAACGTAACTCTCTATTCTGACCAACAGTATATTTTAAAATGTCCTTTGTATCTCTTTTACTTGATGAAAAAAAAGGAGATTTTAACACTAATGATGGTGAATGACACAACTAAGTTTATCTTCTAAAAGTAAGAGTTAATTCAGTGGTTGTCAGCTGGGGGTGATTTTGGCAAAGTCCAGAGACATTTTTGTTTGTCACGATTGAGGGGGTGGGCGCTACTGACATCTCATGGGTAGAGGACAGCGACGCTGCTAAACATCACACAATGCACAGGACAGCCCTTCTTCTCCAACGAAGAATGATCTGGTCCCCAACGTCAACAGAGCCAAGGTAGACAAACCTTGGTTTAATTCATGTGGCATCTAGTCTGCAGGAACCCTTACTGGCTGCTGTGCACTTAAGCTGGTCTGAGTGGTAAGTAAGCAAAAATATGATGAAAATATGAAAATATTTTGCAATTCTATCCTCTAATCCCAAGGTCTCAGAGGCTTTGCAAGGTTCTCCTACATGCACACGTGAACGCCACACAAACCGTACAATAAGGAGTCTGTAGCTTACAAGGAATAAATAGGCCTCCGTTAGAATACCTATCTTTCATTTAGTCTTAGAAACATGTTAATAGTTAAAAAAAAGAAGGTTATATAGTGTTACATCCTCTGCAAATCTGGTGCTAAGTATTTTATGCACGGGCTAATTTTAAACATTTTTAAAAATGTATGCAAGCCTCACTTTTTAAAATCCATTTTCTATTAAGATGCAAATGTGATACCTTTTTACCGGGTGGTACCAAGTTTTGATTTGCTTTGACAAGGTGTGAAAGTGCTTTCTTTATGTTCTTCTCTTTCATGCTTTGCAGCACAGCAGAGGGAAGAAAAGTCTCTAATCCCCATTCTTTTCTGCAATAAAGAGCATATCTTTAATTTCACATTCTTGTGATGATTAGATATCTAAGACAAAATGGCACTCTGATGTTTGTTGGAACAAATGAACTCTTGGTAAGGCAGGGAATGGAGACAAGTCCCCAATTATGGAAGCAACTTTTAATTTATATTCAGGAAACATACTATTTGATCATTAATCCATATGTTTGCATTTTAAAAGAAATATATTCTTCACTCTCCAGAGAGAAGGCTACTGAGGCATTTGGTGCCAATGGAAATTGAACAGACACTTTATCCAACCCACCTCTGAGTCTCTTAGAGTTCATTCACATATCTGAGTTTGTACTTCCAACACCAATTTCTCTCCATCCCTTTGTTTATTCCCATTGTCACCTCTCCCTGTCTGCCCATGCTCTGTCTTTCTGTCTTCTCTTAGAAGGATGAATGTAACTCCTTCATGTTCCCAAACTATTCTTTCCTCCCCATCTCCCTCATCAATGGTGTTCTCCAGAAACACACAATTCTCTTTTCTCCCACCCAGATAGTATCTATCTAACTCCTTCCGTCAACATTTCTTGCTGAGGAGGGGAGGGGGTTGCTGGTATGGAGTCAGGGTAGGGTTCAGGACCCTTAAGTATGTCTGGTACTGACAGAGAGATGAAAACATCACTCATAGGTGTGGATATACAAGGAAAAAAGCCAACAAATGGGCCTGGGTTAGTATATTCTTGCCAAGAGCCCATGTTCCCAACAGTGACTACAACCCTATCCTAGGAAGATTCCATATTTTGAATTCTAGGAAATTTATCCTGATTGGTCATGTGCCCAACCAGAATCTTCTAAATTATGTGAAGACTTTCGAGAAGGTTCTGGTTATTTCTCCGGCTCCAGATCCTCTCTAAAGAAGGGTAGGAAGACAGCTTTCCCCCACTTGACCATTCACACCCTTTTCACTAGTTAAGATGGTGTTTCTTTGTGATCACTGCTTTCTTCCTTCTCCTTCTCCTCAACTTGGACTTACCATTTTTACCCATCATTTGGCACTCCTTATGGGGTACCCTGTAATTCTACTTGTATCATTATTTTACATCATTACTTTTCATTCTATGTCTTGTCTTTATAATCAGATCACAAATTCTTCAAAGGTTAAGATTATAATTTACAATATTTTCTTTTCTCTTAGTATACAGACAGTAAGTCCCCTACATAGGAACCTCCAAGCTGCAAACTTTCAAAGATGCGAACATGTGTTTGCATCAACGTCAGGCGTGAGTGAAATGGCAGCTGGCCCTCCGTGTCCTACTGCTGACGATCCTTCAGCTCTACCATCTCCCACCTCCTCTCCCTCCTGCAGTCACTAACTCTTCTCGCCTGTTCACTAGATGCCAGCCGCAAAAGTATGCCAGCTGTTGTACTGGACTGCTGTACTTTTCAAGGTACTGTACTGTAAGATTAAAAATGTTTTCTTTATTTTTGTGTTTGTTTGTTTTTTATGTATTGTTTGCGTGAAAAGTATTATAAGCCTATTATAATACAGTATTATATAGCCGATTGTGTTAGTTGGGTACCTAGCCTAACTTTGTTGGACTTAGGAACAAACTGGACTTAGCAATGCGCTCTCGGAACGGAACTCGTTTGTATGTAGGGGAATTACTGTATCACATAAAATGCTCAATGAACGTTTGTTGGGTGAATGAATGAATTAATGAGAACATTAATTAATCATCATAGACTCTGCAAGATTCTTAGGCAAGCTAGTTATCTCTGGAAGTTTTTGATTGTACCACGCTCAACCTGGTAAAATGTGGGTACAGAAAGTAGGAACAGAAATGCATTTCGGTTGTCTGAAAATCATCTCAAGTTGTGCAGGCCACCTTTTCAAGTGGGATCCAGTTTCACCTGTTCCTAAGATCCTCAGAAAGGGGAATGGATGAGGGTGTGAATGGATCCACTCAAGCGCGAGACCTCTTTGTGAGCCAAATCTCTCTCGGGCTCTAGTCCTGGCATGTGTGGCAAGAGAGAAAGAGACAAACCATCTGCAAAAAGGAGTGCACTGAGATTGGAAGGCCTGGGGTTCTCAAACTGCACACAAGGATCTGTCCCTAGGCAGTGACAGGTGAATGGAGCGTGGCAAGATCAGGGGCACTGGGGGTCAGCAACCTGGAGCTCTCATCTTCCCAAACGCAGGCTCGCAAACCCATCGAGAAGAAACCATTTCACTCCGTGGGGGACGACCTGGTGCTGGGGAACCCAGAAAGGCTTTACAGGCAGCCCACGGGAAGCTTCTCTGGGATGTGGAGTTTTAATCAGCCATATGCCACTTGGAGGTGGAGACAGAGCAGACGCTAAGGCCTGTAGTGTTACGTGGAGATGAGGCTTCAGCCCCACCATAAACTTTGAAACATGAGTATTTCTTTTTTCTTAGCATTAGAGCTGCCAGGATTAAGAAAATGGTGGCTGCTTTAGGCTGTTGGATCACCTTCCAACAGGAAGCATACAGACCGGGAGACAGAGGGTTCTCTTTTAAAGGATGACTCTTATATAAGCTCATCAACTGAAGGCAACATAAACTGCTTTTTTCTAAGAAGAGGGGATCTTTTCTGGCTAAAGAGGTAGTATACTGCTGTTGTAGATGCCATATTCAGCAAGAGAAGGCATTTATTTTCCAAACAGCATTTGATTCATGAAACAAAGTTTGTGTGGCATCCTTTCCCACGCTGTCGCAGTTCTTTATTACAACTACCATCCTTCCTGATTAGGACTCAAAGAATTACTTTGTATACTGCATTTTGATCATCTAAAAGTAATCTCTGGTTACGCACACCATTTTCTAAACACAGGTCTTCAAATGATCACACAACCTATAGCGCGATGTGGAGTCCCACCGCCTGTGTTCGAATCCTACCCCCTCTAGTTAATAGCCAGTGTGACTCAGGCAAGTTATTTAACCATCTGTGCCTCAGCTTGCTCATCTGTCAAACGGAGCTACACTCCTACTGACTTCATAGGGAGGTTTTGGGAATCAAACAGCTTAATGTCTGAAGAGTGCTGAGACCAAAGCTTGCTTTAGAACCAAGTTCATTCAGGAATTTAAAAATGTATGCTTCATTTTAAATGTGACCCTCAATTTAACCACAATTCTCTAAAGGTGGACTAGGTAAGAAATGGTGTCTTCCACCGAACATGAACAGAGTATTCATATATTTTGCCTCTGGTTAACACATGCTCTGCCACAAACAACATCAATTTTGGAAATAGACATACACATCAAAAATACCCTTGGGCATTAAGGAGGCAACATCTTTGTCTCCGAAATGGCTCCGAGAGTCAACACTTACTCAATGTACTTGAGGGAGATTTTCTGCGTCTGCTTGGTGGTCACGGTTGCGATGTACATTTGCAACGCCGCCAGCCGCAGGGCGATGTCATATTTCAGCTCCGGCCCAAACCGCTCCTGAACGACGTCGTTACAACTCTGAAAAGAGACCAGCAGAGGGCGCAGCTTGTCAAAGGATGCACTGCGTTGCCTTAGAGGGACAGGTGACGGGCGTTCCCCACTGTCCCACCTTCACTTCCAAGGCAAGGGGCTAAATGTGGAAACATTTTCACCGCTGCCTGGAACCGAGTCAGTATTTAAGTGCACGCACAAACACAGAGAACACACATTCAACATCATCACGAGCGAGCTGCTATTTAAATATTTAGCTTCTTGTAAAAATAATGAGAAATTTAGGAATGGAGTTTCCAAGCACAGGTGCCACGACTGAACACGTGAAGCCCTAGTAGCATGATGTGGCTTCTGTAGCTAGGCTGCCGGGATTGGAATCCTGAGTTCCAATTCTCTTTTTCCACTTTAAGAGGAAAGAATCCTCTTTCCCTACTTTCACCGCGTGACCTTGGGCAAGGCCCTTAATTGTTCTGTGCCTCCGTTTCCTCTTCTTTAAGTTGGGGATAATACTTCCCATTCGCAGGGTTGTGACAAGGATTAAGTGAGTTAACAAGCCCTCAGAATTCCATCTGGTAAATTGGAAGCACTCATACATGTTTAGAGCTGTCATCATCAATGTCACCCTCTTGCTATCATCCAGAGCGGTTTCGGGGAGGTAGAATGAGCAAGGTGATGGAGAGCAGCAGCTCTGGACCTACACCTGCCTCGGGGTCCTGGCTTTACCAATGGCTACCTCTGTGCATAAACTTCAAGCAGTTTACTTCGCTCTTGCAGCCTCAGTTTACTCATCTGTGCAATGGGGATTCATACCAACGACTTGGCCGGAGTGGAAAGGGTGGTGAGGATGAGGTGAGATGCACGCTTTGCCACAGCGCCTTGGCGCACTCAGTGGAGGGTGGCTCTTGAAATCGTCAGTCCGTTCCAGTGGTGACTGCCCCCACTGAGACTTTGAGGGAGTCTCTCGGCTTTAGTTTGTTCACATGTAAAAGGGTGACACCTACCTCGCAGGGTTTGGGGTGAGCGCCAGACTGAAGAGGGGCTGAGAGGCTACTGTAACGTGTCAAGCCCTCCAGGACCACAAGTGAAGGGTCTGAGGGCGCCATTCTCACTCCTGCACGGAGCAAACACTGAGCCGAATGGTGAGGGAAGCACGGTGCTGCTTAAGTATACTCTGCATGTGTTTACTTATTTTCGTTATTGGAAACTAGGTTCTTGGGCTAGAAAATACATTTAGCCTCTTTCTCCCTTCTTTATTCTTTGCCTTGTCCTCAAAAGATTTCAAATAAAAACCGTATCAGGATTTGTTTGGCTCCTTTCTGAGATAAGTACCTTTACGACCACTTCATGTATTGATTCTACTAAATGGGAACATGTGCCCCATACGGTTTCTGCATACAGTATTTGCCCTTCGGATACGTCCCCCTGGGACCCTACCTGCCTGCTCTGGGTGCCTGCCTCTCAGCCCATCCCTCAGCCCCAAGAGTGAAGCCACATTTCCTTCCCTCCGTCCTTCACGTGGTTTTCCACCTTCGTTTTTCCTTAAAATCCTACATCTATCGGGACTGCACTCTACTCCTGTTGGAAGTGGGTCTGATTAGAGGCAGGAGACAGGGTGGCTCTGAGGGAAGCTGCCATTTTGTTTTGCTAGTCTTGGGTTTACCAGTTATTTCCAGGAGCCCAGGGTTGTCTACAATGGGGTACTGGGGATTTGAGGGTCCAGATAGGGTCATCTTATAGTCTCGTGAGGGATGAGGGTGGGCAAGTCTCTTGGCAAAGTGCCAGGCCATAACACGCACTCAAAGAACCAGTTTTTCGGTAAACCATTTTGACAGATCACTTTCTTCTAGGACTGCTATTGCATGACAGATTTGAAACAGGATTTTAGCGTAGAATTTAGAGACAAAAGCTCCAAGTTGGATCCTAGGCTCTGTCAACTACCAATCAAATGACCTTGGATGTGGCACTTCATCTCTCTTGAGTCTCAGTTTTCTTATCTGAAAAAAAAATGGGCTAACAACAGCTAACTCTCAAGATTGCTAGCATACCTGCAAGGATGTTTCATAAAATGGAATGTGCTTTATAAAGGTGACTCATCACTATCAGTTGTCCTCAGAGTTGTGACTGCCGTTGTTTTTTCCCACCCTGTTATACCCTGTATTTAAAACCAGACTTCTGAGTGGATTCTTTTGTCAAGGTGATTAGTCACTTAATTACATTATATAATTAGTTCAGACTGATCCCGGAGAACTAGTGTGATGTCTGACTTATATATATTTTTGGTACAAATTATGCATTTATTACTCTCAAGTACATTATTTAAAATATACTTATACACACAAATGGCGGTCACTGGTTTGCTAAACAGAGGTCTCGACAGACTCCGCTTTAGACCTACAAAAATTCATTTATAATGAATATGTGAGATATTAAAAAGGAAACCAGTACTGCTAAAGTGTTTGAAAACATTTTGTAGCCTTATCATCCTGTTTACCAATTGGTTTAACCATCGTTGTTTTAATAGACAGTGGACAGCTAAATGTCAGCATAGCTTATTATAATTATGAAATAGAACAGTCTGGATTATTAGGGTTTACTGTTATTATATATGCTGAAATCTCTAAAATACTTCATGGTCCATTAATGGCTAGGAGATTCTTATACATTATCACTATCGAAACCTCTGTGGTCATTGTCATGGCTTGTCAATGGCCACTGCCCTCATTAAGAGCCCACTAGGCGGAATTGATTTTTGTCTGTGTAACGTGATAGACACTGTTTCTGTTTCCTCTCTTGTTCTCCACGCTAATTTTATTGCATCTTTTTAGTACCTTAAAATCAACACTCGGACACAGCACCATTCACAGGCCCATTGACATATGCTACACAGATATGTAATTTTAGACCTACTGCACGTTCTGTGATACAAGGCATTTTGAGACAGAGGGTCTGAGTCCAAGAAATTTTCATTTCCTATTCTCAGTGGAGGATATATGAGATGATGGTAGGTTAATTTTGGCCGCTATCGCCCACCGTAACATGGCTCCCCCCTTCCTCCCCCAGTGCTGGCTACTCCTTGAAGGGATAGCTAATCCACCACCTGTGCAACACCCAAGCGGGGAAAGCAGAAATGTCTTTGGTCTTCAGCTAGTCCCAGGGCAAGAGCCCTGGACAGGTTTTCCTGTTCTCAGGACAGCCCCACAGGTAGAAAAGATGTGTCTTTTGAATAAGAAAGATTTCCATGAACTGCATTAGATTTGAGCAAACACCTTAAGTGCTTAGCACTACTCCTGGGCTACTTAAAAGGTCTCTCCTCCCCAGGACAAACGCAACCGGGCTCTTCTTTTAGAAATGCAACGGAATTGTGATGTTGCAAACAGAAGCCAAGTAAATGGCTTTAAAGCATCATCTTGTTAATGGGATGAGTGTATAATTATAGAGAATGACAACTGAATGCATCTCGCGCTCTACAGCCACACGCTGATCGGCACCTGTAACTACTTATTTGCAACTAACAAGCTAAAAACATAGCACGTGACATGAGTTGCCGTGGCAGAGCCCCGGGTTGGTTCTCAGAAGGAATATGGGAAGATGGCAGTAATAGATCAGCTGAGAATCAAGCTGTCCCGTGCAGTCAGGTCTGGGTTACCTGGCCTCTGGGGAACAGGGGATATTGTAACCCAGGTAACCAAAAGTTTAACATTTAAGTTCGTTGTTCTGGGTAGAAAATGGAGTGAAGTGTAATGCACATTTCTTTATTTGATAAACAGGGTATATGGGCACGATTTGCCTTTTTCGGATGACTCCGGGTTATCTTCATAAACACTAATCATCCTTCTGAGTTGTAAATACCACAGTCTCCTCCAAAGACCACTGAGGTGGGGAACATTTAACAGGCCTTTCCCTGAGTGCCCCCATCTGCTGGAATGTTCTAGTATGTTCTGCTTCTTTCTCCTCCCACTGAATTTCTGTTCTCCAGGGCTTATTGCCATTTAATTTATGTCACTGTTCCTAATCTCTGACATCTATCTTGTCTACATCTCTCTGCCATCTTCTGTTTTCTTTTCACACCCAACTTTTTAAAGATTACAAAGGCTTTGAAATATACAAGAAAATACTGAGAATAGTAAAACAAACACCAGCATATCAACTACCCAGAGTTAACAAATGTTTCTTCTATTTTTCTTTTTCCTACGTTCTTTGCTTTTTATTTCTTACTTAGGGCTCCAGCAACCTTTGGCTTATACAGATATCCCCCAGCCAAAGAGAGCGTTTTTCTTGGCCTTACTCTAGTGTTTTCTCCTTTCTTTGTGGGGGAAGGTTACATTAAGGTTTACAACCTCTTTGAGTAATTCTAATGTAGATGCTTAAGCATTAGGTAAGTGGGCTCTTACTGTTTGATGTGATTATATTGGGAATTTAAGTAAGAGTAATGGGAAGCAGTTATAGAGAAATATAGGAACATCGCCTAAATATCAAGCAGATAAATTCCCTTTGGGATAAACAGCAAAGCGTCTCATTTCTGGAAGTCTTGTTTTTTGAAAATTATATCCCAGAATCAGATATAGACAGTCTGCAAAAGATATATCTTCTTAAAGTTTTACTGCCTTGAAATGAATAATTCCATTACAATGAATATCACGGTATTTCAGAACAATCTAAGCACCAAATAAATGAATAAACAAAATAAGTAAATAAAGAAGAAGGGAAAACTCTTTCTTACAGGAGAATGCCAACAAATAACTGAAGAAGAAATAATGGAATTAGACAAATCATCATTTTCAACCATCGCAATAATATTTGGGCAAGAATCATCAACGAATACTAAAATGAACAGGTAAAAGGATAATGAGAGTTGCAAAGTGACTTTCCACAAATTACTTATTAACTATAAAAGGAAAAGTGGTAACTTCTGGAGAACATCAATTAGTATGAATGTTGACAAGAGTCAGTGTGAACCTTACCACGAAGGGGACAAAATGACATCACATGCCTCCTGATACGATGCACTAAGGAGGGCATGGAGTCATTCATGTTGTTCTTCTGCCCCCAAGGCAGAGCCTCAATCTGATCATGAGAAAACCCCAGAGAAACCCAAATCGAGAGGTTTCTACAAAATAACTGATCAGCACTCTGCAAAACTGTCAAGGTCGTGAAAGTCAAAGAAAGGCTGAGGCATGCTCCAGACTGAAGAAGACTAAAGTAACATGCCAACTAAATGCAAAGTGAGATCCTGGAGTGGATCTTATCCTAGAAAAAATTGGTATAAAGGACCTTTCTTGGGACAATGGGCAAAATTTGGACACAGACTGTAGATCCAATAATGGAAATGGATCAGTGCTAAATTTCCCGATTTCGTTAATTGTATGATGATTATATTAGAAAATGTTCTCATAAATAGAAAATATACTGACATATTTCGGGGTAAACGAGCATGGTTTTTGTACCTGACATTCATATGGTTTAGGAAAAAAATCGTGTGTGATGGGGGAAGGGGAGGACGTGTGCACACACGAAAGATAGGGTAAATGTAGTCAAATGGTAACAACTGGTGAATCTGGGTAAAGGATATCAAAGAGCTCATTTACTACTCTTGCATCTTTTTCATAAGGCTGAAATTATTTCAAAATCAAAAGTGAAAATTTAAAAAGCACCATGGAACCTCAGTCAGTATTTTGTAATCACCTATATTTTTTTTTAAAAAAAAAAAAAAAAAATATATATATATATAACATAACTGAATTGCTGTGCTGTACACCTGAAACTAACATGATACTATAAATCAACTATACTACAATAAGAAAAAAGCACCATGGAATTCTTTTATAATACATTGAGCTTGGGCTGAGGGACGAAGAGAGAGAAGATCCCAAACGCAAGAATTCAGGGGGGAAAACCCCACAGTTAATTCATCCCACAATGTTAATATGAAACATGCCCTGGTTGTCACGTACCTGAACATACAGATACTCGAAAGCAACTGGATCTCGCCTTAAAAGGTCAATTGGATCCTTTGGGACGAAGCTAATTCGGAAAAGACATCTCATCTTATGCGAGCTGGGCCTCTGGGTCACCTAGAAGAGCAGACCAATGACAAGAATCCTTCAGTGCCGGCAGAAAGGGCTGAGGGGCAGAAGCAAAGGCAGCTTTCTTTGGACACTGAGGAAGGAAGCGGTTGAGGTTCTTTTAGTATTTGTCATACATACTCATTCCCTGAACACTGCACATACCTGTGACCTAGGTCACGTTCCCCCAAAGCAGTCCCTGAAATGAGGGACTTCAATAAGGAACTGCTCCCAGGAGAGGCCAGTGAGGGAGTGGGGGAAGCAGGTCAGACAGGAGAGGAACCTGCTCAGGTCAGCCCAGCAGGGGTGGCTACAGGCCGTCCTGAGGGAGACTCTGGTGGGAAACTTACACCACGGAGCCTCTGGGATCACAGGTAAGTCATTGGTTTCGGGCTGTCCCGGGGGCTGTGACTTTCCAGGTATGGACAGGATGGGCGCCAGCAGTCTGAGGGCAGTCCTCTGAAGAAGATCTGCAGATGCTGGCTGTCGTGACAGTCACACACTCAAGCAAGGCTAGGGGTAGGGGGCGCAGAAGGGGACCCGGGGATAGGAGCACAGAGACTGGTCACTACAGTTTATTACTGTGTAACACTGCTGTGGGTTTTTTCCTCAATTAGACTCCAGAAGGATGGTAGCAATGAAAGCATGACAGTGGCAACTTGGATGACATCCAACTGGAACGCAGGAGGACAGAAGTTTTGGCCCGTTCACTAAATCTGGAGTCCTCAGGTTTCCAAACTACCCAAACTTCTGCTATCATGATTTGTCCAAATTGTTCAAAGGGGCTTAGAATACACCACGGGTCCTTCAGGGTTAAGGACCATGGATCATTCTGAGTCGCTTTTCTTTTCCCCAGCACAGTACGTGCCAACTACTAGGTCTTAGTTTCTTAATTCTTTTTGCAACAAAGGGGAATCAATCAATGAACGGTAGGTGCTTCATACACAGCTGAATGAATGAAAGACACTGGACTTCAAGAAAGAAGGTAAAAGAAAAAAAGTAAAAAAATAACAAACAAAAAAAGATTAAAAAAAGAAGGTGAAAGCTCTTCAATTTCCCTTAAAGAGGTCAGTGCGATAAAACTAAAACTATGTGGGATCTTCCCGGACCGGGGCACGAACCCGTGTCCCCTGCATCGGCAGGCAGACTCTCAACTGCTGCGCCACCAGGGAAGCCCCTGGATGTACTTTTTAATGCGCTTGCATGCAGTTTCATGTACTTGTAACTACTTTTATGCAGGGGACAAACCTGACAAAATAAAAATGTTCGTGAACTGCAATATAAAAGTTCAAAATAGGGAGCTGCCTGGTGGCCTAGCGGTTAGGATCCTGGGCTCTCACTGCTGTGGCCCAGGTTCAATCCCTGGTCAGGGAACTGAGATCCCACAAGCCACGCAGTGCAGTCAAAAAAAAAAAAAAAAAAAAAAAAAAAAAAAAA
>NW_020174718.1:1185718-1192387 GCF_003031525.2 Neophocaena asiaeorientalis asiaeorientalis | reverse complement strand
ACAGAGACCCCAAAACAAGCCAGAGAGAAAAAAAAAAAAAAAAAAAAAAAAAAAAAAAATCAAAATAAAATAGTAATAGCTTTATTGAGTTATCAGAGTGCGCATGCACACACACATTCTGAGAGTTTACATTGCTAACTTTGTTATATAGAAGAATTTCAAGGGGAAAACACATCCCACGTTTAAAGGTATACTGGGCATCCTGAGAAGCAGTACACTGAACCAGCTTTCTGTCTGTGGGCAGGATTGCAAAGCTGAGTGAAGTCCGGAGCCCATGGGATCCGGGCTGCTCATCACTGGCTGACGGTAAAGCAAACCAGGAAGAAGGATGCGTGGGACTCTAAGAGACCTGGGGTGCTGGCAGGGCTGCTGGTGAGTGTCACAGTGACATAATGGTGTTTTGTCAGAAGGTCCTGTCTGATGTCAGAAAGTCAGAGATCATCTTATCTCCGGCTCCTTTAATTACAGGTTAGAATCTGTCCTGAATTTTCCATAAGCCTCCTTGAGTTTATTTTTATCATTAGTAGGTTACACTAGTTTTGGGAAATGAATGAATGTAATGCAAAAACATGCTTTAGACTCATTAGAAATGGCAGTCCACGAGAATAACAGTCTCTAAAACAAGCAAAAAAACAATTTCTTGGAAACTTTAGGTAGTATGTAATAACAACGTTACTTTCTAGACAGAAGTTTAGTGTCAAACTGCCAGAAATTCAGGTAGAGTCGCTTAAAAGTTCCTTGGCAGTTTTCATCACAGTTAAATATTTTAAAATAATTTTTGTTATTGGACAAATTCCTTATACTTACTCCCCAGTTCTATCATGCCTATAAATATTTCATGGGTCAAATTTTTCATATGTATTGAATTCAAAGGCATATAGCTGGTTTGTTTCAGGATATTTAAACAATCAGTTTTCTAGAGACAATACTTGAGTTTTAGCACTTTGCTTTTCGTTCTGATTAAAGACAAAACAAAGCCTCTTCTAGAAAGATAAAGGAAGAAGCATTGTTAGAGGCTTTTTGTTTCCTTCTAAGTTTTTTGGGTTTCTTTTTGGCGGAGCCGCCCCGGTTCCCTGACCAGGGATTGAAGCCGGGCCACTGCGGTGAAAGCACTGAGTCCTAACCACTGGACTGCCAGGGAATCCCTCTAATGTTTTTTTTTTTTTTGAAGGCATCATTATATTTATTTTTGGCCCTTTATGAGTCCTACCACACCAGGCCCCCGTCCCCCCGCCTCAACCAGCCCCACGCTTTCCCACGCGTGGCCTGGACTCGAGGGACTACAACTCCCGGCAGGCTTTGCAGCAGGAGCCTGTAGCCAGGGTCTCCTGGGAAAAGTATTGCAGGTGGGCTTCACCAGCACGCTAATTAAAAAGGCCAGTAGGGGAGAGTAAATTAAGCTCTGAGTAGGAGATACTGGAGGAGGTAAAGCAAAAAGACCTGGGGTTTATTCTTGGCCCTTAGGGAAAAGGAATTTCGACCTTGCTGCCCGTGGAGTAGGAGGGTGGCCAGCGCCAAAAGTCCTGATGGAAGAGGAAGCCGGGGGTTGAAACTCCTCCTCTAATGTTTTAAAAGAAGTCTAAAAATTGGAAATCAATCCGGAATGAGAAGTTATGGTTACCTAGCATCAGAAGAGACTTTGAAAGAATCTCTGTCCAGCTAAATCAGCATGAAGCTTTCCCATAAAGGCTGGGTGGTAGGTAGAAGTTCAGGGGGAAAGGAGAAATAGAAATATCAAAAAGTTGTGGGTGGTTTCATTAGACTCATAGTAACTGGCTGTCTGCCCACATCCCCTTGGCATTTACTGCTCCAAGCTAAAGGCTATTTACTGCAAACACCTGTGACCATCTGCCAGCACAGGGCAAACCAGCAGAGCCAGGGAGCAGTTGTCCTTAGGAGAAGCCCACCCACAACTATGGACAGGATGTTAGCGTACGAAGCCCCAGCCCCCTCGCTCTCGGGTGGGATACCTCTGAGGCACGTTCTCTGCTGGTTCCCTGTGTCCCCAGCAGGATTGCGCTCCAGCTGCCCACAGTGGAAACTGGCTTGATTACACACTCTTTATTGGCGTCCCCATTTTCCCATTTCCCCTCCCATTCCTCTCCCAGTATTTCCTGATATCGCCTCCCAAATAAACCACTGACATCCAAATCCTTGTCTCAAGGTTGGCTTCTGGAGGAACTCGGAGCCAAACACTGACCTTTCACATGTGGGATTCTGTGTATCAGAGGCTGTTCCCCTATAACAAAGAATAAACAACTCATCTGTTTCCAAGCGTGTTTTGGCACAGGTTAACATAATAAACAATTAGATGTGATTTAAAATATCAATAGGTAGGGCTTCCCTGGTGGCGCAGTGGCTTCGGCTGGGCTCGTGAGCCGTGGCCGCTGAGCCTGCGCGTCCGGAGCCTGTGCTCTGCAACGGGAGAGGCTGCAGCACTGAGAGGCCCGCGTACGGCAAAAAAAAAAAAAAAAAAAAAAAAAAAAAATCAATAGGCAGATTTAAACGTGATAAAAGTAAAAGGTCAAGTTTAGAGATAGGAAATGAACACAAATGATAACTTCGTAACGAATTCATTGCATCGAGTTTTACTACATTGAGAGAGTCAGGGATATCTGCGGGACCTGACGTGTAGCTTTTAATTGTGCGACAACCAAAAGGCAATTGAGCGTGATGACACTTTCCGCTACTCCATCCATCTGGGGGTGACTTGACTCCCTGCCTCTCCTCCTGGTGTCCCCTCACGCCCCCCTCCATAAGCTCCCCTCTTCAGTGAACTCTCCTACATAAGAGGAATTTGTTGAAATCCCTCATACATCCAACAAAGACCCTGCTTGTGTGGAATCGCAAGGAAAGTCAGGGCGCTGTGCTGAATTCAGCAGCCAAGCAACCCGCTTGTCTCCCCAGAGAACAGATGGGGGTGGCATCTTGGTGAGCAGGAGCTGGGACACATTGGTGGGTCACATATTTACAGTGGGCACGATGGGGCAGGGATTTCAGGCTTCCAAAAACAGTCTGAGGTAGGTACCCGGAACTTCAAAGAACGAAATATGATTTTGGCTTAATTTAAATAATTGCAGAAAGCATTTCCTTTTAATAGTTGCTAGAGATCAATTATCAAAACAGGTGAACAAGTCACTACCATAACATAAAATACAATTCTGCAGAGCCATATCCCCAACGAGTCACTGCTGAGTCTTTGACAATTCTGTTTGTCAGATCAACTGACGACAGTCTATGAAAAAGTGACAAAAGGGAAACATCACCTTGAGGTGTAAAATCCGTTATGAATGCCGGCGCTTCCTATAGTGGGGCTGCCCAGGGCTGTGGGGAAGGTATTTAAAGGATTCAAGGACAGGGGAGCTCTGGGCAGGGCAGCCTCTGCTGTCAGGGGCAGCACGGGCACTGGGGGCATAATTCACACACCTGAGTTAGGGTCTCCTGTTCATGAAGCAAGAGCAGCTTCGTTCCGGCTCCTTCCATCCTCTGCTCCAGCATGAGGGAGAAGTGTTCGATGCCTTTGATGGAGAGTTTCTCTTGAAGGGTTAGGATGACATCCTTACAGAGGAAACAGACAAGATGCGATCAAAATCAAGGCAGCCGTATTGTAGATTCCACATATAAATGAACTTATATACAAAACAGAAATGGACCCACAGACATTGAAAACAAACTCACGGTTATCAAAAGGGAAAGAGGGGAGGGATAAATTAAGAGTTTGGGATTAACATACACACACCACTATGTATAAAATAACCGACAAGGACCTACTGTACAGCACAGGGAACTATACTCGATATTTTGTAATAACCTATAAGGGAAAAGAGTCTGAATATATATGTAACCGAATCCCTTTATAGAGCCTAGCAACAGATTGTGCAGTGTAGTCGGCTCAGTTCCCCTCCTCCTAAATGGGGTGGCAATTAAACCACCTCTGAAAGTGGTCTACATGCCTGCATGCCAAATCCATTCCACCACCTGTTTTTGTAAAATAAGTTTTACTGGAACCCAGTCTCGCTCATCTGTTTATGTATTGGCTGCTTTCGTGCTCTGCATGGGCAGACCTGAACTTGGTGGCAGGGGAGGCTGTGTGGCCTGTGATGCCTAAATTATTATATTTGCTATCTGGCCCTTTACAGAAAAAGTTTGCCGACCCCTAGCCTACCCCTCTGTAAGAGCACGTGGTAGTGGTGAGGAACGTGGGCTCCGGAAAGAGTCTGGCTTCTGCCCTGACTCTACTTCGTATTAGCTGGCAGCTTAAGGCAAGTTACTTAACTTCTAGGCACCTTAGTGTCCCTGTCAACGGGGGATAATAATAATACCTGCCTCAGAATAGATACCAGGACTAAATGAGTTCATACATAGACAGCATTTATTACAGCACTGCTTGGCATTCAGTTAGGGCACCATACTGATAAAAGAAATTTTCACATAATGAGGTATGGGGAAGTCATTCTGGCTTATGCATGAGTTAACTTGAATTTTTTTTTTTTTTTTTGGCTGCACCAGGTCTTAGTTGTGGCATACGGGCTCCTAGTTGTGGCATGCATGCAGGATCTAGTTCCCTGACCAGGGATGGAACCCGGGCCCCCTGCATTGGGAGCCCGGAGTCTTACCCACTGCACCAACAGGGAAGCCCCAAGTTAACTTGAATTTTATGCTAATTTAAACAGTCCGTTTGTGGCCTATCAAACATTGTACATCTGCCTTAATTATTTATTATTCTTTTTAAAATTAATTAATTAATTTATTTATTTTTGGCTGTGTTGGGTCTTTGTTTCTGTGCGAGGGCTTTCTCTAGTTGCGGCGAGCGAGGGCCACTCTTCATCGCGGTGCGCAGGCCTCTTACTGTCGTGGCCTCTCTTGTTGCGGAGCACAGGCTCCAGACGCGCAGGCTCAGCAGTTGTGGCTCACGGGCCCAGCTGCTCCGCGGCATGTGGGATCTTCCCAGACCAGGGCTCGAACCCGTGTCCCCTGCATTGGCAGGCAGATTCTCAACTACTGCGCCACCAGAGAAGCCCTGCCTTAATTATTAAAGAAAAGGGCACATTGACCAGAAGTAAGTCAAGAATGTCCACGTTAAAAATAAAGATTAAATGGCTCCCTTCCTGGGATACCAATGCTGGTCCTGTTTCGATGATAAGATTCCCTTCCCAGGTGCCAAGGTCATACTGACTCGCTGTGTACGTCCTGCTCTAGTTTTTTTAAATCCTCAAGAAATGTACTCCTGACTTGTTTAATGTTCTTTTTTTCTGACAAGATATAAAACTGTGCTTGAAAACCATGCTTTTCTGGAGCAGTTTCTCAGAGTAATCTGGGAAGCTGGCTTCCGGTCTATAGTCCTCAGTTTGGCTGAAATAAAACTCTTTTCTATTCTTCTTATTGATTGTTTATTGATTATTTTTGTCGACAATGATGATATACATATATCAGCTTTTATTTTAAGTCTCCGAGGAAGGTAAAATGAGCAAGCTTTGTCAGCAATCCTTCACAGGATTAAACATTTATGATCAGAAAGGTGTTCTATACACAAGCACAAGTGGACTGCAATGTAAACAAATGTCCTCAACCATTACTTTTTTCATGTACTTGAAAACTAGTAAGTGATCTCTCTTCTAAGATAACTAATATTCAGATGCTAAAATCCCACAGAGCAACATTTGGCAATTTCTGGAGACATTTTTGGTTGTCACAACGGGGCTGGGGATGCTACTGGCATCAAGGAATTTTCTGGTCCAAAGGATTGACAATGTCAAGGGAGAGAAACCCGGCCATACATAGAAGTTTTTTTTTTAATTGCTCTTTCTGGGGTTTTGATTCTTCCCCGTGGACCATTTTCGATTTCCTCTGGCTCCTTTAAAACAAAGATCCCCATACCTACCCACCACCAAAAAAAATCATTCAACAGAAATTCCGTGACTATACTGAATTTCATAAAAAGATTCTGTTTCATAATTTTTGCTCAAGACCCAGAAGACAGAAAAGAAAACCAGCCTCTGTGTGGCGACACATATTTTATAAAACATTCTCCTGAATCACCAGGGAGGACATGTGCCAGCAACAGTGTTTTCCTATTGTGCCTCTGTAAGCAAGAATTTTGGCAATTTTTATTAAACAGCATCATATCCCTTTCATACCTATACTATTTCCAGTTTACGCCTCCCAGTCTGCATCTCTGGTGATAATGAGGCTGTGAGGCACAAGCTAAGATAGCTTTAATTTCATGTGGACGCTTTGCATTGCTCCCCATCTTGTCATTGTCATCTGCCATCCTCAGGGAAATCAAACTTAGTCTGGGGTGGGTTCCTATAATAAAGAGGCCAGAGGGAATTAACAACAGGGCTCTATTTTAAATTTAGATTTATTTCTGTTAAGAAATGCATTCAAGTCTTTACCTATATCTTCAGATGGGTAAGGGCTCCAATGGCAAGGAGCTTTTCTGACCAGTTGGTACCACAGAACAAGCCACAGTACCAGAGGGAGTTGAAAGAATGTAGCTCTTTTGGGTTAGGTCAGGGGTCTTCAAACTAGAGCCTGGCCCCTTCGTTTGGAATCTGGCCAAGGCCATTCATTCACATATTATCTGTACAGTAAAGGATGAGTCTTGCCTGAAGAAAGGTTTGCCTCTTTGCCCCTGGCTCTTGGGAGGTAACCTCTAAGCCCTTGGAA
>NW_020174718.1:1183490-1185548 GCF_003031525.2 Neophocaena asiaeorientalis asiaeorientalis | reverse complement strand
GCGTGAGGTGTCTTGGGCTACACTGGATAGTCTATGCTAACGATGGGATTCATGGTGGGGACCATGGACCATGTGGTATCAGTTCACCTCTGGAGGGGCAGGGTGCTAAGGTCAGCCACACAGGTGGGCAGCTGTGTCTAAGTGGACAACCCGCAATAAAAATTCTGGACACCAAGGCTCGGGCGAACTTCCCTGGTTGGCAGTACCCTGTGCACGCTGTCACACATCAGTGCTGGGAGAAATAAGCAGTGTCGGCATGACTCCCCGGGGGGACGATGACTGGGGGCTCTCTGCCTGTAACTGCGAGGATACCAACGTGCTGCGTTCTGTGAGTGCTTCGAGTGAATTATTAAAGCTCAGGGTGGTCTTAAGGACCTCCTGAACCCACCTGCCTCTGGCTGCTTTCATGAGACAACAACTGGCCCACAAAGAGCAAATGGCCCACAAAGCGTAAAATATTTACTCTACAGGCCTTTCCAGGAAAACTCTGCTGACCACTAAGTTAGCTGATCAATACTTGGAGTAACATCTCACTATAAATTGATTTTGAGTAGGAATAAAGGAAAAGGGCTTTTTCAGTCATCACCACTTAAAATTAGCAGTCTTGTACAAAGGAAGTTAATATTTCATCTGGAATGATTTAAGGATAATTTAAATGGTCCCTCATCAATCTAATATTGTCTGCTCTATTACCTGTTAAATCACGACCTATTTCAAGCAATTCAGAACAAGCTGCTTGTGGTATCATGGCAATAAGAATGCACAGCGAGTTGGCCTTGGCGGAAATAATTCCACTCATAAGGCCTATGCTGATTAATTTTTAAAAAATGAGAATTAGGGCTTCCCTGGTGGTGCAGTGGTTGAGAGTCCACCTGCCGATGCAGGGGACACGGGTTCGTGCCCCGGTCTGGGAAGATCCCACGTGCTGTGGAGCAGCTGGGCCCGTGAGCCATGGCCGCTGAGCCTGCGCGTCCGGAGCCTGTGCTCCACAACGGGAGAGGCCGCAACAGTGAGAGGCCCGTGTACCGCAAAAAAAAAAAAAAGAAAGAGAATTAGAGGTTGACTATTGGTAGGCGTTTTCTAATACAAAGTGATATTCTCTTGATACATTATTGTACAGATCATCACTAGGTACCCCCTTTTTTTTTAACCTCAATAAAACCCTTTTTATTGTGCCATTTGAAGAAAGCCTATTTTAGGCTGATAGAACATTAGGGGGCAATCAATTTCTGAACACACCTTTGCCCAATAAAATAGAGAATATGCACTTTTCTTCCCCAGTAAGGAAACATGGGGGTAAAGAACCCATACGCTTTGTTATACCAGGTGAGAACTCATTAGGTAGAACTCACCTGTGGCTCTGAAATAACAGGATTGCTTTGTGACTCTTCCTTTTCTCCCCTCTCCTAAAAGTACACCTCATTTCTGCCTTTTTATGTATCATTTCCATGAAATTGGTTACAGCAATTGAAAGTAAATGTTACCTTTACATTATTCTATCCCTTGTTTTTTGCTGGACACCAAAGTAGCAGATACTCAATTAACATCTAACATCTTAATCATCTCCGTGGATAACAAGGCTGAGAAATCATGCTGGCTTTGGGCAGGGTGCCAAGCCTTCTTGGTGACAGTCACACTATTTTAATTAATTTTCAGCTGTATTAAAATGACTAGCCCTAGTATCTCATGACTGATAGCATATTATATTGTTTTGCAACACACACACACACACACACACACACACACACGCAGAGCAGAACCTTGTTAGTTTAAATTTTTTGTTTGGGTTTGTGTTTAAGTATTCACACTACCTTATTTGGAAACAACCAAAAAAATCTCAGAAATAAACAGATAGTTCTGAATGAAGGTATAGCCGCACAAGAGTCACAGTGGGACTTCCACGCCGTACCTGGCAGTGTCCAGGTACACAGTTCAGCGGGTCCTCTTACCTTTATGGAGGTGGTGCAGTCAAAGCGAAACGATTTGGTCTGCCCATTTTCCAGATAGACTTTCAGGACGTTTGGCATAAAAAGAAGTGAATTATCCTTAACAGTTATC
>NW_020174718.1:1137890-1183393 GCF_003031525.2 Neophocaena asiaeorientalis asiaeorientalis | reverse complement strand
TTAAAAAAAAAAAAAAAAAAAAAAAGGGGAGGGGTTGTAAATCAGTTGAATTAGGATTCTGCCCTTTGTAGAAGCAGCATATATCTGCAATTTATTCTAATCACAGCGTAAAACAATAAAAAAATCAAACTCCCTAAGGCCAAGCAAAGTATCCCTTTGGTGATATCTGAGTTCAGCTGTTCATAGCAAAATTCTTCTCTTCTAGCTACAAATAACTCAGCTGAATCAACTAAAAGAACTTTTCCCGTCAGAAGATCGATCAGATGAGTTTTTTTTTTAATTTAAATCAAGGTTTCCCACTAGAAAACGCAATGACAGAAATAACACCTTTGTAATTAGACCACAATGTTTGGGACCACAAGGCCAGACTTCAGCAGAGCAGCGTGTCTTAAACAGAAAGAGGACCAGCAATGACGATGTTTCACGTGATGCCTGTTGGCAGGGGTCATGATGGCGAATCACAAGCATTAACAAGCTCCAAGTTTAAAGTAATTTTGTGAAATGATTTTTAACCCATTTAGCGATGTTCCTCAAACTCCAAGGGGATATATGAGGAACGGGTTAGTGTGTTAAAAGAATAAAACACTGTCTGTAACAAACAGATAACTTAAAAATAAGTCAAAAAGAGATGTTTGAAGCGCAACCAAAAGTAAACAAAAGACACACATTCCTTTGAATTTTCTCTTCAACTGGAAGTGGGGAGAGACGAAAGGGGGAGCAGGAAGGCAAGTTGGGTGAGTGCCACGAACACGTGGTTGGTCATGAAGCCACAAGAGTGGAGGGGAAGTCAGCAATTATGAAAGCGTTAAGTCCCTTGTTTTACAGATGAGGAAACTGAGAGGAGATGGCCAGAGATTTGCTACCGTCCTACAGTTGGTCCATGAGAATTCAGTCCCTAAGTATGTCCGAAACAGGCTCACGCCTTCCGCTTCCTGCTTCTTTCTCTGACTCCCCTCCCCTCCTCTCTACTCCTGAGGGCTTCACGCGCGACTTTTCTGCTGCCCAATTCACTGAGTTAGTGCAGCTCCAAGTCCAGAAGGAAGGCCACACAACGACTCAGAAAAGCAAGAGGAGACTGGAAAGGAAGCCGGTCACAAAGGCTGAGGGCCAGACAGCAGACCGAACGTCCCCGCCACGCTCAGGCCTGTGGTGAGGCCGCGAATGCTGCAGATGATCGACCCCCAGAGCTGTCCCCACACACCAGCTGCTTTTTATCCAGGGACAAGGGGAAGCTGCCACAGCAGCTCCTGGAAACATATTCTCTCTAAAGATGCGTAAACTGATTGCCCAATCTCATGCTCAGAAGCTTGAGAAAAGATGAGGTACGTTTCCCACGACCCTCTGTGTCATAGTCATTCCTCTGGGACTGCAACTAACAGCCTTAAACTGGGACAGTCTTGTTCTGAAATGATAATTATGGTAACTCTGCATCCAGAGTGATGGGGATTCACCGAGAGGAACAGAACAGACCGTGGTGTGAAAGGGGGCAGAGGGGATGGGGTGGGACATGGCCACTGGGAAGACAAGGCCACAGCTAAAAGGTACATGGGGCAGCACAGCCTTCGGCCCCATCCCACAAACATCACAACAGTTTGGTAGACTGGCCAGTTAAGCCCCTGGATTCCGAGTGGGGCAGACGCAGGTCAACAAGTTTTGGCCAGAAGACACTTGGCACCGTGAGTGCCTTGCCCGGGATATGCAGGCCTCTATCTGCAAATTCAAATCCAGGACCACCCAGGGAAGAGTCTGTGGCCCTTAGCAAGTATATCATGGATGAGATTTTTATCCCTTTGAGTTTATTTAAACAACAAAACCTCGACAACAAAAGGTGGCATTTCAAAGGTCCAAAAAATATGAGCACCCTGGACGGTAGCTTGCTGACAACCAAAAATACTAGGCTATATTTTGGGGGAAAATTGAAAATAAGCATCCTATCAATGTTTGCATCATTCATTTTGAAGATCAATTATGTGCCTGAGTAATCATGATTCCTATCAAGACCTATTGATGGAGGTGTGGGCAGTACTCCTTCACTCCTGGTTGCACATAGGAAACTTTTCCCATCATTTTAACTTCTTTCCATTTTGATTAGTTGGAAGAACAGAGACATTTTATTTTGGATAAGGAAAACCTCAGGGGAAACCCTTCTCAAAATATAGAATGGGCTGTTATATGGAAGAATGCATAGTTGGCAGAATGGGGAGAAATAGGTGCAAGCTTCAAAGAGGCATATTCTACTCAACATGAGGCAATGTCAAGTGATCTCAAATCAAACGAACTCCTTTGTAAAGTAGTGAAGTCTCTAACTCTGGAAGCATTCAAGGAAATACCGGACTACTATGTATTCTGGGTTTGTAAGAAGGAATACAGCTGGCACAGCCTGGCGATCTCTCAAGCCGTCTACAATCCTGAGATTCGACACCCCTGTGAAATCCAACAACCAATTCTGAACTGATCATTCCAGCGGGGTGGCTGGCTCTGCTTAGTGCAAAGCCCCTACACCTCAAGGCCTCTCTCTGAGTCACCAGCGGGTGTCTGTCAACTCACCGACACTTGGCCGTTGATGATGACCTCCTCGGAGAATCGCACTTTGACTGGATTGGACTTTAACCTTGCCTTTTTTGCAGCACTAATAAATGCTGATTTGGGAGACTAGAAAATAAGAAAACATTTGATCTGATTATTGGTAATGTAAGGCCAACCTTGTAAGAGTTGTTTCCTATCTTTATCCTCCCAGATATTTAACATTTTTGCTAAAAAGTGTTTGGTGTGTGCCCAATTCAAGGACTAAATACAAATTATGGATGCAGTTGAAACCCTGATATGTTCATCAAGCAATAAGTTTGATTTAGCCACCAGACCAGAACTATAGACAGCATGTTCCATGTTCTTACTGAGCACATTTCCAAAGACCTTTTAAAATGACAGTTGTGGAAGTACATAAATCCTGCTTCCAACACGGAGCTTTGAGTACCATGCAGAAGGTTAGGTGGTAGCCAAATCTCATGGTGGGTTTATGACAAGTTGCTCATTAGTTATGTATTTTAACAAGGTGGAGAAGAGCCACTGATAGTTCTAAAATGACTGATAATCCTACTGTTACTCACATTAATGGTGTATGGGCACGTGAGCAGGTAAGGGGACACACACGCACACGTGCAAAAGCTCCCACGCTTTATGAGCCCAAAACTTGAGTTTCAGCCTCTTACTGGTAACCTGTGATCCTATAACCTTAGAAGTGAAAGGTAGAGAGGAGATCTTGACTTAGAAGTGCAAGTCAACTGAATCGCTTTGCTGCACGGCAGTAATTAACCCAACCTTGTAAATCGACTATACTTCAATAAAATAAATAAATAAATAAGAAATAATATCAAAAAAAAAGGTCGACTTCATGTTCTGCCTCATCTTCTAGGCCCTCTGTACTGTCTTTCATTGGAAACAGGGGCTGAGGGATTCAGTTGGTCTCCCTCAGAAACGGGAAGGCCAATGATAAAACCTGCTTAGAGGCTGTGATCTTGGTCAACTGCCTTCATCTGAGAATCAGCCTCACTGCACTGTTTTAACAAAGCCTGTGAGGGGAAGGGAACTCATGTGGTAGGTGAGCTCCCTACCATGTTGCAGGCACCATCTGTTTATTTTGAAAAAGAAATGCATTCTCTATTGAACCTAATACAGAGGTAAATATTTAGCTTGAATCATACAACTGCAATTTTATAGATTAAAATGGTCAAATATTGGAAACGGCACACGGTTCAGCCTAACGTTTTTCATACTATACAGTTCTAAGAGATTGAGGCTGTTGTGTAAAGAATTCTAGTAATTGACTCTAGAGTCAACACAGAGGGTCATCCTCCTGTGTACTGCATTAATCTCAAAGCACAGAAGCCAGTTAGGGTGTCCCATACTTTGAATTTCAAGTAAAATGAAAACAATAAAAGGATTCCCATCTTTGTCAAATACAAGTATACTGGAGATCAATTTAAAAACAATATGATGGAACGGATAAGTTAAATGTGGTCTAGCCGTACAATGGAATACTATTCAGCCACAAAAGGAATGAAGTTCTGATACACGCTACAACATGGATGAACCTCGAAAGCATCATGATAAGTGAAAGAAACCAGACACAAAAGGCCACACATTGTATGATTCGATTCCACTTCTACGAAATGTGCAGAATAGGAAGATTCTGTCTCTATGGAATAGAGACAGAAAGCAGATTAGTGGTTGCCAGGGGCTGGGGACGGCAGTGAGGAGAATGTGGAGTGACTAATGGGTATGGGGTTTCCTTTTGGGGTGATGAAAATGTCCTGGAACTTGATAGTGGCAATAGTTGCATAGGATTCTGAATGTACTTAATGCCATAGAACTGCACACTTAAAAACGGTTAAAATGGTAGATTTACGTTATGTGTTATAATAAAACAATCATTGTTGGAAAAACACATGATAAAACATGTGGATGTGTATTCCTGGGTGGAGTTCTGCCTTAATGCTCAGAAAATCCTGTTATTTCAAAAGTTCCCCTGTGTCTTAAGGGCAGCATAGATGGATGCTTTGGCCTCCAGAGTTTCAATTCTTCCACTTATGCAAGATGTTCTAAGAGAACGGCTGCCCTTTAAAAACAAAATGAAACAAAAATCCAGAAAAACTCTGAATGGCTCCTCCAAAGAATAGCTTTGAACATGCTCAATGTGACTTTTAAAAGTCCTACTACAAAGCTGAAGTCATGGGACAGGGATGTTCTCTTCAGTACCGTAATTACAGGCCAAGCTTAGTCATGATGAATGAGCAAATCATACAGTAGGGAGTTCATTTGCTTTTGATATGCCATTTTTTAGCTGAAGGGAAAACATTATTCTCCCGTAATGATTTTAAGCAGGGGCTATTTACGTTGGCACAATGCGTTTAGCTCAAGTGAAGCGGCTGTAATAAAGCTACCCAGAACAGACACTGCTAATTAGATGAGATATTTGAATGCAGTAACACCCCACTTCCCCAGCATTGTCTGGGAATGATGTATTTCACATGTGTTCAGTGTGCCAGATACTGAGGTTCATTCCTCTATGCATCTGAATTTTTAAATGTGGTATTTTACCTTATTTTTCTAAAATGTTACATAATTCCTTGCCTCAATAAAAAATATATTTAACAGAATGTAGTTTCTATGCATCTCATTTGATGTATAATCTCAGGATGCAGTGATGTTCCTATGGAAGTACAGAGGGTTATTTGCCCCTAAAGTGGTCCCATAGAGCAGAACTGGTCAAGCTGGGGATGCTTGTCTCTTCTGTCTGTAGCTATTGCATGCCTGCTTCTTGGAGCCTCATTCCTGAATTTATTTCCCATGCCCTAATGACAAACCTGGTAATCTAGGAAAACCAGAAAGAAAATGAGATAGCCAAGGTAGTTAAGTAAATATTATTTTATACATATTTTGAAGTCAACAGACCTGGGATAAGAATCTAAGAATCCATACAAGTTGCATTTTTCTTGTTCTGGATTTGTGACTATTTCATATAATGGACATACATTTTAAAAATTACTTTTTGATGATAAAAACATTAGCTCTACAAGTCTGAAGGTTACTGAATTAGAATCAGTAAAGTAATGGCTTCTTCCACTGGCTGGAGTTACCTCTGGTACATGGGGTATGCAAACCAGTCATGACTGCAGTTTTGACTCAGATCTCTCTTTGTCGCTAAAAAATATACAATGTGCACCACCCAAAAACCTGATACGTTAATTCCTGGCAACCTGCCAACCAATAGGTGCTGATCACAAGCACTTCATATCCTGTGGTGGAAATGACAAATAATTACTATTTCGAATAATCAGATTTTCGGGCTGTTAATTAATTTTAAGATTAAAAGGCCTCTAATCACCTTTTTCCAAATTTACACCTCTTTCCAAATTTGCTGTTGCTAAGATGGCCACGATAGATGGCTGACATGCTCCTGATGCTCTTAGAAGTCATTATAACTTAGTTTGAAACAAAACTACAGACATAAGATAAATTTCTCAGGGTATATGCTACCATACGACCCAGCAATCCCATTACTGGGCATATACCCTGAGAAAACCATAATTCAAAAACAGTCATGTACCAAAATGTTCACTGCAGCTCTATTTACAATAGCCAGGACATGGAAGCAACCTAAGTGTCCATCAACAGATGAATGGATAAAGAAGATGTGGCACATGTATACAATGGAATATTACTCAGCCATAAAAAGAAACGAAATTGAGTTATTTGTAGTGAGGTGGATGGACCTAGAGTCTGTCATACAGAGTGAAGTAAGTCAGAAAGAGAAAAACAAATACCGTACGCTAACACATATATATGGAATCTTAAAAAAAAAAAATGGTCATGAAGAACCTAGGGGCAAGATGGGAATAAAGACGCAGACCTACTAGAGAATGGACTTGAGGACACGGGGAGGGGGAAGGGTAAGCTGGGACAAAGTGAGAGAGTGGCATGGACATATATACACTATCAAACGTAAAATAGATAGCTAATGGGAAGCAGCCGCATAGCACAGGGAGATCAGCTGGGCGCTTTGTGACCACCTAGAGGGGTTGGATAGGGAGGGTGGGAGGGAGGGAGATGCAAGAGGGAAGAGATATGGGGAAATATGTATATTGTATAACTGATTCACTTTGTTATAAAGCAGAAACTAACACACCATTGTAAAGCAATTACACTCTAATAAAGATGTTAAAAAAAAGAGATAAATTTCTGAAGCTAAGTGTAAGGTCTTGAATTTGCCAAGCCTGTAGCTCTAAAGGACACTTGTATAGTAGGCACTGAGTACATACTTAGTGAGGACTAACTAGCCCACAGTTATCACCGGATGACTTAGTTTGGACTTCCCCCAAATCAGACCCTAAGACCAGGATTCACAAGCAGGTAGCTGATTTGGGAGATGCTCCCAGGGAGCATGGGTAGGTGAGCAGGGGAAGGGAGACAGGGCGGGTGAGGAAGCCAATGAAGCATTCATTGTTAAGTCAGGCACCACTGTGAGCAACTGGCGTTTAACCCTGCTGGGAATGTCTGGAAAACAAGGCAGGCTGTATGCCTCAGAGTTACACTGACTGAGGAGAGAGGGAGCTGGGGTATTTATCCACCAGCTCCTGTCAATCAGTGATGAAGTGGCTGCTCTTCTGAGAGTGAGAATTCCTAGTGGAGTGCTCAAAGAGCACTTCTGGCCTGCTCCATGAGCATGGCCCTGTGGCCAGAAATAACCCACAGGCAAGGAATCACTGGTGCTCTCAGTTGGAAATTGGGCCGGCATGCTCAGCATGACACATGCCAAGGGAATATGTTCTGGGTTCTGACAATATCTACTATGCTGGAGCTTCCATGAGGAGGTGTGTGACCTCCCTCAGGTATGTGGAACACAGTGAAAGGTAGGCAGGAAGTGAGAGGCAGGCAAGCAGGTCTCTCAAGTTTTTGGCCTAGAAGAAACCTGAGGGAAGGTGAATCATGGTAGCTCAGGGATGTCAGAACTGAGAGTGACTTAGCCCAAGTCCCACTGACTTGGGGTTGTATGAGGAGAGGTTACAGAGACTCTTTAAATACTCTCTGTCTCAGGTAATGTTGGACTGGAAAGCTCTGAAAGTTCTAGACTTGGGAACTATGGAAAGGAAAGAGGGGAGCAGCTGGCCAAGAAAGATCTGGAATAAAAATGGTAACAGTAGGGCTTTAAAAAAAAAAAAAAGAAACAGCATAAGGGAAGAAGATGGTGTGTCAGAAAAAAACAAATAAAATCCACGAGTAACCCAAAAATTCCTCTTCTAAAATTCAATCCTGAGGAAAAGCTATTAAATACAGATAAAGATTTATACACAAAGATGTTCTCTGCAGAATTATTTATAATAGAAACACATTAGAGACAGTGGGCTTAATGATGGGTGTTGATTAAGGAAATCTTGGTTCAATGTAATGTTTTACAGCCATGTATATAATGCTTATATAGAATCCTTGATGACACGGGAAAATGCCTGATATACTAAGTAAAAGATGCAGAATAGAAGTGTACATGTAATATGATCTCAACTGCTGACAAGGCATTAGAACAAAAAGACTGGAAAGAAATAGGCCAAAATGTTTACACTGGTTGTCTCTGAGGATAAGTATTGCCAACACATATTTTTCTGCTTCTGTATTTCCTTCTGCACTTCCACAATTTTTCTCTAAGAAATAAAGTAAAAATGGTGGAGAGAGAGTCCTCCATAATACTTGAAATAAGAAGGCAAAAACCTGTTAAGAATTATTTCTTATCAAAGAATTTTGGGAATCCTAAGACTTTTCTCCCAAGCTCCCTTGACCTGGGCCTCACTGGAGACTGATTTCTGTGGCTGAGTCATGTTGGGGTGCCCTGGGGACACGTGGAGTATGGCAAAAAGCTGTAAACACTGGCTCTCTGTCTTGACCAGATCTTATTATGCAGAAGAAACACAACATAAAAAAATGCTGACCAGTAAGCTGCAAAGAAATTAAAATGCTGAATGCTATTGTCTGTAATAAAAGTAGAATTTATAGACTTTCTTTTGGTCTGGTGGGTCCTCTGTTTCTGTATGTCCGTTCTGGTTGCCAAGAGAATGTTCACCAAATACATAAAACCTTTAAAAAAAGCCATTTGCTTGTAGGAAAATCCAAACACAAAAATATAAGTAAAACTTCACAGTCTCTTTTCCCATGTGCACCCCTCTCTCCATTTAATGTATCTATTTAAGTAACTTTGGGGTTTCAACTCTTATAATTCAGAGGAGGAAAAGGTCACTTTGGACTGGATCAAGAAGGGAAGACTTTAGGTGTGGGACACTGGTTCCCAAGTGGGGGTGATTTTGGTCCCCAGGGAACATTTGACAGTGTCTGGAGACATTTTGGTTGTCACCACTTGGGATAGGATGCTACCGGCATCTAGTGGTAGAGGACAGGGATGCTGCTAAACACACCTCCCAACAGAGAATTCTCCAGCCCAACAGTGCTGACGTTGAGAAACTCTGGGGTAGCATTCAGAATTTGTGCTGAGACTTGAAAGGTGAGAAGGATTTGGTGAGCCGAGGAGGTGGCGGGTGGAGTATGTGATGGGCATTTCAGGAAGGCGGGCTGGTCAAAGTTGAGAATTCATCACTGGTTGGGAGACAGTGACTCTGGGGAACAGAGGTGCAACCGTTGGCCATAAGAACAAGCAACACTCCTGAACGTTGACTTTCAATATAGCACAACAGCAGGAGTCAGCTGAACTCCTAGAAAATTCCAGGTTGTCTGTTAAGAGGAAGTTCCATGATTCACGGACAGTAATGAGTATTCATATGAATAACAAGTCATGCAGACTCAAATGGCAAAAAAAGCAAGCAAAGCAACAAGACAAAACCCTTAACTTAAATGCAAAACTCCTCTAAGTTTACTGTTTGGGGGTAACATGCGACCCCACATTGGAAAAATAACCTGGTCTGGAGTAAAATGGTTCTGATCTTGCATTACTAATAGGTTATAAAGTAGGAAGAGAGAATTCAGGAAAGACAATGCAAGCTTGTAGTTCCGCCAGGAATTTATAGTTGGTCCATCACTTGCGTATGTTAGACATTCACATTGGCTTTACCCAAATGCATTTGTTCACTGCAAAGAAATGAAGAAGTGTGCATAGATTTGAAGGAGGTGTGAGTGACAACTGGGTTAAATGAAACAATTTAAAATCAGATGAGCTGTACTTCATATGGAAAGAATCGCCAGGTCACGAGGTGGTGAAGCAGGAAGGCCCTTGGACGGGATGCCACCTGACCTTCTCCTTACACCGATGAGGAAACTGGGGTCCAGAGCAGGTGTGGGAGTCGCCTTTTATACTGTTGGGAACTAGATCTCAAGTCTTGCTTCTTTTACCTCCTGCTGTCTCCTGAGATTTCAAATCCAAATGTGTGTGTGTGCGTGTGTAGCTGTGTCAAAGAGTTGGGACTAAAAGTAACATTCAATATTAAACCGTGCTTTTAACATATGTAGTAATGACCCTACATGGCATAACTTGTGGTCTTGGTTAGTTCAATTTGTGATCTTATCACAAACTTGAATACATATTTTTTTCCTGCCTAAAATGACTAGCCCATAGTGCTTAGAAGGAAAATTCCAGGACAGGGGAGATGAAGAGTTTGGTCACAAGATGGAGACCGGCAAATGCCAGAACCTCTGAATTGATGTAGAAATCTCTATGGGGAAGAAAATAAAAGCCTAAGTAGGTTGGAATCTCTGCCGCTCCATGTGAAGGCCACACAAGATATTGACAGTAAACGTTTGGGGAAAAGTCTGAAGGAATTTGCCTTGGTATTTTTTAGTTCACTGACCATGTATGAAATTCACAAGCAATGGCAAATCTATAGAAAGAAATAAATAGTAAATTAGTGGCTGCTTGGGACTGAGGGTAGGAAAAGGGATTCATTGTAAATGGAAATGAGGAATCCAGCTGGGGTGATGGACGTGTTCTCAAACTGGATGGTGGTGATGGTTGCATACCTCAGTAGACTTTATAAAGATCACGGAATTGTACACTTGAAATGGGTGAATTTTACGATATGTGAATTACACCATGATAAAGTCGTTTTTAAAAGAATCATGGGAACTGAAAGCAGTACGATTTTAATCACTCCCCACCTTCCTGACAAGGCCGCTGAAACGTCCAATGTCTCCACCAAATTATTTAAATGGGGGTAAGAGAAACAACCATGCTTCAACTTCCTACAATTAGATATTCCCTTTAGACTTGTGATGCTTAAGCTGGAAACTTAAGAATCACAAGGAAATTCTTGAGTTTTGTGTCATTTCTAGATGTGAGAGGCACATGGGAGTGAAAAGTTGATTTTCAAGTTATTTAGGAAATTCACCACTTTCTTTTCTGTCCAATGAAGGATCTGCTGTCATGGAGTACAAAATACAAATAACCAAGATTTTGGAACTGGTCCTGTGAATGCATGTTATTTCTCTCTGCTGTTAGTCACTGGAGTGGAATGGGAGGGGGAGACTGGAAGTGCGAGATGGTGTGTGAAAGTCTATTGTAACCCATATCTTTTTATAGATGCACTTTTACTCACAGGACACTTACAGGGTAAGGCTGAATGACAGCGAGGAGTATCGATTCTTTGCAGCTTCTGTAAGAGAGAAAACAAAATATTTATGATATGCGCAGAGCCTGGACTCTATCCGTGACGGTGCTCTTTTAAAACAAAATGTGTGATGTTGGCGAATGTTCCTTGGGCTCCCAGGGCAGAGAATCAAAGGGCTCACAAGTGGGCTTTCAGACCACAGAGAAAACTGGAATCAAATGTTCAGCCAGTGGAAAGCTTCCTATTCGGTTTATATTGGGTGATATTATCTGCAACACCAAACAGCAGAGCCCTAAAATAAAACTCGCTGAGGGAAGATTGGATTTTAAAAGCATCAACTCAGTCTCTCAAAATGGGTTCTCCCCTTCCGATTTTCCTTTAGCTGCTTAAAATGTCTGTGTAATTTTCTGGAAGGGGATAGAGTTTTAAAAATTCTATCAATTCATTGAATGTCAGTATCTTCTTAGCATCATGAAAGAAAAATGTCACTGTAGGTTTCTTATGTAAAAACAGTATCCCAGTAAATGTGACTTCCCATACCATGTGGCTTTCTAAGGCTGCAGTAACAATGCCTACGACCTTGGGCCGATAAACATTTCAGATGGGCGCTCATTGGGAAATATTGTTCACCATAGGGAACACTGTGTGGCCAAAAGCAGAACAATGTAATACAATGGTTTATTTAATTTCCCCCAAGTAACCCAAACCTTTCAAATAACTGGAACCCTTGGGGAAAGACCATATTATGGGTTATAATAGTTTTTCTTCCTTCCTTCCTTTGTTCCTTTTTTATCCTGAGTAGGAGAAAGGTCACTTGCCATTTTCTTGAGGTGGAGCTGACTTTTTTTACTGTAGGAGGTAATTAATTACCTGCTTTTGTGATTTCCTGCCCAAATGACTAAAGCCAAGGGGATGTGTAGCAGTGCTGTTCTCTTGGAGAAGCCACGACAAATTGCATTTCTAGCATTAAGTGCTCTTCAGCCCCTTACTATAAGCCCATTGCCTGGGGAGGACGATGTGACTTGCCCCAGCGGCGGTAGGGGTGGCCCCTGATGGAAGGAGTCGGTCGGGGCAGCGAAGAAGAGAAATCAATGGAGAGGAGAAAGAGGACTAGAATTCAAGAACTGGAGGAAGAATCGAATCAGAACTGATGGCGATGGTGGGGAGGGTCTGTCTGATCCCATCAATTCTTAGTTGCCAAGGGCTGGCGGAAAGCCCCAATAATCGGAGTGGCAGACAGTGTTCCCGTTAGAAGGACTAATAGAGCAACAGTGTAATCAAATGAGAATTCCCAGTGGCTGGGATGAATGATCTTGCTTTGCTGGTGGCCACGGAGCCCCGTGTAGCAGTTCTGGGGAGCAATCTGGCACCCCTAGGCAAACTTCGGCGTCACAAGCACTATGACCCGGCCACTCCACTCTGGTTTATATCACAAAGAAATTCTGCCACTAGCCTTTAAGGGAATGCGGGTGAGGATGTTCCCTGCCGTGGAATGCATGGAAGTGAAGCACTGGAGGCAAGGCCGGTGCCAGCACTAGGAGGGTGGGCACGTGAATGTACGGATGGAGTGTTGTGGAAAGATGCGGCAGGAGAAATCAGAGTGTGGCAGCCGTGGTGTGGGCCTGTTTGTCCTGCCTGGCCTGCTCTACCCAAGTCTGCCCCCAGAGCCCTCAGCGGCAGGCAATGGGCCCAGAACTCATCATCAGGGCACAGCTGATTGGACCCGAGTGTTGGAATGAGGCCATCAAATGTCCTCTCTCCAGAATCAGAACTAAGAGACACAGACAAAGAGAGTTGGGAGCCGAGTCACACTCATGACTGAATAAGAAAGAATAAAGGTTACAGATGCCAGGGGTCCCCTGAGCAGGCCTGGTTCCCACCATTCCTGAGGGCTGGTTGCTCACCATTTTACATCAGTAAAACAGCTAATGTAAAATATCTCAGTATGATATGTATCATCAGTTCTGGGAATGGGCTTTTATCTCTCTTTTCCCTCATCTACAAGTACTTAATTATTACTTGCCAGACAAGGAGAATTAATGCCATAATGCTTTGGGTCCCTTAGGATTCCAATCCTAGAGGGGAAAAAAGATAGAAGCTACATGTGTTCATATGTTACAGGGTGCTACGATGATGGGGCAGATTCAGCTGAGGCCTCATGCCAATCACCCCCACATGCCAAAACAGGGTGCTGCATACTTTCAAAGGAGGTATTAAAAACCACAGTTTGGGACTCTTATTCATCTTGGGGTCTTAATCATGACTTAATTTTTAAAAATGGTAACAGGGAGAGGCCTGAGGAAGCAGCACATGCCCAAAGAGCAGAGGCTGTATTTGCAAAATTATTACCCTTCCACTGAGACGGGCCTTAAGTGTGCAATTCCTGTGGACGATATCTGGAAGACACGGCAGAAATGGTGCCCTGGGGTCATTTAATAAAGGCATTGCTCAACTGAGCTTCTTCCAGGGGCAGGAGGGCCTTAGTAGAAAGATGTAGAAGCTAAGGAGTGCTGGACACAGCCAGCCGTTGGGTACCATCTGACTCAAGGGAACTGCAGTTGGAACAACTCAACAGAGAAGTCTTCCAGAAATCTACAAATGTGTCCACGAGTCAACCTACACGATCTTCCATGGACAGAGGAAACCAATGTCGGATTACCTTAGTGCCAATCGAGTGAGAACTTTCCTGCTTTTTACCTCACTGTCCTGGCCTCATTTCAACGTGGAAGAAGCCAAAGCTAGAGAAGAATGTTGGGGAATGCCCCTTAACCCAGCGCAGGCTTCCCATGCCGGAAATAGGGGCAAGGGAGAAATTCTGTGGAGTTGGCAGTTTTGACTATTACATGACAATTGAACATTTTAATTACAGATTACAGGTTGTTGTGATTACAAGTGTCCAAGTGACTGGAGAAATTTTCTGAACCTGCTCAATACATTTGCAGACCTGCCTGAGATTTTAATGAAGACCTGGCCCTGGAGAGCTCTTCTGAACGGGCAATGGGGGAAAAGAACAGTTGCTTTACGATTCCATCCTCTGAGACCTACTTGCTACACTTATCCCCAATTTCTCTTTACTTAAACTGACTTGAATAGATCACATTATTTGAGTCCAAACGATCCTTGACTAAGACAGTCCGTGCTTAGAACCTGAAGAAGAAACGGTGAAAAGGTAAATGCAAGAATGAGGGGTATGAGGTGGTAGGATGGATGTGCCCACAAGGCTGTGGAAAAAATTCTCATTTTCCCTACAGCAATGCTCAACGGCACCGTATTTATTTATTCATTTCTGGAAAAAGAAGAAAATATTCATAGCTCCAGTGCAGTCTGTTAGGAGCAGACAAGCCCCTGGAGGAGGACTCATTATTCATCTTAGATGCTAACAAAATAAGCATAGACTGCATTAGCTTCCTACTGTTGCTGTAATAAATGACCACAACTTAGCGGCTTAAAACAGCACAGATTTGTTATCTTACAAGTCTGGTGGTCAAAAGTCTGAAACGGGCCTCTCTAGGCTAAAATCAAGGTGTCAGTAGGGCTGCATTTATTCTGGAACCCTTTCCAGATTCTGAAGACTTCCTGTATTCCTTGTTTCATGGCCCCTTCCTCCATCTTCAAAACCCAGGCAAAGTAGCATCTTCAAATTTCTCCCTGACTCTCCTGCCTTCCTCTTTCACCTATATGGGCCCTTGTGATTACACTGGGTCCACCTGGACAATCCAGGAAAATTGCTCCATCCTTAACTGAATCACACCTGCAAAGTTACAGGCTCTGGGGATTAGGATGTGGACGTCTTTAGGGGATCATTACTCTGTCCTATCACAGAAGCTAGCTGCTTTAGTTATCTAGTGCTGCGTAACAAATTACCATAAACTTAGCAGCTTAAAACAACACACATTTCTTATCCCACACTTTCCATGAAGCAGACAGATGAGTATGATTTAACTTGGTCATCTTTTTCAAGTCCTCTGATGAGACCACAATCAAGTGTTGCCCAGGGCTCATCTGAAAGCTCAGCTGGGAAGGATCCATTTCCTGTGGGTTTTGGCAGGATTAAATTCCTTTTGGGATTGCTGGACCAAGGGCCTCAGTTCCTTGCTGGCAGGTGGCTAGAGGTCATCCTCAGTTCCTTGCCACATGTGCCCCCTCAACATGGCAACTTGCTTCAAAAAACGATCAAAGGAGAGGGACTCCTTTGGCAAGATGGAAGGTATAATCTTAGGTAACACAATCATAATCATGGAAGTGATATTCCATCATCTTTGCCATATTCTGTTGCTTAGAAGCAAGTCACAGGTCCCACCCATATTAAAAGAGAAGGAAATACACAAAGTTATGAACAGCAGGAGGCAGGGACCATCCATGGGGCCATCTTAGATTCTGTGTGCCACACCAACAAGGAAAGAGTCACAGCCAATTAACCTACAAGTATCTCAAAAGTAGTGTCCACCCATGACTTCACCTTACACAGAACTGTTTTCTGTCAAGAATGTCAGGAAGAACTATTGAACAGTATACCTTGTTAATTTGAAAATGGGAACCATTTTTCAAAATACGTCTATTATATTTACAGCATTTAAATTCTTTGTGTCTATACTAATTCCCTGTAACTTGCCTGAAACATAACCTGTATTGATTTTAATTTTACCACTTAAGGAGTAAATGAAGTTATCTGAAGTGAAATAAAACATTCCAATGTTATTTAACATTAGGACTGGGGATATGCTTTTCTTCTGTTTTCTCTCGCCTATAATTATTTAATTATAACCTGCCAGAGGAGAACAATTAACTCCATAATGACTTGGATTCCTTAGAATTCCTAACCCTAAGATCCTAGGAGGAAAAAAAGAAGACCTAAGCCATTTACAAATAGCCTCAGCAGGAAGATCAGACTTCAGAATGAAAGATGGCACATTCAAGTCATCAGATAACTTCTTTTTATGAAGGCTGAAAACAGCTAGGGGCTTGAAAAAAAAATTCAGTTGGAAGCACATTTAGAGAAGTATTATTTCATAATAAATGCCAAGTGAATTTTCTGCTTCTAAAGAGTAATTTCAAATTAGAGTGCCAATATTTTCTAAATGGTTGAATTTGAGAAAAACATCATTTTAATCCCTGTATCACAGTGCTGACCTGCAGAGGAAGATACAGTCTAACCTACCCTAAACCACTCCTATCAAATTTGCCTTTAATTCCTCTCTCTTCATTCATTTAACAAAAGTCTTTTATTTTTTGATGGTAAGTCCCTTGAAACATGTTTGGGACACTCAGCATCAGGGCTTGCAGGGCATTCTTCCGCACCGCATCCCATTTTAAAATTTCATTGGATGGGATTCTGTTGTAGCAAAAGAATAACCTCAGATTCTAACGAGGCTTTCAGTATTAAAATCCCTTTCAACAATGAAGCTAAAGTTGGTGTTTGCTTTCTTTTAGAGCAGGATAGCTTGGCACCTTTCTTAAACTGGTCTTCCCACTTCATATTTACATGATCTTTTTTTCAAAAAATAAATTTATTTATTTTTAGCTGCATTGGGTCTTCATTGCTGCGTGTGGGCTTTCTCTAGTTGCGGCTAGTGGGGGCTACTCCTCGTTGCGGTGCGCGGGCTTCTCATTGCGGTGGCTTCTCTTGTTGAGGAGCACGGGCTTCAGTAGTTGTGGCACACAGGCTCAGTATTCGTGGCACGCGGGCTCTAGAGCGCAGGCTCAGTACTTGTGGCACACAGGCCTAGCTGCTCCGCAGCACGTGGGATCTTCCCGGATGAGGGCTCGAACCCATGTCTCCTGCATTGGCAGGCAGATTCTTAACCACTGCGCCATCAGGGGAGCCCTTTACATGATCTTAATATTGCAATACATAATCACATTGGCATGCGCTATTGTATACTTCCCTTCTAGACCGACTAAACAGATTCCCCTGACTAACTCAGAGATCAATATGAATTTACGTTGTGAAGAGCAATGAGAGTTCCTTAGAGACTGGGAAAACAGAACAAAATGAAGCATTAACAAAAAAACACTAAAATAAAAAGAATATATTTTATGTCAAAATTCAAGAGTCTTGCTTTAAAAAAAGTCCAAACAAGTTAACAAAATGATTTTAAACTTCACAAGTAGAAGGAATCAATTCATGAAGGCTGAAAGGTTAGGCTTTTAAAAGGCAAAATAAAGAGGTAATTTAGGGCGATATATGAAAGACTTTTGTGAACTGTAAAATGACATCCTAACATAACTCGAAAGACTGATGTGTGGTATTTTTATTTGGAAAGAAAGGTGGTAAGGCACAGTGAAAGGGTGTTTGAACTCCCACTTCTAAGGCAAATGCGTGCACACGTAAGGGTCTTTCTTCTACCTGAACTTCAGAGTTCTTCAAAGAGATTAGAAGAGATTAGAAGAATATTCTTTTCTGAAAGCTAGTGCATTTCAGCCCTTAAACTCTCTGCTGGTGGACAGCCACTGTTTATGTAAATAAGAACAGATTAACAGCATTTATCCAATGACTCTTTGCTCAGAAGAACCTTTCTTCAATCGTAAGGTATTATGAAGCCATTGGGACGCCTTCTATTTTCTCTTCCTACCTGAACCTGGAGATGTGAAAAGAACACAGAGATTTCTGGTGCCTAGAAATAATATAAAGTCAGCCTAGCCAATTGCTGGCAAAGCTGGAGGAAAGAATGTTGCCCCTCCTTTTTAGAAAAGTCACCACAGGACTACTTGAAATGGAGGTTTAATACAGTTGACCTTTCCACTGTTCTAAACAGTGACTGCAATTATCCACTGTATCGATTCCTAACAGGTACTGAAGCCATCAGCCGGAGAGAATGGAAACAGCTAACAAACAATCAAGCATGCAAACAAGGTCAACACATTAAGGCTAAGTGTGATCTGCCATGGACTTTATGAAACATTAGCACTCTCCCCATTGTTGCTGAACCTTGCTTTGCTTCCATAACTGCAAAGAAGAGGAACAGGGTTATTTGTCATTTTTCACTTAGGTTCAAGGGATGCTGAGAAAGAAAATGGGCATAACGAAGCCACCATAGTCATCAGGGCAAAAGACAGAGGAGGTGAATCAAAGAATTCACTTGATGTATAGCTGATTCACTTTGTTATAAAGCAGAAACTAACACACCAGTGTAAAGCAATTATACCCCAATAAAGATGTTTAAAAAAAAAAAAAAAAAAAAGAATTCACTTGTCCAGGAGCACTGGCTTGCCCTCTACCTATTGGACAGACGAGGTCTCTCCCACTACCATTTTCCCCTTGAGTGAGGGGTGATACTGCTGATGCAGTTATATGCTGCCTGTAAGAGATGAACTTCAGCTTGAAGGACACACATAGGCTCAAAGTAAAGGAAGGGAAAATGATATTCCGTGCAAATAGAAACCAAAAGAGAGCAGGGTAGGTATACTCATATCAGACAAAACAGACTTTAAGGCCAAAATGGTAACAAGAAACAAAGACGGTTACTATAATGATAAAAGGGTCAATTCATTAAGAAGATATAATAATCATAAATATATACGCACCTAAATATGTTAAGCAAATACTAACAGATCTGAAGTGAGACAAGTTTGGTAGCCAAAGAGAAAATGATGAGAATTTAAGGAAAGGAGAATTTATTACTTACTAAGTAATATGTTAAAGAGTTCACCCTGAACAACTGTATGATCATATGGTTCATCTTTTCCCATCTGTGATACACAGGCTCCAAAGATGGTCCTCAATGAATTATACCTTTTGGTACTCACATCTTTGTGTAGTCTTCTCCTGCTGAATCTGGACTAGTTCTGTGACTTACTTTTGACAAATAGAATATTGTAGAAGTGACACTGCATGACTTCCAGGCCTTGGTTAGAAGAAATCTAGAAGCCTTGCAGTGTCCACACGGGTATCTTGGAACATTCACTCTGCAAGAAGCCAGCTGCCATTTAAGTCCAACAACCCTGTGACCACCATGTTGTGAGGAAGCTGGCCCTGTGGAGAAGCAGCATGGGGAGAGGGAGACTCGCCTGGCCAGCTGCAGTGGGGTCAGCTGTCTAAGTCCAGGCGACAACACACGCGTGAAAAAGCCACCTTGGATATCCAGTCCAAATAAGTCTTTATACGGCTCCAGCTCCAGCTGTCACTGAACTGCAGCCACATGAGCGAAAGCAGTGAGAACCATGTGAATGAGTCCAGTCAACCCACAGCATCGTGATATAAGAAACTATTTTGTTAAGCCATGACATTTGTTGGGTGGCAGTAGAAAACTGGAACATCCTCTGTCCGTAAAGAGTCTGAAAATTATGTTTTTTAAAAACAGGCAATCAAAGGAGTCAAATGGTTTTGAAATTGAACACGTCTCCCTTATCGAGGAAGGGAAAGTATCCAACCTTATGATTCCCCAGGATACTGGAATGGATACCCACACTTAAAAAAAATACCTGTCATACAGACATGTGGAAGTGTGGAAAAGGACGCTCTAACTGCCAGAGGTGGGGCTAGCACAGTTGTAACATTAATTATGGGCTTTTGGAGATTGGGGTGGTGGGGAAAAGAACTACAAACTTAAGGGAGAGGAAAAGACCTAAAGACCTGCTCAGAGTCTTGGACCAAAAATGCTTCACTACAAAGAAGAATGTTAAGAGCACAACTGGCGGTGCCTTCGGGGGTATGTATTTGAACTTTGTAGAGGAAGGATTAAAGCACATTGTAATTTTAGGTGTAGAATTAAATAGCTTACATACAACCAATGACTTGAATATAAACCTAGGGAGAGACCAAAATTCTTTGAAAAGTCTAATGCACATTTTACTGAATGCATTTAAGGCTTAGGCTGTGGTTTTCTTTGTGAAGAATATTAAGCTATTTGGTTAAAATCCATATAAATGATGCAGTGATTATCAAAATTAACATTTTAATGAAAGTGTCTCATTTCAAGCCCTTTATTTTATTGTATTTTTAAACCTTTGTAGTAAAATTTCAGGTTAGGCACTCTGATTTAGAAACTGCTACTAAGAGAGTTTTATTGGCATATAATATTTGGCTTTGGTTTGACCTAAATTTTTGGTCCATTTAATTCATTTTTTTGCTGAATGAATATTGCCTTTGGCCTTTGAATTACTTACTCTTTAACTAATGGATGAAACTGGTACTTATATTTCAGATTCATAAAGGGCAGCAGGAACTCTTGAGATAAAAACTAAATTATTTTATACACCTGTGTGACACTAAACAGCTCTTGCCTCATACATTCCTTCAATAAGTATTTATTGAGTATCTAGCAGGTGAAAGGCATTTGGGATACAGCAGTGATTTTCAATGCGGAATGATTTTGCCCCGTAGGGGATATTTAGCAATGTCTGGAGACATTTTTGGTTGTCACAATTGGAGGGTGGCTGTTACTGGCATCTAGTGGGTAGAGGGCAGGGATGCTGCTAAATATCCTACAACGCACAGGACAGACCCCCAAAACATTTTCTGCGCAAATGTCAGTAATGCTGAGACTGAGAAACCCTGGGCTACATAAGATGTAATACCCCCTGCCCCCAAGGATAACCACTATCCTGGCTTCTAACACCATAGGATAGTTCGATCCCCATTGGGAACTTAAATTAATATAATCACATAGCGTAAACTATTTATTTTCCTTTCTTCTTTTACTCAGCGTTGTGTCTGAGATACATCCAAGTCGTCATGTGCCACTGTGTGAATGTACCACAATTTCCTTATCCGTTTTACCACTGATGGACATTTGGGTGATTTTCAATTGGAGGCTGTAAAGAATTGCATTGCCATTAACATCAGTCTTGTATGTGTCTTTTGGTGAATATGTGTATGCATTATTGTTTGGCATATTCCTGGGAGTGGAACTGCCGGGTCATAGGGTATGCATGTGTTCAGGCCAACACCCTGTTTTATGTGGCTACATCATTCCTTCCAGATCTCGTGATATCTGTATCTCTTTAATTCTATTGGTTCTAATAGTCTTCCTTTATCTTATTCTTTTACTCTTTCTCAGCGTCTGACTGAGCTCCTTCTATTCTGCCGGCTATTGGAACAAGCTGCAATCCATGAATACATGCTGTCATCTACACACATACTCTTGAGGGCATGTGGAGAAAGTGCCAGTATGACTGAAAGCCATCACTTTGAATAGGCGATCACTTTATGTCTCACAAAGGAGGGTTTGGAGAAGAATGTCTTAAAGTTACCTAAGAAGTAGTTAAAGCTTTGTCAGCTGAGTGAGGGGTGCAAGAAGGCACAAGCATGCAACCTGCAACAGGCCCAGGCTAAATAGTACAAACTCTATTAAAAGTATTGGGAGTCCCAAAGTCCTGGTGAGAGGTTGGTAACAGCTCACCATGACGTCTTTGGAAAGGACAGGGTTAATCTACATCCTCTCATTCATTTCTGGCTGCTTGACTTGCTTCCAGTATGAAAGCATTCTTCCCATCCTATTCCTGCCTGTCTATATCTTCAGGGATGTGTTATTTGAAGAGTCCAATACCAAAATTTTCAAAAGCACTCTAGTTGGCTCAGAACATCTGAAGAACTCTCTAAACCAATGGCTATTTACATTTAAATTCACTAAATAAAATAAAATTAAATTAAAATCCAATTCTTCTGTTACACGAGCCACATTTTAAGTGCTCAATCGCCCCAATTACAGGCTATCATATTCCATCACTGCAGAATTATCTGTTGGACAATGCTCTTCTAGATGCTTATCTAGAGATATTTCCCCAAGGACTACCAAGATGATCCTCCTCCAAAATTTTAGCATGCTGCCTACCTTATTCTAAAGGAAGGGGGCAGTTTGGCCAGCTGGATCCGATTGTTGGAAGGCAAACAGATAGAAATGGTGTCCAGGGACAAGAAATTACATTGTACAAACCTTGCAGCAGCCCAGTCTCTTGAAAACAATTTTTTCTAGTTTACCCCTCAAATTAAGAAATACTATATTTTTCTAAAATAATATGGTTTCTAAAGATTGTAAGTAATACTGTTTCAGTATTTCCCCAAATGTATTCACTGTGCCCAAGTGCATAGAAAACTGGCAAAAACTTTGAATAACACCAACAATCATAAAATAAGAACTAAATTAAGAGCTAATATGTCCTAAATGATTACCACACGCCAAACATTGTACTACTTATGTTACTTGTGTTCCCTAATTCAAGCTTCCCAATAACCCAGTAAAGAAGGTGCTGTCATGTCCATTTTAGAGACGAGAAAACTGAGGTTCAGAGAGATCACTTAAAAGGTCCCAGTTCACACTCTCAGTAACTGGCAGAACCAGAACATAGATTCTAAATCCAATGTCCTTAATTGTTAAGCTGTTCTGTGGAAATTCTGATACGGATCTACAAGCACAGAACTTAGAAGGCACCAGAGTGGCATTTCAGCAGCCCTGGTAATGCTTCTGAGGGTGATGGGTATTATTAGTACTTATAAGAAGCTTCTATTTCTCATATGATTTGGGGCAAATCGCATCACCCCACTGGGCTTCACTTCTTTCATCTGGAAGAGGAGGGAGCTTGGACTAAAGTAGTGGTTTCTAAACTGTGCTCCATGCAATCCTTCTGAGACAGGGACACGTGTCAGTGGGAAGAGCTCTGGATACTCCTGTGTCTTTTCAACCGGAAATCCTCCACTGCTTTATGTATGGGGACTGTGGGTTAGGTTTCTGTTGAAGAAAGGGTTCTACTGCTAAAAGCAATAGGAAAACCAATGGATAAAATGATTGCTACTGCTTCATCAAATTCCAATAAGCCTTAGTTTGCAATTCTAAATCCAATTTTGAGTTCCATGAAGGTGTCCAGCATCCTCGTCTAACTTAGAGAACAAAGGTTTATTGGATTTTGTTGCTTTTCTATTCTTCACGTTTTAAGAATGACAATAATATTGCTTGCAATTTTATATTGCAAATGTAGAGCAACTCAGTAATAATCACAACACCCTAGGAGCTAGGTAATACTATTATCCTCATTTTGCTGATAAGGAAATGAGGCTCAGAAAGGTTACAGCACTTTTAATAAAAAGTCACATGGCTGGAAAGTGGTAGCATTTACTTCCCTGACCCTAGACTTGGGGCTTGGCCAATGCCTGGCTTTGGCCAATAGAAGGAGGTACAGAGTGCCAGGTCAGAGCCTACACTTTTAGAGGCCTTGCGTGTTCCTTCTTGCCCACTCATGCTCTCCATTGCCATGTGCATGCCATACCCAAGCTAGCCCCCGGTCCAAAGGGGATGAGAGACTTGCGGTGTAGTCCTGAACTGATCCTGCCTCTTCCAGGCAGGCCCTCCCCAACCAGTTTTCAGATGCATGAGAAAGAAATGCTTATTTCCAGACACAAAGGACAAATATTATATGATTCCACTTTTATGAAATATCTGGAATAGGCAGTTTCATACTGGCAGAAAGTAGATTGAGGTGACCAGGGGCTAAGAGTAGAGAGGAGTGGAGAGTTTTTGCCTAACGGGTCCAGAGTTTCTGTTTGGGGTGATGAAAGTTTTGAAAATGAGTAGTAGTGATGGTTACACAACGCTGTGAGAATAATGAATACCTCTGAATTGTACACTTAAAAGTGGTTAATGTGGCAAATTTTACATTATATATATTTTACCACGATAAAAAAATAGGAATGTTTGTTGTTATAAGACATTGAGATCTTGTGGTTATTTGTTATGAAGCAATAGCTGACTGATATAGCCTCTGTCTAATAGTATGAGAGCTATTATGTAGAGAGAACAATGAGAGTTTGATGGGACAATGAATATGAGTAAGAGACGAAGAAAGAGGGGGAAAATATCAGACTCAACATCTGGTTGGCTAAATGAAATCTCTCCATGTTAAAAATAAATTGGGGGCTGGGCCATGGAAGGAACAGACTGTTGGGAAAATTACAAGAGACCATTTACCAGTGCATTATGCCATCTTGGGGTCATTGCCATGGAGGCGCTGCTGTCATGGGTTATGTAAGATGATCAGAGGAATTCGGGAAGCTGGAAACACTTTGAAAACATTAAAAAATTTGAAGCCAACACAAATTTGGAGGCTGCAAGCTTGGAAGAGACTAGAAAGAGACAGGTAGTGTCATCTGCCAAGTTGAAGCTGTTAGAAAGTGTACTTCATATCCCGAGACAATTCTTGAAAAAAAAATCACATTCTTATGCAATTCAAGTCAGTTTGCCTTGAGAGCTGCTTTCCATTTCCCTCTTAGTTCCGAAGATATTTATGTTTGATTCTGCTCTCTTTCAGCGCTGACTCCACCTTCTGCTCACCAGTTCTGCGGTGCTCGCTCAATACAAGAATTTAATATATTTTTAAATGATAAAATTAAACAAAGGGCCAGAGACTGTGATGGAATACGTGGCACAATCATAAATGGGAGGTGGCAGTTGAAACCTTTTTTATACATAGGCTGAGGGGCATGAGATTGTTCAAAAAATGAGGTGGTAGCCAAAAGTCCCAGCAGCAAATGATGTGATTGCAAAATGGAAATAATAATAATCATAACGGTAATAATCATAATAGGCCTGTTCAGAGGACTGTTGTGAGGACAAATTATAGATGGGGGAACTGCTTTTAGTATCTTGGAAGAAAGGTGTTATGCAAATTCCAGTTCTTTTCCTTTTAACTGCTTTTCCTTAAAGACTGCCAAAAAAAAGAAAAGAAAAAAAAAAAAAAGATCCTAGTGGGTGGATGAGAGCAGGGATTGAGGGAGGAAAGGGAGAGAAAATAATTTAAAGAAGCAAGTGACAGAAGTACTACTTGGCCATCGCTTTGGCTTTAATAATTTTCATCCACCTAGTCGCACAGCTATGTAGGAGGTGGGGTGATTGCGAGATTCTTTCCCCACCTCTTGTTCCTGGCCAGGAAGTATCTAGATTTTACATCCATTTTTCTAAGGGCATCTTCTCTATCTTGTTGAAATGGCTGTTGCCTTCACTTCCATCATTGTGCCCTGTGTTTTTAGCACTGACTGAGAATATTCCCCACAGGGAACTATAAATGCCGGGTCCCAAGGGCAGACACGGATACTGGGTGCTCGAGGACAGTTAGTGTGCAAAGGCCAGTATGTGCAACTGTTGTTTGAAACTGAGCATTTCAGAAGGCAAGGCTGAAGAGCAGCTTGTTGCAATCAACGGCGAGAGAAGTTAAATTCCTATCTCGGACTCCATGGAGATGGCTGACTTTGCCATGTGAGATGGTAACGAGAAGCTTATGTTTTTCACGACAACCAAGGCATGAACTGTTTTTCAAATTAATTCATTCAGGGACTTCCCTGGTGGCGCAGTGCTTAAGAATCCACCTGCCAGTGCAGGGGACACGGGTTTGAGCCCTGGTCCGGGAAGATCCCACATGCTGCAGAGCAACTAAGCCGGTGCGCCACAACTACTGAGCCTGCGCTCTAGAGCCCGTGAGCCACAACTACTGTAGTCCGTGCACCTAGAGCCCGAGCTCCGCAACAAAGAGAAGCCACCGTGATGAGAAGCCCGCACACCGCAACGAAGAGTAGCCCCCGCTCGCCGCAACTAGAGTCAGCCCGCGTACAGCAACGAAGACCCAATGCAGCCAAAAATAAATAAATAAAATAAATACAATTTAAAAATTCATTCAATAATAACCTATAATGGAAGAATCTGAAAAAGATTATATATACACATATACATATTTATATATATGTAACTGAATCACTTTGCTGTACACCTGAAACTAACACAACATTGTAAATGAACTATACTTCAATTTAAAAAATGGTTTTAAAAAAGGTAAAAAATTAAATTCATTCAATAACCGTATTTGGGGAAAATGACTTTTTAATCAATGCCACAACTGAAGCCCGTGCACCTAGAGCCCGTGCTCCACAATGAGAAGCCACCACAATGAGAAGCCCGCGCACGGCAAGGAAGAGTAGCCCCCGCTCGCCACAACTAGAGAAAGCCCGCGCGCAGCAACAAAGACCCAATGCAGCCAAAAATAAATGAATCAATAAATAAAATTTTAAAAAAAGTTTTAAAAAAGAGGTTGTGATGTGAAGTCGCATGGCTCTTAAATGAGCTATCAGGGACTTAAGAGCAGGTCTTTGGACTTCTATCCTTTGCCTTTCCTACTTGGCCAAACTGATAAAGGCCTGATGTTTCACAGTGTGACTTCCCCATGGTAGTTCCTCAGTGAAGGTTCATGGAACAGCCAAATGAATGAAATAAAGGTTTACATGTTTAAAGATTAAAAAAAAGAAATAGAATGCCTCTTGTTTCCTTTCTCCTTGGTCTATTTGGAAGCAATCTTGAACCATCTTACTGAGGTATTATGTTGATCACACCATTTCCCTTCTCAAAATTTCCAATAGCATCTCAGATTCAAATAAGATTCCCAATCTTCTTCTCCCAGTAGGGGATACTCCGCTTATATTTCAGTTTTAAAGACCACTGGACTTCGTTAAACAAATGCTTGACAATGCCCTACTATGCATCAAAGACTGTTCTAGTCTATATGGATACACTAGTGAACAAAGAAAAGAATCCCTGCCTGTCTGGGATTGTCACTCTGTGGAAGCACCTGGGACTCAGGCATTTTAGTAGAGGATGCCCTAGCTGGCTGTGAGTGGCCTGGGCAAGCCCCTTCCACCTCTTGCCACCTGTATTCTCATCCAGAAGATACAGAAACTGGACCGGACCTCAAATGACATGGGTTTCTCCTAGAGACTCAAAGCTGCTTACCCATCCAGTGGATGACTCCCCTATATTAATCAAGCTGTTTTGTTCAATGGCATTCACCTAACACTTCCTGCACCCTCTTCTTCCACAACAAATGATACCCCAGCCTCTTTCTTCCGGACACTCTCCAGGAATCGCTCCTTTCAAGTCTTCCCAGATTACCCCATCTGTTTCCAGGCCTACTGATGTCTATGGTAACCTTTCAACATCCACGGACAGCTCTGCAGGGGCGGGAGGACTCTGCTTTTCCTTGAAGAAAAGAGGGGACAGAAAAGAAAATTGGGGAAGGGGAGAAATAGCTTGCTTGGCTACCTGGAGTCACATGGCTTGGACTGCTTTTATCAGAAGGTTTCAAGATGCATGGTCAGGATCTACATGGGGACAACCAGTGATCATTTATTTCACACCTACTGTATGCTAGGAACTGTGTAAAGCACTTCACACCCAATATTTGTCATGTACTCCCCTTCAGGTATGTTAGGGATTCGGTGTTATTGTTCTCATTTAGAGATGAAGATACAGAGGCTCTGGAAATTAAAATGCTTTGAGCCCAGGAGCCAGAAATTTAAAAAAAAAAATCCTAATTTATCAAAGCACATCTACTCCTGCTGCAGGAGGAGGGTCTTTGCTAGAGACTCAGCGGCAGGCTCCACACTGGGCAGACCAGTCACAAGTGGCAGGATGAAGTAGGATGAGGGATGAAAGATGCAAACGCTGCTGCCTGCTGTTGTTATTAAACCATGATTGTTATTATGAGTAATTCCTATCTCCAGAGCCCTGAGGGAGAACATTCCAGAAGATACAGAGGAGAGTCTAGCCCAGTGACGGAGTCGGCTCATTTCACTGCTGTGTAAAGCACTGCTCCCTGCCTCCCCGCCCCGTGCACGTTGCATGTTCTCGGAGCTTCTGTCTGAGCTCATCATCCCTGAGGATCCGAGAATAACTCCTGCAGGAGCAGATAGGATGCTCTAAACTGCTGTCAGCCATGAGTCTGGGTAGCCTGGGAGTGTGACGCTTTACAAAGCAGGTTTCTAAAGCAGGATCTTGACACCTGTCTAGGTCGGCAGCCTCCCAGGATGGATTTCAGTCTCCCGGGTCTGACGATCGCTCTCTCTCAGGCCTTGTCAAGTCGCGTAACACTGTCTGTTGCCTGGGTGTGCGTCCTCATCAGTATGGTTCACGTGGCAGACGATAAGGGAACATTGGAAACCATCTGAATTCAAGTCATCAGAGCTATGTCAGCTCCCATTTATTATTTATCACCGACTGCACCAGGTCTCTGCTGAGCTGCTTGACCCTCATCCTCTCTAATCTTTAAAAGCACTCTGCAAGGTAGGTTTCACTATTTCCACTTTACATGTGAGAAAACAGGCTCTCTTCAAAGAGGTTAAGCATCTTGTCCAAGGCCACACAGCTCATTCGAGGTACAGCCAGGAATCCAACCCAGGCCACCTGCGCCAACGTTCTTTCCCTTTGTCCTTGGTAAAGTCATTATCAGTAATCAGAGCGCCCACATCCCAAAGTTTTGCCTTTCTCTGTTGGCTCATTTGAGCTGCCCACTAAAGATACATGCTGTGTTCGTCTTGACAGGCTGCAGAGCATGTTCCCATATTATGTCTTTTAATCTCCATAATGCCACTGACAGGTAAGTATCACTTCCTCCATTTGGTAATTGACTAAACTGTGGTGCAGAGAGGCTAAGCAATTTGACCACGGTACCCAGCAGGGCAGGATTTGACAGCTGTAAAGCAGAGCTTCTGTCGACGTCCTGGAAACACAGAATGGGGAAAGAGCAGCTCCAGCTTGCGGGAAATAGGAGGACAAATGGTGGAGAGCCACAGGGAAGGCAGCTTTGGAGCTCGATCTGGATGGATGGGTAAGAGCTTGACAAGGAAAGGGGTTCCCAGGAGCACTGAAGGTGCAAACAGTTCTACAGGTAGGAATGCTTTGGGTCTGGTTAGGGAAGAGTGTATTTCTAAGCGTAACTAGCACACAAGATGGGTGGGTGGTTCTTGAGAGAGAGAGGAGGTGAAAAGGAAGGCTGGGGAGAGCTGAGCAAGACCCTGTTGATGCGAAGAATCCTAGAGAGAACCACTCTTCAGTAGGGGAGTCATTACAGAGGGAGAGGATGCCGTCAAATGGGAACAGCCGGCGCAAAGTATCCTGTGCATAGGAAACCAACGGGAATTACACATGAAAATTTAAATGTAGGAGTGCAGTTTGTGTTTTTTGTGCGTGTCTTACCAGCAAAGAAAGCTCTAAAATGCCTGTTGCTACTATTAGAATTTAGGAAACCCATTCATTTTTTCAGAAGGAAGCCAGACACGGAATAAAGGTTTTCAAAACCAAGCAGCCAAATAGGGATCTCATTCATCCATTTATTCATTCATTCACTTTTCTTTTCATTCAAACATTTAGGTACCTGGGACCATGCTAGGCTATAGGGAAATGAAGAACATAACAGGTTCCTTGTCCTCAAGAAGCCCACAATCTAGACTGAAAGATTAATATCATTGCAATGAAGGTGTCATGTAGAAGCATATATGGGTACATGGCGGCATGAAGGGGGAGGCGGTCAACCCTTCCCAGGGAAGAATTTGCAAACTAGGAGATGCTTCAACTGGTCTTGAGGGATGGAGGAGTTTATCAGGCGGGTAAGGAAATGAAGGAATTTTCGGGCCGCGGGAATAACAAGTCCAAAGAAAACAATGTAGGAGAGAAAACCGTGCACTTGGGGGCTGCTGGAAGTCTGGTAAAGCCACAGCAGAGGACAGGCAGGGCACGAGGCTGACCAGGAGTGTGGGCCCCATCACAGAGGATCTTGAATCTATGTAAGCAGTGTGCACTTGGTCTCAGATGGCTGTGACCCTGAGGTGGCTGCTTTAAGTTGGGGACTGATAGAAGCAGTTTTATTTTGAAAGGTTCCCCCAGCCAACAGTGCAGGCAAATGTCAGGGGTGTCGGGGAGAAGGTGACTCAGTGATAAAGTCATTGTCCTATCCCAGGTAAGGCAGGATGATGGCTTAAACTAAAGATGTGGCGATGGAGCCGAAGAGGAAGGGAGATATAAAAACGATTTGAAGGAAACCTGTGTCCAGAGGCCTATCCTTCTGGATGATGTCTACGAATGAAAAGGTAAAAGGCACAGATGGAATTAGTGAAATGGAAACTACAAATGAGGTTGTTCTGGTGCCAGAAGTAGCTGGGGCTCCCAGGTGTTCCTAGCAGTTAGCGATCACAGCCACTACCTCCCAACCCACATGTATCAGAACTGGAACTCTGCAGAGCTCTGCTGGGATTGAACTTGTACTTCAATATCAATAATCAGGCTGTGGTACCGTGGAGAACAGTACAGAGATTCCTCAAAAAACTAAAAATAGAGTTGCCATATGATCCTGCAATCCCACTCCTGGGCATATATCCAGAGACAGCTCTAATTCAAAAAGATACATGCACCCCCATGTTCATAGCAGCACTATTTACAATAGCCAGGTCATGGAAGCAACCTAAATGTCCATTGAAAGATAAATGATAAAGAAGATGTTGTATACATACACAATGGAATACTACTCAGCCACAAAAAAGAACGAAATAATGCCATTTGCAGCAACATGGATGGACCTAGAGATGATCATACTAAGTGAATGAAGTAAGTCAGACAGAGAAAGACAAATACCATATGATATCAATTATACGTGGAATCTAAAAAACTGATACAAGCGAACTTATTTACAGAAGAGAAATAGACTCACAGACTTAGAAAACAAACTTATGGCTACCAAAGGGGAAAGCGGGGGCAGGGAGTGGTCAATTAAAAGTTTGGGATTAACGGATACACACTACTGTATATAAAATAGGTAACCAACAAGGACCTACTGTAGAGCACAGGGAACCCTATTCAATATCCTGTAATAACCTGTAAGGGAAAAGAATACATATGTGTGTGTGTGCAACCGAATCACTGTGCTGTACACCTGAAACTAACACAGCATTGGAAATCAACTCTACTCCAACAAAAAAAAGTCAACCAAGGAAGGATCAGAAAACAATAAGAAGGCAATGGTGAGGGCTCTGAGCTCTTGTTCCAACTGATAACTTTTACACGCATGTTAGGGGAGGGGGGAAAGTATAAAATAGAGAAATGTTATTTCTAACCCTGGCAAGGAATAGAGATGATGCCATTAAAGAAGCTGTAATTCAAAGATGGCACGTACAGAGACAGCTTGTAAACAGCTACGGGACAAAATGTACCTTCTTACCAGGAGGAAAAATCAGGTTAAGGAAGAATAGGTACATAGCTCAAACACAGCTACCTGAAGACAACACCCCAAATCTGACGAAACCTAGCAATGCCCTAATCCTCTGAGAGTTGACAGATTTTCAGTCGACCACAATCATATTTTCATTGATGGGAAGAGGTTGTGGGACCTCTATTAAATTTTTGAAGTGTGCCTTCCATGCTTGAATTTACCCTCAACCTAGGAAAACAATTTACTCTAATCAATGGCTGTAATTTCTCCATGGCAAGGCTTAGAGAAATCCCGTTTTCCTGTCTATTGGGAAATACTGCTTTGAATGTGAACTTGGACCGCACTAACCTTGCAACTGAATTCTGAGACCTTTCTACTTTGTATTAATAGGGTTTCTAGGGTGCACTTGGGCTGACTATATGAAGAAAGTGTTTCACTCACAAAAGCTCTCCAATTACTACATGAAGAATCATATAAAGATAACTTTTCAAAAGCAGATATCCATTGGGGTTAAGAACAAAGAAAAAAACAAGCAAAGAGAAGTAGTGGGTGGAATCATTTCCTTGCTATAGAACCTAAGAGCATAGCTTAGGTTATTTCCCTCCACATGTCCCCAAATAATAACAGATTAGAGTTTTTGTAGTATCATTGTCTTTTCTTCTTTCTGCTTTCAAGGCTATGAAGAACAGAGAAGGTATAGGTTGGTGATCTCCATTTTTAATCATCCCATATTTTCCATTCCTGCCACCAAATGGAAGAGTAATTTCATGTCCAGAACCAGAGTGAATTAAAAAGGATGCAAATGAAAAATATATGCAACAATCTTTTAAAAACACGAACAAATTTTTGTCTCTTAAACTAAGTTTTTTTTTCTTCTTGAGTTTCATTAATGTCCAAGGGGAATCAATATTCAACTAGGCAAAATAGTAAAAAAGTCCCATAGGGTGGTGAGGGGATAAGAAAAGGTGAATATAAAATTGAGTTAAAGAGCGAGAGTTTCCAAAATTACTTGATGCCTAATACAAAAATACTATGCGTAGAAAAACAATATGAAACAAAATACGGCAAGGTCTGAATGGATCATAATATGTTGGAAACAATGGTAAGGGATTAGCAGGAAATATAAACTAGGTAGGAGACTATTACCATGTGAACATCATTTTGATAATATTATAAAGCTTTGTTTTTCATATTTGATGAACAGTAGCAACATTAAAATTACCACGAGACATGATTATATAAACACACATTAGGATTTCTTTTAAAAAATGCATTTTCGGGGACCTCCCTGGTGGTCCAGTGGTTAAGAATCCACCTTCCAATGCAGGGGACGCAGGTTCGATCCCTGGTCGGGGAACTAAGATCCCACATAATGGGGGCACCTAAGCCCGTGCGCCACAACTGGAGAGAAGCCGCAACTACTGGGCCCGTGTGCTCTAGAGCCCGTGCGCCACAACTAGAGAAGCCCACGCGCTGCAGCAAAGACGCGGTGCAGCCCACCCCTGCACCAAAAAAAGCATTTTCTTTGCCCAGATGAGACCTTAATGGCTCCTTTGAAACTCATACAATAGGGCTTCCCTGGTGACGCAGTGGTTAAGAATCCGCCTGCCAGTGCAGGGGACACGGGTTCGAGCCCTGGTCTGGGAAGATCCCACATGCCACGGAGCAACTAAGCCCGTGCGCCACAACTACTGAGCCTGCACTCTAGAACCCATGAGCCACAACTACTGAGCCCGCGTGCCACAACCACTGAGCCCGTGTGCCACAACTACTGAAGCCCGCGTTCCTAGAGCCCGTGCTCCGCAACAAGAGGAGCTGCCGCAATGAGAAGTCCACGCACCGCAATGAAGAGTAGCCCCGTCTCGCCACAACTAGAGAAAGCCCGCGCACAGCAACGAAGACCCGATGCAGCCAAGAGTAAATAAACAAAATAAATTTATTAAAAAAAAAAAAAGATTGCATTCTGCCTGAGTGGAGTAGCGAGGGCACCAGGGGAAGCCCCTTGCTGCCCTCTCAGCTACCTAGATGTGAAGATGAGCCAGGTGTGGGAGGTCTCGCTCAAGCCTGGGCCCCTCAGAGCACTGCCGTCCTGTCTATGGCTAAGTGCAGTTCTAGAATCTGATTTTGAATCAGGACCTGAGAAATGTTGGTGAGTGGGTCCCCCGTGGATACCTGAGACAAAATAAATGTTAGGGTGACAGCAAGAGCCCCACAACTATTTTGAATCCTATACTGTATGTCCCCAGCACTGCTCTCTGTATAGTGTATGTAGATACACATTTAATTCACATCTGAAAGATTTTAATCAGTGGCCTGAGACAGGTTTCTTATAAGATGAAGCTCAAAATTAGCTCATTTTTATGCATAATACTAATTAAATATAAACTTTGTCAAATATAAGGAACCAGGCTACACAATTGCAGGCATATCTTCCTAAAACAGATCATTTTGACCTTTTCTTGTGGCCTGATTACACAACTGCCCCACATATTGGTGTGAAAAGATTTATTGTCGGTGGTTTTGTGTGAAAGGCACTAATTCAATTGAGAGTTAAACCCATGTGATGATTACTATGGGAGGCCACACTGTTTATCCTGACAGCATGATGACATGGTCTTCAGCGCAGAGTCCATGACTTAATAACAGAGAACTCTGAGCCACTTAAGCTTATCTACTCACTGAAATTATTTCCGCCAACTCCAGTTGGCTCATCTCACTGACTGACACCATCACTGACCCAGAGCAAAAGCTTGAAGTTTTAGGGGACTTATACTCTATGCCTCACTGTCCCTCAATCTCCACGTCAAATACACTGCCGAGCCCTAGTGACCCTTCCTGTACGACGCACTTTGCTCTACACCCAGGATGACTCTGGACCAGTCACCTGGCTGTTACTTCTCACCTGGTCTTTTCCAAGAACTTCTAATGGCTTCTCTGTTTCCATCCTTGTCTCCCTTATTCCATTCTCCGTGAAGTGCAGCCAGAGGGATACTTTAAAATGCAAGTTGGATGATGTGACTCAACTGTTTAAAACTTGACAATGGTTTCCTCTTTTTCCTAGAATAAAATCCAGACTTCTTTTCACGGTCTAGATCAAGGGTCAGCATACCTTTTTTTGGAAAGGGCCAGAGAGTCAACGGTTTAAGCTTTGTGGGCCAGGTGGTCTCTTGTTACTACGCCCCCCTGCAGTTGTAGCACACAAGTAACCACAAACAATATGTAAATGCACACGTGTGGCTATGTTCCAATAAAACTTGCTTTACAAAAACAGGCAAGGGTCCAGATTTACTTACTTACTTACTTACAGGGAAGTAAGTCAGAAAAAGACAAATACCATATGATACCACTGATATGTGGAATCTAAAATATGACACAAACGGGGCTTCCCTGGTGGCGCAGTGGTTGAGAGTCTGCCTCCCGATGCAGGGGACGCAGGTTCGTGCCCCGGTCCGGGAAGATCCCACATGCCGCGGAGCGGTTGGGCCCGTGAGCCATGGCCGCTGAGCCTGCGCGTCCGCAGCGGGAGAGGCCACAACAGTGAGAGGCCCGCGTACCGCAAAAAAAAAAACAAAAAACAGAAACAAACAAACAAACAATAAATAAAATAAAATATGACACAAATGAACTGATTTACGAAACAGAAACAGACTCACAGACTTAGAAACAAACTTATGGTTACCTAAGGGGAAAGTGGGGGAGGGATAAATTAGATGTTTGGGATTAGCAGATACCCACTACTATATATAAAATAAATAAACAACAAGGACCTACTGTATAGCACAGGGTACTCTACTCAATACTCTGTAATAACCTGTAAGGGAAAAGAATCTGAAAAAGGATATATATATATATACATATATATATATATATATAAACTGAATCACTTTGCTGTACACCAGAAACTAACACAACATTGTAAATCAACTACACTTCGATAAAAAGTTAACAAACAAGCAAACAAAAACAGCAAACAGGCCAGATTTGGCCCGTGGGCCACAATTTGCCAACTCTTACTCTAGAAGACCCTCCATCACCCACCCAGTTCCTGTCTCTCTCTCTTGTCTTTTCACACCACTTTTCCCTCTGTGGGCCAAGGACAGCCAGGATGTTCTTATTTCTCTTCTCCAAACACTCTAAGCTCTTTCCCTCCTTCCACTCTTTGCCTGGTTGACTTTTCCCAACCTCTCAGTCACAACTTAAATGTCACAGCCTCATTGAGGATTTCCCTGAGTCTCCTATCCCTATGCCATCATTCTCCCTTACAGTGTCCTGTTCTTTTCCTTCATGGCACATGACATCATTTGTAATTATCTATGTGTTTGTTTGTTTCACCTCTTACTGTCCATCTTCCTCACTAGACCATGTGCTTTGAGGAGGGAAGGGACCAGCTTGCCACTCCATAACCAGCACCTACTGCCATGCCTAGCACACAGTGGGTGCCTAATAAATATTTACTGAATGAATACATTTCATGTCTCTGAGTCTTAGTTTCCTCACCTCTAAAATGGCAGTGACAGTACTTGCCTTAGAGGACTGCTGTGTTGATTAAATATGTGAAGCACCCAGGGAAGTGCCTGGACTCACACATTTCCCTTGCATTTGGTTCTCTTTTACACAGATACACTTTTAAAGATTAGAAAAGCATGGTTTTCTTTTTATAGCAGGTATTTTTATAGTTAAATTCATTCACTCACCTCTTTATTCTAATTGTCAGTGAATGTGGAATGTTGGGCTAGAAATGAATGCTGGAGTAGGTACAGGCGGTCTCCGATATTTGATTTGATGTGTTTCCAGAGGACACAACAGAACTTGAACTTCTTAGGCACCTTTGTCTGCTTAAGGTGTGCTTGGGAACTCTAGGATGTGTTGATGGAAGCAGCAGGAATAAATCAAGTGCAAGGAGAGTGAAAGCCCCAGAGGCAATCAGTATACAGAGCACACATGCGGATCCCAAGGGCTTTCACTCCCAACATCCAGCATCTGGACTGGACTCTTTGTTCAAGAAATACCCTCAGGCTACTGAGTAGTCATTGCCCGAGAGCATGGAGGGAGTGTGGTGAGCTAGAAGTACCTGGGAATTTACATTTCCCAATGGGCAGTCCCTAAACAGTGACTTGTCCTGTGGTGGAGTAGAGTTACAAATGTTCTGTCTGTCTGCCTCTGATGGGACAACTATTAGGTGTGACCTAGGCACTGCCCAGAACTCCCTTGTGGAATGAGCCAAAGTTACCTGCCTGGGACTCTGCCTGCTGTGGCAACTTTGCTGGGCTTCCTTTTCTTCCAGGTCTTACTTTCCCACTCCCCTATTTTTCCCGGGAACTTCCCTTTAGGTCACTTGCACATGATTCTCATCTCAGGGTCAGCTTCTGCGAGCCCAAGCTAAGACAGTGAACAAGTACTTAATGATGAAAACCTGGTACTTTCTCTATAAATTGTCATTTCAATCCCATGTCTTAGTGGTGAAACTTTGGGTGAACTTTTTGTGGAAGGTATACATAAACAAGTCCGGCTTACTTGAAGAGTTTAGATGAATGCCATCCAACAATTTCTGAACTAGAAAGAGCAGGAGAACAAAGCTCAAAGTATGGAGCTTGCAAGTAAATCAGAAACAGACCAGATTAAAAGCAAAATCTCCATGGCAAGGTCATGCTGGGAACATTTGCTCTCTATCAAAATATACTGAAATAACCATCATTAATAAGGATCATTCTTTCAAAAGAATGACTGGAAATGTTCCTTTAAACTGAAGAAATGCCAATCTGCATTAGTCTTACATAAAGATTTCTCTGAGCAAAGAGGTAATTACAGCCTGACAGATGCCTAAAATAGCCTTGATTCTGTGTTTCTTTTTCAATCCAGAGGTGGGCAGATACCGCCCTGGTGCCTCTCTGAATTACAGCTTGTAAAACTTAGCAGAAAAAAATGAGATCTATTGCATTGCAATGTTGACGCTACACAAGCCTTGTAATACCTTCTCCTGCTGTCTCCTCTCCTCCCTATCCTTTGAGCAAATGAAAAGTCTAAGTTTTCTTCTCCAGTGGTAATGGTTAGAATCCCTTCCTGTGTTGAAAACGGTGCTACACGGTTTCTGCGTGGTCTGGTACAACGGTTCTCAATCGGTTCACTTGGCATCCATGTTCGACCCTGGGCTCTGCTAGTTACTGGCTCTGGGAAAATACTACATTCCTTGAGCCTCTATAGCCTCAGAGCATCAAGAAAACCTTTCCTGTTAGTCCACCGTTTTGTGAAGGTGAACGGCACCCTTACTCACATATATTAATCATGGAAGAACATAACAGCATGAAAATAAGACTGGCAGAAGCAATGCCTTCAGTGGGTCAAATATTTCCCACACTACTCTAAGATACTTTACTTTGTAGGAAGTCAATTTTTAAAATCTAGGCTTTGATGTCCAAAAGTGTAACATTCTCAACATTTGAACTTCATATAGCAAATCACAAATGTATCATAAAAAGTGGTCTGCTATTCACTTCCAAGAGAAAAAAAATAAACGTTCTATTTTCCACAGAGCAGCTATGTTGTATTTTTCCATAATATATGATTGTTTTCTCTTTATTAAAAAGAGAGCAGGATTTTACCTGAGCCTGGGAGAATTACTCTCTGTTTATACTTGTCTGCTAGGTCTGCTAGAGAATTACTCAAACGAAAGTATTATATGACCATAAGAGATACTGAATGTTTACATGTACTTTTCTAAAATTAAAACTTTTTGATAAAATTTGTAGCCACTGGAGGATTATGTAAAGTTGCTAAAACAGATTTTGAACATCCTTGAGTTCTCCCATAGTAAGAGAGAAAGCAATGAAGATGGCAAAGCCGAACCGAGTGACAATAACCCCAGCAAAACTAGGTGGGGAGACATCTCTCTGAGCGCCAAATAGGAGCTGGTGGAGATAAACCACCAAGGCATCTCTGTGGGAGACCATGGAGGGAAGGGAAAGGGGCGCTGATGCCTCGGAAACCAGAAATACCCCGGAGTGCCTACAGGTCCTCACAAGAAGTTGGAGATCCACACCAGGGGGAATGTGCTGCAGACACCCCTCATGAACAGAGTGACAGCCACCAAGGCAGAGCAGTGAGGCACCAGCACATAGTTCCCTGTATAACTGCCACTCTGATCCTGTAAGAGCGAGAGGTAGCATCCACATTGGCTCTATTCTGATAAGGCGGATGTAGCACATCGATCCACAACAAATGGGGGGAGAAATTAGAAAGTTTATGAAGAGCAGAGGTAGGTCTTATAGGCATTATCATGAATCACGAGTATAACGATATTAGTTCAAACCAAATGTCCAGGGAGAGAGCAAAAAGTCAAAGAGGTTACTTAGCTAATTTCAATAATGTCCATAGTAAGAGAGCAATAGACAATAGCCAGAAAATTTAAAAGGTGAGTAGGTGGTGGTGATGGGGAACTAGGCTATTATACAAAGGCATTAGTCTAACGACAGCCATTAGACCAAAAATATACATCTTCCAAATTAGAGTGTGTGTGTGTGTGTGTGTGTGTGTGTGTGTATGTAAAAACACGATGATATGATGTAGCAATTGGTAGGAGACAGAGCTAAGTGTAAAAAGCAAAGTGAATAAAAGTGTGTCTAGTTTACTACCGTTTCTAAGAATGGAGATAGATTAGAGTATGTGCTCATATTAAACATTGCAAGAATGAACCACAAAATAAAATTTAAAAATAAGTGTTACATATGTGGAAGGAAACAGGGAGAAGGGAACAGAGACAGAATTTACACGTACTTCTTTGAATATACATTTTGTAGATTTAACTTGGGAATCATGCAAATACACATAATTATAAAACAAAGTTAAAGAAAATCCCTAAAAATTGTTTGTTAAGTGAAATAAAGAGCCTGTGTATCCAGTTGGTGTCATGGTTATAGGTATACATAATTTTCAAACAAAATCAAACAAAAGAGCCATTCTAAGTAAAATGAAATAATTGTACCCGTGAATCCAGTTAGAGGAAGAATGACACAGACAGGAACTATCTCAAATGATTTTACAACAGTATTTTGAACATCCATGTGGGATATGCCATAAAGACAAACAGAACTGCAATAAAAATATCTTAAAATGTGTTCGGTAATCAGGTTATTTGTAGTAGTGCTGTCATTCTGAGGCTGGTGTGTGGAGAAATTATGATGAGAATTGGGGCACACAGTTTGAGAAAAAGGAGACAAAGATTTAAGACAGATGAAGTTACATAAAAACCTTTTGTCCTGAATTTGAATCAGACATACTGGTATGGGCTCATGATGTATTTTATCTTGGAAAAGCGTAAACAAATGTCTTCGTTCTGTCAATGAGCACACTAGCACTCAGATTACTAAATATAATTTCCCACTAGAAGGAGTCACGGCTCTTTGGAGAAATGACAGATTTCAGATGTGGGCAACAAACACACAAGCAGGACCTTGAGTATCTTGTCTTATCAGAAAGTCAAAACACTAAAAGAGACTATTAGGGTCCTATTGAGAGGACTCAATAGCACTCTGGAATAGGCTCTCACCAAAGAGGAGACAAACTGAGCTTCAAGAAGAAGAAGAATATCAATGGATTTAAATAATAAAATATACTTAAATCTATGAGTTCATAATGATACTTAAAAAACAAACAAACAGGGCTTCCCTGGTGGCGCAGAGGTTGGGAGTCCGCCTGCTGATGCAGGGGACACGGGTTCGAGCCCCGGCCTGGGAAGATCCTACATGCCGCGGAGCGGCTGGGCCCGTGAGCCATGGCCACTGAGCCTGCGCGTCCGGAGCCTGTGCTCCACAACGGGAGAGGCCACAACAGTGAGAGGCCCGCGTACCGCAAAAAAAAAACCCAAAAAACAACAACCTGGTTTTTGGGAGTGCCAATGAAACAACTAACTGTTTTGAAAACTGGTTTTGAAAAGTGGTAAATAACGGGACAGAATCAACTGGTTGTCCTGCCTTCCATATGAACTATTCCTCAGGATAGCCAAACACTTTGTCTTTAGAGTTATTCAGCTTATAATTGAAGAAGAAATGATGGAATTAGAGTATCACCTTCTTGTAATCATTCATGAATTGACAGATCTCGGCAAAGATTATCAACGGTTGCTTACATCACAGAAAGAGATACAGTCAGACACCATGCACCTCTAGAGGATGAAAATACACAGCATCGGGACAAAGTGGGAGAGTGGCATGGACATATATACACTACCAAATGTAAAATAGATAGCTATTGGGAAGCAGCCGCATAGCACAGGGAGATCAGCTCGGTGCTTTGTGACCACCTAGAGGGGTGGGATAGGGAGGATGGGAGGGAGGGAGACGAAAGAGGGAAAAGATATGGGGACATATGTATATGTGTAACTGATTCACTTCGTTATAAAGCAGAAACTAACACACCATTGTAAAGCAATTATACTCCAATAAAGATGTTAAAAAAAAAAAAGAAAATACACAGCATCCTCCGTAAGACAGCAGATCAGACTCTTACAGGAAACATCGGAGGACAGATCATGTGACGTGACACTCAGGGACACAGTCAGCAAAATTCAGCCTCTGGGAATCTCTACAGGGCAAAAAATTTGTTTCTTTAAATATACATAAATTATTTTGAAAGACAATAAAAAGAGATGGAAGGAAAAACTACAGATTAAAAGAGTCTAAAAAGACATACTGACAAATCATAGAATATGGACTTTATATGGCTCTTGATTCAAATTTACTGCAATAAGAAATTATTTTATGAGACCATGGAAGATATGAGTACTGACTGGATATTTGATTCAGAAAGTACTGTTAATCTGTAAGGTGTGATAATGCTGTCATGGGATTTTATTTTTTATGAAGAATGCTATTCCTTAGAGACACATATTGCATTACTATAGATGAAATGATGCAATGTCTGCAATTTGCTTCAATGTCATCCCAGGGTGGGGAAGTGTCTTGGGTATGGATGATTGGCCATGAAGCTGGGTGATGGGAACACGGGTTCACTATGCTATTCTCTACACTTAGGATCCCGTTCAAAATCTTCCACAATAAAATGTGTCCAAAACAACCTGCAGCCACGAGTGACTAGTTGTAGTGGCAGTTGTTTCCATTCTTTTAGTAACAGCCACCAGATTTCCTTTGCAGAACCAACCTCCGCACTCTTAGATACTGATAATCCAGGTAGGGCTGATCCCATCCCCACTGCATGACCTGGACCTAGCCCCTCTCCGCCAACGCCCCCCAGCCAAGGCACAGTCCACTCCCTGAGTGCCAATCTCTTGTTTAGGGCTGGAGTGTCACCATACGTGGCCAGCGAAAGCCCCGTCTGGGAAGTGTGGGTGGATTTAGTAGGAAATGGTGGTCTTTCATCCACTTGGGTTGTTAGGCTAGTGGCATGCAAGTCTAGAGCTGTGGTTCAGCCTTACCACCACTGGGAGAGAGCGCTCCAGAGAAAGAAGCCAGGGCAGGAAGTGGGCGGAGCCAAGAGATGGAGGGCGAAGGATTCCCAATTCCCTTGTGCCTGATCACCTGCACCCCACATCCTTCTGAGTCCCACCAGCCAGCAGATTCCCTTTTTTTGTTTAAGCCAGTTTGAATTACATTCCACTTCTACCTGAAAGGCTCTTATTAATCACAGCTATGCTACTTTTAGGACACACTGTATATTTGAGGGCCTAAGGAGAGGGACTTCACGGGGAAAGAAAACAAATTACAGGGGAAGGCTAATTTTAAGGCCCTCCCACATATTTTATTGCTTTGCCAAATAATGGAAACTGGTAACTCACAGTGGTTAAGAAACATAATACACACAGGAAATTAAAGGGTGAGAAATGTGCGTTTTGTTTTTTTTTAAATCTTCGCACTTTTAGAAGCTTTCTCCAAACGTGGTATTTTTTATTATAAATCCCCAAAGAGGTTTCCTTTGTTATTGTGTTTAGCTATTCAGTTTTAAAATTACCAAGCTCTAAGCTACCCAAATACCCTGAAGTGCTCTATCAGAAAGAACATTCCAAATGTTATTTCCGGAATTCAGAGTGAGCTGATGTGGCTGATTGGGTTGAATGAAGAACAGTCTGTTCCACCTCTAATATCCTTCATTTAACATTAAATATAAATGAAAACACCCTGGGGTAGGGTTTTGGAGCGTGTGATGAAAACTCAGCTCCGACATGCTACTTGTAAAAATCCAAGAATGCTCAGCCCACAAAGCAATCCCATTTATTAGACACAGAGATGTAGACTATTTTGTGCATAAAAATATAAATAAAACAGCAGCAAGGAGCTAAAAGGGAAAGAAGGATGTTTAACAGTGATAAGTTCTCACATGGGGGAAAAATGAACAAACCTTTTGTTTTCAAGGTCCTTTATTATTTAACCTAGAATCGGTAACAAATTTCACCTTGGTTGTTTAGGCTGGAGATCCTCAGAATACAAAAAAGCAAAGATGTTGAAATACAAGTGAAATCCTATTTGGAATCATAACACATTACAATTGCTTCTGTCTAAATGACAAGATCTACAGTTTGGGGGTACTTTTTTGTCTAACCATATATATCACATGGAGAAAATGAGTCTATATTTTATCTTTTCAGGTGTTATCAAATGGCTTCTTGACTGCTTTTTAATGTCTACTACATGGTGGTATATAATTTGGCACACTTAATAAAGACTGATTTAAAACACATAGAATACTAATAATAAGCAAAGGTGTTGAAATTAAGGCCAACTTGAGAGACATGAGCTCATATGTTTGCATGTGGAATTGAAAAGTATTTCAGAGTGGACAAATGGCACTAAAGAAAGTCCCCATTTTCCTTGCTTCTGCATTTTATCCAACATTAAAACAGAAGACTAGGTAGTTTACACTAGTTGTAAGAAATATCCCATTTCTTTCTATTTCTAAATAATGTACTTTTACTCTGAACCCCTGCCCAGTTGGCTGGTGGGAAACATTCTCAGTTTTGCCTTGGGAGAGTTCCCCTCTTGCCTGGGTCATGCAAGGGTCCTGGGGGTGTTATTCAGCTCTCACTATCCAGGAAAGATCCTCTGCTGGCTGAATCCACACATCCACTGCAGACTGGCCTGCTCAGTGTCTAAGGGTCCCTTAGACAACAAGCGGCAACAGGGAGTGGACATTGGGCTGACTTCCTGGCTTCTTCAGGTATTGCTCAACTGACCTTGACCAAATCACAGAACTTTCTAGTAGACTACAGAGCCTTGCATTCAGTTAGCACTTGTCTAATCCTGTTTCCTTAACCATAAATTGAGTCCAATTACCCCCAGTCACAGAGATGTGCCAGGATTTGTGTATGTGGCCCAGAAAAGGGCTTAGTAAATGGTGGCTGCTTCCCTTTTCCTTTTTTTTTTTTTTTTAATTTCAGTTCAAGTGCCTGTTTCAGCAGCTTCTGTTTGCATGAAAAAACAAGGTAGCAAAAGAGTGTCAAGGGAGTACAAAATCTATCTCTCCCCTGCATCGGTAGGCGGACTCTCAACCACTGCGCCACCAGGGAAGCCCAGCCAGTACATTTTAATAGATCCTATTTATAACTAAAATCCACTGTCCTACCATTTTATTTATGAACACGGGGGTCTCTGCTACCACACCAGCTGGGTTCCCAGCAGGGAGAGGGGTGGATCTTGATAATTGCTACCTCCCTGGTCCCTGCTCCCTGCTCTGTTGCTTGGGAACAGGGACAGGACTTGCCTCATTACCTCTCTCCTCTCTTCTCAGTCATCTCATGGATATTCTGCCATCTTGGAACCTTCCACCCACTGGAACCATTCACCTGCAGGAATTTGAAAATTGCACCCTCTTGAGAAGAAGGTAAGATGTGCTGACTACTGGTCACAGTACGCTTAGGCTGGAAGCATTTCATATCAATCACCTGCAGTGGTCCTCAGTGGGGTAGGGGCGCCCCCAGTGACTGGGGACTACCGCCAGGATTCAGAGGATAAGAGGCCGCAGAGGTTAAATGCCCTGCCGTTCAAAGACAGAGAGAGCTGTACAATGAAAAATGGTCTCAGATGGGACGCCAATGGTTCCCCACCCCCACCTTCTGAGGGGTGAGGACTCTCAAGCTGTTACACGCTCATATTGACAGAGCTGCTTGGGAGATGCCTGGTGTAGAACCATGATCTTCTCTCTCCCAGGTGCAGGTCTATTTTGCACTACCACACTCTGCATCTTAAGGACAAGAAGGGGGCACGGTGATAGTACACAGCATGGATGCTGATTCAGTTACAAAAGGAGAAGGATGTTTATCTTCAAGTTCATACGTAAATGATCACATAGGGCAGAAATATAACCCTTAGAACCCCATACAGAAGGGCAGCAAACACTGATTTTCCCAGAGGAAAGACAAGTTATTGAGTTTAACGTAAAACTAGAGATCATCTTAAGTGTGGACATAAATGTGATTCTGGTTATGTTCGGTATATGACGTGACACTTGATTAAGACATGGGGGGGCAGGTTTATTCCAAAAGGAGAATTTAAACCACTTACCAAATACCTTCTTTCAAATCTGTGAATGGAGACTAAGGTGATGTGAGGAGACTGAGAACAGTGAAGTCAGTAGAAGTGAGGCAGACAGAGATGATACAGTAAATGCTACTGATGGAGTGATGGAGATGTTTGGAACATATGATGTGTCAAGGCTAAAATCAACACAGTACGCAAAAGCATGAGACAAGCAATGGACCTGCTTCTGGCTTGAAATGTGTGTAGGTAGATTCACCCATGTGGCTGCCTTCTTGCCATAGGAAGGGGAGCAGAAGTGCTGTACCCCATTCTGGGCCTGACCTGAGGAAATCTTCCAAGGTCCTTCCAGCCTCTTCCCCTTCTGCACTTTGACGGGGACAAACCAGGAGCTAGGTGTTGAAGATGGCAAAGTCGCAAAAGGGAGAGGGTCTGAGTTAGGCCCCCAGATTACCCCCTTAAGGAGAGCTATCCAGCAATCAGGAGTACGCATTCCATCAGGAATTTATGTGACTGACGAATAAATTCCTAGCGTGACTGAACCTTTGTATGGCTTTGTATTTGTTACAGCAGCTAGTGCTACCTTAATCCTGGTGCCTGTCATTAAGAAACACACAGACTGGGACTTCCCTAGTGGCGCAGGGGTTAAGAATCCACCTGCCAATGTAGGGGACACGGGTTCGAGCCCTGGTCTGGGAAGATCCCACATGCCGCAGAGCAACTAAGCCCGCGAGCCACAGCTACTGAGCCCATGTGCCACAATTACGGAATCCCACGCACCTAGAGCCCATGCTCCACAACAAGAGAAGCCACCACAATGAGAAGCCCACGCACCACAACAAAGAGTAGCCCCTGCTCGCCACAACTAGTGAAAACCTGCGCGCAGCAACGAAGACCCAATGCAGCCAAACATAAATAAATAAATTTATATATATAAAAAAACCCACACAGATTTCTGATAAAGACAAGTTTACAT
>NW_020174718.1:1126524-1137837 GCF_003031525.2 Neophocaena asiaeorientalis asiaeorientalis | reverse complement strand
AAAAAAAAAAAAACAGACATGGGAGTAATTAACTACTTTGGGGGGGGGATTAGGGAGGATCAGGAAAAGCATCACAGAAGTCTTTGATGTTTATCTATTTGTTTGTCTCATTATTTTTTTCCCTTCTCTCTACCATCCAAAAAGGATTTTAGGTGCCCAGGAAGTTCATATCATTTGCTTTACCTTTATTATTATTGCTGGCAAAAAAAAAAAAAAATGTCCAGCACCCTCTGCTTTATTTCTCTGCCTCTATGCCCTCTTACCTTCAGATCAAGTCTCTTTCAGTTTCACTGGCTTAAGTCAGGGGTTGGCAAACAACAGCCTATGGGCTAAATCCGGCCTACACTCTTGGTTCTGTAAATAAAGTTTTACCGGAACACAGCCATGCCTGTTTGTTTGCATATTATTTATGGCTGCTTATATGCCACAATGGCAGAGTTGAATTGTGACAGAGACCATGACCTGCAAAGCCTAAAATATTTACTATCTGGTCGTTTCCAGAAAAAGTTTGCTGACCCCTGATTTAGGTCATTCCTAACCTAATGTCAGCCTCAGGAGGGCACATGCCAATAGCCCTGCATCTTTCCACACCCCCTGCGCCCATCTGACATGATACTCTTGTTCCCGCCACAACACACTGCACACTTCATCCCACTGCTGCACACCTGTGTGGTCCCAAGTCAAGTTCACTGCCAATCACTGCTGGGTTCTAGCACCCCCGGGATGAGCCCTGGATGCCCTTGCAAACCCTGAGTTTCAGGGCTTTTGATTGTTCCCCAAGTTTTCTTTAACCTAAAAGATGAGATTTCTACCCAGGATCCTCTCTGGTATTGGTTGACTTCCGGGTTTGTGCTCCAATCTCCCAGGAACAGCAATGACGGCATCTGACACACAGAGACCAGCTGGTGACAAGTCACAAAGCGCGCCCCTGTACATTACCTCCTTCGACCCTTAGACAAAGCCTTAGAAGTGCAAATTCTAAGCGATGATGCTGATGGTGACCTGCACAAAGACAACAGTAACTCAAATTTACGAAGAGTTCCTCATGTGCTCTTACCCTGCGAAGAGCTCTACTCACTGTGGTTTACCGAACTCTCGCAGCAATGCTATGAGGTAGGTCTTCATTTTATAGGTCAAGAAACTGAGGGATATAGAAGTTAAGTCGTTGCCCAAGGTCACACACAGTTAATCTAATGCAGAGGCAGGACTTGAATTCAGATTCTCCTGATCTCTACACCATATGTCTTCTCAATGCGTAGCAGGACAATATTTTGAAATATTCACCGCTGTTCACCTCCAGGCCCATTTCTTTGCTCTGCTTGGTCAGCTCTACTTCTTTGACCATTTGGTCAGCCAGACCACAAAACACTCATCACTGCAGGACAGGGGTGTTACAGAAGAAAGTAGAGAAATACATAGGTTCCAGGAGCTCAGGGCTAGGAAGGATATTCGATAAATGAGAGTGAAGCTCCCTCCTCTCCAGAACGGGGACTAGTGAGAGGCTGGGGGGGATGGAGAGAGTCTTGGGGCGAGCAGAAGAGCAACAACTTGTGGGTGCCTGGGAAAGGACAGGCATGCTCCCCCTCTTTTGAGAAGCTGATCCTCTGGGAAAAGTCACTTAGGAACCTCCACAAAGCCTTGTGGGATTAAAGAGCACAACGACGGTGTCTTCTTTCCTAGTCAGAACCCGGAAGGTGACAAGATCCTGGAAGGAATTAGCCCTGGAATTATTCAGTGTCCCAGTATGGCTCAGAAGGGGCAAGTGCACCCAAGATGACAGAGACATGGCTTCGGAAGGGTTGACAGCAGTGGACAAGGAATGACACAGTAGCTCCCTGCCTATGTGAGTGATCAAAGGTGGACCAGATGGGCACAAAGATATCTCAGCGAATTCTAGCGAGATGGACGATGTGGCCAAACAGGGGACACGCTTCACCTCTCCCAGTGCCTCCTCCCATTACACCCCCTCCCCCCAAATGTAGACTCAGCACCATGGAAAATGGGATGAATTGACCATACACTAGGATAAGGATTTGAAATAAAATCTGGATTATTACAGATAACAGATATATAACAATACACTTCTTGCACATCTGAGTATATGGCCTGAGATTCTTGCCAACCACACCCTCCACTGTGCTGCCTGTAAAAACAGGATCTGGGGGCTTCCCTGGTGGTGCAGTGGTTAAGAATCCGCCTGCCAGTGCAGGGGACACGGGTTCGATCCCTGGTCCGGGAAGTTCCCACATGCCACGGAGCAACTAAATCCGTGCGCCACAACTACTGAGCCTGCGAGCCACAACTACTGAGCCCGAGTGCTGCAACTACTGAAGCCTGCGTGCCTAGAGCCCATGCTCCACAACAAGAGAAGCCACCACAATGAGAAGCCCGCGCACTGCAAGGAAGAGTAGCCCTCGCTCGCCGCAACTAGAGAAAGCCCACACGCAGCAACGAAGACCCAAAGCATCCAAAAATAAATACATAAATAATTAAAAAACAAAACAAACAAACAAACGGAAAAACAGGATCTGGCTTTTAGTACCTGAGACCTTCTACTAAAATCTCTAGGGAATGAGGCTTATACCTTGATCCCAAGCATGTTCTGATCACAGGCTCACCAAGATATTTTTTTTTTTTTCTTTTCAGCTACTTATACAAAGGGCATGGAAGACTTTATAAATCTGTAGTTCTAAAGGAACACGGCGTAAGGCCAATAATTATCTTCCTCCATTTTTTTTCTTAATACAAGTAAGGTACTTGTTAAGTTAATACAAGGTAAGACATGCGGTAGTGTCAACCATATGAGATAACTGAAAACATGCCCTAGTTTAAATTTTTTTCTGCTTCTTCCATCTCCAACATTTATTTTCCATACATGAGTCGCCTAAGAGTATCTACGGTAATGGAGAGATTTAATGAGAGAGTGGGAGATGGTTATGAAAATCTAAGGGACATTAAAAAAATCTGGGTGAAGTCATTTTTCTCATTCATTTTCATCATTATATGTCATAACCTGTATGAACTATGGACTCAAATCCTTTTTTCTACACTACCCATATTAGAACGTTTTCCCACACTTTCCATCTTCTAGAATCGCCGACTTCTTTCTCCCCAGGATCTGTAATTTCCAATTGTCAGAAAATGTGTATGCTGCAAGTCTGTATTAGGTGAGACCACAATCTGTAGTGTCAGCATACCAAGGGGCTGTTCCTTTGTGTTTCCACGGAAAGTACGTGCTGGTTTTACTATAATAAGGCTTTATTATATCATACATCATCATGCATATTTTATGTGCAGGATGCCCCGTAGATGTTTTTGCTTTGTTTTTTTACTACGCAGCACCGTGAGGCACCTAAGCCCAGCTGAAATTATGCAGGAAGGTGACCTTCCGAATATATTCTCCTGCAGACACAGTGCTCCTGGAACACGATCTGATTTGACTTTCCATTATCATCCTGATGAGGAGGGACTGACAAAAAGACAGATCTCATTGTTAGATGGGTCCCTTCTAAATGGCTTATTTCACTCTTAAGCTTGCCAGGCTCCCGCTGACCTCAACGAGCAGGTACTCCTGAGTGCTTTCTACTAAAATCAAGGCAAATGTTTGGCCAACCTGGAATAGGAGACAGGCTATTTTTGTCTAATCCAAAATTGGAGTGGAGCTGTCTATGGGGTGAAGGCACTAAGACCCAGGTTCTAGAGCTCATTTCCAGCTCTGTTCTTTGCTGGGCCCACCAAGTAAGGACTTGATATGCCAGATAGCCAGCTTGGTCCCAGTAAGTTGTATTGGCTTTCTTCAACTCCCACTGTGTGCCCCACTCCAGGCCCTGAGCAAGTGCCCAGGTTGAGCAAGTCCTTCAACCTCTCTAAGCCTCAGTTTACACTCTGTTGTGTGAGTACAATTAACAGTACTTGCTCGCTCCTGTGAGGACTACACATGATGGCCGGGTTAAGAGCATTCACTCAGGAGCCAGACTGGGTTTCCCGCCACCTCTTACTAGCCATGGGATCTTGGGAACATCCCTTACCCTCCCTGTGCCTCAATTTTCCCATCTTTAAATTAGAGTAAATGGGTAAACATTGTACCCACTCACCATCGTGAGGATCGAATGAGTTTTAATACACAGAAAGTACTCAGGACAGGGCATGGTAAGCATATACCACATACGTATAGCTGGTCTTAACACTAAGGAAAAGTGTTTAGCAGAAGGTTTAGCATATAACAAGGACTTAAGACATGTTAAATCTCATCATCATTATTAGTTGGGATAATAACAATTATTATTATATTTATATTAGTTTATATTATATTATATATTATAATAATATATATTTTTAAGTGTCAAAAAGTTACCCTTAACAGTTATACACAAAGCTTTGATCTTGATTGTAGAAGTGAGTTGGCTCATTGCTTTTGTAGGGATGTAAGTGTTCCAGGAAAATACAAGTCCTCCCGAATAATCTTCCTGGTCTTAAAATGAATATTTCACATTGGTTGGCATGTGTTTATGTATATCAGTTACTTAGGTAAAAGGAATGTTACTAAAAACTAGCGTTCTTATCCTCTGTGAATTTAAGTAGTGATCAGTAATTTATCATCTATTTTTATTTCTTATAGTTACTTTCTTATCGGAGAAATCCTACTGCTCCCCAGAAAAGCTCTCCAATTCCAGGTTATTAGTAGAGAAGGCGTGAGAGATGCGGGCAACCTTGTGTAGATGGGGCCACAGCTATAGCACTGCTCATTAATTAGATCAGCTGGAATAGTCAGCTTAGGTGATGAGAGAACACAGATGGAGGAATAATTAGCTGCCCCATTTCAGAGGAGGGGAGAAGGCGGAACTAGTTTCCAGTTCAAGCCTTGGGCCTTCTTATTATGGGGTGGGCAGCCCTCAGCTTCTACTGCTACAATGGAAACGGAGCCAGCATTTCCAGAGTCAGCTGCTAGGGCTCTGAAACTGGGGTTGGCCTCGGGGGGCGGGGTGGTGGTCAAGGAACGTTCTGATATTACACGCAAGACTATGTAGACATGTGGATTTTTCTGGGTGGAGGTATAAAAGTCCATGGTGTTTATCAGATTCTCAAGTGGCTCCCGAATCCCGAGACTAGCACCTCCCACCTAACGTGAGCCAGATTTCTGCTGCTGCCTTGATGAGGTGATTGAGGGACGGCGGGAGGAAATTTTGAGACTGTGGTCCAGGACGGCATCTGGGCAATGGATATTTCCATGTCTGCCAGCTGGAAAGAGAGTGTCCTTCAGGAGGGTCTGGGGCTCCCAGAGACAAGGGGAAGATCTACTTTACGACCCTCTCTCCATGCATAAACCTGCCCTTCCACGCTGGGCCAGCGGCTACCCTTTACCACATCACTACATCCCTGCGTGTCCTTGTGCACCCCTACCAAACATTCCCACCCAACACCACCCGCCCCCCAAATACGGTGCAATTAACTAGAAGTCTCCTCCTTGAGGGCAGGAATCATGTTTTAGGTATTTATACATTCCCAGTACTCTACATGACATTTGCTACTTGGTAATGCTCACTAATTGTGAGCACTGTAAATTAATTAAATAAATAAATTTTAAAAATGAATTTAATTAGATTGGCTAGCCTTGGGTAGTCAACTTTACAGTCACATATCTTTCATATTTTTTTAAATTAAAAAAGTCAGGTCTCCTTGTGAAATTTTATCTTGTTTATTCTTTCCTTCTGTCAGTAATTTCTGCATCCTGATTTTCAGAAATAAAACAAACAAACAAAAAAAGCTCTCTTTCGGGCTTCCCTGGTGGCGCAGTGGTTGAGAGTCTGCCTGCCGATGCAGGGGACACGGGTTCGTGCCCCGGTCCGGGAAGATCCCACATGCCACGGAGCGGCCCGTGAGCCATGGCCGCTGAGCCTGTGCGTCTGGAGCCTGTGCTCTGCAACAGGAGAGGCCACAGCAGTGAGAGGCCCACGTACCGCAAAAAAAAAAATAAAATAAAATAAAATAAAATAAAATAAAATTCTGGAGACTGTTTTAAGTTAACCTGTCTAGTGAAAAGCCAAGGGAAATTATCCTTGGATACTTCTAAAGAAGAAAGATATGGTAATTTGCAAAGGGCATGAATTCTTCAAAGATTTCACTCCTCCACCACTACAAAGTATGAGTTAGAGTTAAAAATTTAGAAAACTATGAAATGAACGGAACTCATCTAATTTCAGTGCAGCAATTATAGCTCTTTTTGAGGATACATGAAAAAACCCAAATGTGGTTACTATAGCAGTAAATTGGTCTCCAAGAAACTCTTTCATTTTCTCAAGAAAAAAAAATTTACAATAGAGCAGCCGAATGATAAGAAAAATAATCCACAAAGAAACACAAATGTATCTGGAACCAAAAAATGATCCATGAGCAGATGTGGCAATGGGAAAAAAAAAGAACAAAATAAGACCAAACCACGGAGGCAAGTAAATGGATGCCAGTTTTTAAAGGGAGAATTTTATAGTGTTATTAAAATGATGAGTGTTTTCCCAAATTCCCTCAGTGGCTAAGAAAACGAGATATTTTTTCAAACAGAAAGGGAATTTATCTTGTGTAAGATACAGATGTTAATATCAGCTGAGAAGCCTAATAAAAAAGAGATTATTTTACAAGAGCTGAATTTTCAGGTTAGTATACATACGACAGATAGATGACTAAACTGATGGGAAGGCACAAGAAAACTTTCTAATGGATTAACTTTTTCATTAGTGAGAAGAAATACATTATTTCAAAATTCTGGTTTAATGAATTTGAAGGTATCTGCTCTTCAACACAATAACTCCACAACCAGCTGCATTTCACCTGTGTGAATTGCACTGTATCACTGGACCTAGATTTATTTGGTTAAATAAAGCACCCTGTTACTTTTATAAAGTTAAATTTATTGCCTTGAGATTAAAAGGGAGTAAGTTTTAGGATGACGTGTTCGCCATCTCAGTAGCATCTGGGCCGATGTGTTTTTATCACCAGCAAAATCCTTTCAAATCTGACAATTCCCTCAAGTGGCCAATGGGGGACTTGTCCGTCTTGAGAGGTCCCACCTGAACAGGTGTCACGTAAGCTCCCTGAAGGCTTTGGCTCACCTGTCCCCGTGGATGGGGTGCCTAGGTTGGTGGCCTGCATCTATAGTAGGTGCCGGAGAACGTGTGATAAACCGGTGAATAAAATGAATGTTTTTCTGAGGGATGGATTCATTAGCTGACATTCAAACTCACAGAACAGCTGTAGGAGGGCTTGGGGAAAACCGTCTAAATCGGTCATTTCCGAAGAGCGCTCTTCAGAGCACACTCGCTCTCAACACATCGTTAGTGGGCACCTCCTATGGGCCTGGCATTGGGCCAGGCTGTGGGGACATGGCAGAGGACAACACAGACAAGCTCTCTGCTCTCACGGAACTCGGGATCCAGGTCACCTGATTCTACAACATCAAGCATCATTCCTGATTCAAACTGTGTCCTTGTCATCTAGCAGTGAGACACCAGCCAAGGGACACTCAGACCACATTCTAAAGTCAACTGCAAACAAATGGGATTCGCCAGAACTTTCTAAGAGGAGGCCCAAAGTGATGAGCTACTGCCAGCCACCTCCTCCTCTCCCCCTCTCCTTCTGGAAAGGGTTGGGGAGAACCATGGAGCTGTGAGAAGGCTGCAAGGCCATGAGAGTTCACGTCGTCCCCTCTGGGATGAGGTCAAGTGGACATCCTGAAGAATAGCCGGTCTGGCTGGTGCCGTACCCAAGAGGTCTTGTAGGAAAGCTAGTGCCAAGAGGGTACCCTCCTCTCCTGCCACCAAAGAACCCACAGATGAGCCTCACAGAAGAGCCAGCACGTAGGTACTGGGGACGTGAAGGGAGGCGACAGCCAATGCTAATCAGAGAAGCCACAGTTCACCCAGAGAGGGCTCAGCTCTCTCTCCCCAACTCCGGGGATGGGGAGGGGACGGGTTGTGACAAGGGCAAGAGAGTTTTCTGTACTTGCTTAAAAAGCATGCATGATTTCCACGCCAACCCATTTCAAACACAACCCCGTCATCAAGTATGTGGGAATCTTGTTTTAATCACAACCCCATCCGGAGAGAAATTCTCTGTGTATATGATTTGGGGTTTTAATCTAAATCTGACTTAACCAAAGAAAATGTGATTGGTTACCTTAATATTTCCTAAAGCAGGGTATAGCATACCTTTACAGGCAAGGCCAGATAGTCAACATTTCCGTCTCTGCGGGCCCCAGCTCTCTGCCGCGAGTACGCAGCTCTGCTACGGCAGGGAGAAGGCCTTCTTAGATCATATGTAAATGAACAGGTGTGGCTGGATTCCAAGAAAATTTTATTTATGGGCTCTGAAATTTGAATTTCATATGATTTCTCTGTGTCACAAAATATTCTCTTATTTTTGGCCCAACTCTTTAAAAATTGCAAAAACCATTCTTAGCTGCTGGGCTGTCCGAAACAGGTGGCAGGCAGGCTGGATTTGGACCACAAGCTGTTGTCTGCTCTCCCTTCTTTTAATTGGTTCATCTATCCAACAAATCTTCATTGAGCTCCATTACATAAAAAGTCCGATAGAGACTTCTGTTTACAGAGATGCCATTTTCTTCCACAATGCGTTAAACCAGAAGGGAAAATCTCCTTTGGAAAAAAAATCTGTCTAAATGCCCTGGAAGGATGGCTAGGACATGATCACATGCTTAGATGGCTTTTTCTCCATTTCTGTCCTGCAGCCAGCAATTCAGTCACAGCAAACACAAACAGAGATAGTTTATTTCTTCTGTCATCCTCTGAGCACAGAAATCAATAGGACTGATCACAGAAGCGTGCGCCTAGGGGACAACACGATGACCGTGCAACCTGTCGTCAGCCCCCGCGTGGCGCTCCAGGATGCAAGCCCACATAAGGCTCAGAGCCCGCCCGCACGAGGTGGGTGTCAGCGGGAACACCCACACGCATCTCACACGCATCTCAAGAGAGAAGTGGTTCCAGTGGGTCACACTGCAGCTCCCTCCCAAGGGCACAAAATGCGGCATCGCTCCTGACCCTTGTGTTCCTGGTCCCCAGGAAGAATGGCGGTGAGTGCCCCCGGGTGCCCAACACGAGGCGCAGGGCCCGCTCCCATGTGGGAACTTCCTTTAGAGATTTGGACGCCCCAATGAGGACAGGCACTTCGCCAGCCAGCTGCGAGGGCTCCACTCTCTGGAGCCTACACTAAAGTAGGGTGACCAGGCCCACCATCCGGGGGCGGAGGGCCGTCTCAGGATGTGGGCCCTTCGCTGCTAAAACTGGGACGGTCGGTTACCCTGGAAGTAGGCCTTCGCTATTTCTATTTCTCTGTCTTCTCACCCTTGTCCCAGTTCTTCCCAGGAGGTGTGACCATCCAGCACTTCAGTGTAAAGCAGAAGCTGAACTAGGCTTGGGAAAGCAACTTTCTCCAGAAAACCCCAGAAATACTCTACTTTTTGCCTTTCTCAGGGTACAGAGGTACCTTTTGTTATGAGAGAGCATAAATGTTCGAAGATCCCCTTCTCGGTTTGAAGTGTTCTGAGAGCCTTAACTTCTGATTCCACCTCGCCTCAAAAGATCCATTTATAAAAGACAGATGTCACGCAAGCCAGTCAGTATCCCCCAGTGCCCGCAGCATGAGGGGGTCCACTCATCTAACAGACACAGCTTCATTTGGAAAACTTCTAAAGACCCCTTTTGTCCTAAATTCACCATGGGAGTATAACTCTGGTGGGCTTCGAAGAAGATTCTTGACCAATATTTTAACATCACATAAAATACATTTCTGGCGCCCCCGTAAGAATATCACATAACAAATGATGTACATCTATGCTGAAACTAAACCAATAAACCAAGCACATTTTCAAAACTGTCCTACTTTTGACCTAATGATCCTTTTTCCTTTGTTGAAGATTTCAAAATTCAGTGATGAATCAGTCAAGTATGAAAAATCGGTGAACTGTATGTTTGTGTATCCATGGGATTATGTTTAGAAAAGTACTGCATGCTGATCTCCTTGATTATGGAATATCAATGTGTTAGTAATTTTGGAAGGAAACCAAAACGCAACCCTTGGATGGAGCAATGGAAATAGGACTGTTTCATTCAGCCTATGTACCCCGAATGTTAACAGAGCGGGCAAGTACGTGTCTCTGTTTACTTAGCCTGGTTTTTTACATTAGAGGGCAGTGCCAACAGCACTTTCAAGGTGAACGTGTCAGCTGGTGTTTCTGCCCCGAAGTGGCCCATGGGAAGCCCTTCCTCTGTGGGGTGAGGTCTCAGAGCTGCACAGCCACCGGACGGGGCCCCAGTGAGTGAGTCGCCTACCTGACCAGGTCGATGACCCGTTCCCTCGGCGCGGCACTAACCGGCTCATCGTTGATCATTACAATCTGATCTCCCGGGATCAGCTTGCCTTCGGAGGGGCCACCTGGAGACAAATGAGAGTGAAGAGCAGGTGAGAAGACAGACCACTGGTCATCCATCCATCTGTAGCCTCCTCTCCCTGTCATGATTCCTTGTGAGCAATGGGTGCTCTCAGCAAAAACAAAACCCACCCAGAGAATGGGTGTTCTCTCCATCGTCCTTCTCCACACTAGACAGAACCGGGAAGGGGCGAGCTTTGCAGAAGCTCCTGGGGCCCAGGCTGCACCCTGGCCAATGACATCAGAAGCTCCGGAGGTAGGACTCAGGTATCAACATTCCCCTCAAACTTCTCAGGTAAGGCTGAGACTGGCAGTGCTTCCCATACTTTAACAGGCTTATGAATCAATCACCTGGGACCCTGTTGCCCTGCAGACCGATTCTGTAGGTGAGGAGGGGTGCGGGGTGACATAATGTATGTCTCACAAGATCCCAGGGGCTGCTGAGGCTGCCAGCCAGCTGACCACACCCTGAGTATCGGGACCCTTAGAAGAAGGTATTCCCCCGACAGGTAGCCAGAGTTGCGACCACCTGAGCACACCTGGATTTGAACACAGTTGCATTTACTTACTCTGTACAACCAGGGAAATGGCACTCTGTGGTGGCCCGTAAGGCAGTTGAACACGAGGGTGCTAGGAAGGACTTGTAGGATTGGGTCTTGACTTACATGCTTGGGGAGGAGGGTTCAAGAAAGTGGGGCTTTGCTCTCAGCAAGTGGGGGTAATTCTATCATGAGCATTTTAATAATTCTTGCCTAAAAGGTGGGAGGAAGGAAGCTGGCATTGGTAAAGAAGCAGCAGTCCCCTGTGTCAGCTAGGAGATGAGGGCGTTGGTCATTTCTGTGATTTGGACTGTGCTGGGATGTTTGTGGCGGGGG
>NW_020174718.1:1114031-1126476 GCF_003031525.2 Neophocaena asiaeorientalis asiaeorientalis | reverse complement strand
TGTGACCACAGAGGACTCATGTTTTTGTCTTGATCCGTCACAGCCTCTTCCAAATGTTCTTCCAAGGAGGAGGTAGAGAACGAATATTTGTTGAGCATTTATTGTGTACCAGGCAACAGGCTAAGTGTTCTAACTAGTAACCTCTCTAAATGCTATAATCCTTTCCATATAATGACATAGCTGAGGCTCACAAAGGGGAAAGAATTGCCTGGAAGGGTTGAACTGGATGTCAGCTTAGGTGTGTGGACACTTCCAAGTTCAAGGTGGCCAACATCTCTTTTGAACTTGCTCCTATAACTCAAAAACTGGTCACTGCCAGGTCTCTTGACACATAAAGACACAGCTGCATGAAGCACACATCTGTATTAAATAAGACCTAAAAACAAATGCTTCGATAATATGGATTACCTTCACATGTCTAATGGAATTACTCCCCAGATACTGATCTGGTGCTATATGGTACTGGGATTTTAATTTTATTTCCAGAGGTCTATCTGGGTAAGAGGCACAGCTGAAATGTTATCTTTCAAATATTATCACTTTTACTTCATTTAGTAATTGAAACGAACACTTCACAGCCAGAATATGGAACTCATATTCATTTCAAGATGAGGGAACTGAGATTCAGTGTTTGCACACATAAGGAATTCTGAAAATCACTTGAGGGAGTTTTGATGACGATTGGATTACATATGAGCAATGACTCAAATTCAGTCAGAGAAATGGTTAGACGTCAGATGCTGGTCAAATACAGAAAAATGTCTGAACTAACTGCTTGGAGAGTGACGTTAACTAGTCCTCTGATGAGAAAACCACGTGCAGATGAACAGGGTTTAGTCTTACATTTGACCTATGCTTCTGATCAAATGGAAATACTCCCGTTTGAGCAAGAATTATGGGAGGAAGCAACACGCAGTTCCTTCCAGAACATGAAACAGGGGCACACTTCAGAGAACGCTCATGCCCTTTACTCTGAAAGCTGTCTTGTCTACTATAGAAAAATCTGGTCTTACCATTGGAATCACTTATCATTGGAATCACTCAGTAGAGTCATTTTATGATAGACACAGTTTATGTGACCAGCATTTTCACTCATAAACATGACTGAAAACAGTGCTCTTTGACCTTAGTTTGCACTTTTTCTATTCTTCTCAAAATTGTCGAACAGTAGGTGAGAGAGTCTGACTCTGAGGAAAGTTGAGGGCAAGGAAGGGAAAAGGATGAAGGAATAGTAACGCGATAAATACAAGAAAGCGAAAAACCAGACCCAAATCTCCAGTTAGCTCTGGGGAGGACATACACTTTGGAGAATCCCATAACCAGAGATGTTAAAGTGTCCCAGTGTTACAAAACTGCACGCTAAATGGGACACCATTTAGGAAAAAAATATGTGTACGCACACATATACATATATATACATGTAATACATTATATGTATGAGATACATACTATATGCAAATGTATGCGCGAAACTGTCTACTATATATATGCTCTCTCTATATATGTTAATAATGGTTAACTCTCAGTAGTAGAAACTCAGGTGATTTTTTAAAAAACTCTATCCTCTATACTGTCTACATTGTTTCCTTTTTTCAGGAAAGCATATGGATTATTTCATTATTATAAAAAACAACAAATCTCTTTTATTTTTGAGAATAAAATTCTCAGTTGCATTGAGTTCAACAACTATGATCTATAGCTAATGAAATAAAAAGCTCAGCAGACAAAGTAAGAAGTTGTGTGGTGAGGCAGTGGTAGGAGTGAACAGGGAACTTACGCTTTTCTGCACAAGCCTAAAGGCGTTGACTGTATTTGCAGTGCTTGCCCTCGGGCAGAGTGTGTCAAAATGAGGAAAAATGGAATCAACTTTAATAATCTATACTAGCTCACTAGGTGGCTTTCATTTCCCTTAACTGACAGACTCAACTGGCCAAATATTTTAGAGTTTAATAATAATAATAATAATAAACATTCCTGGACTAAGTATGTACCTGGCACCCTTCCAATGCATTTCATTCCCTCCCTTAGCCCTAGAAGGTAGACACTATGATCCTCATTATCCAAAGGATATAGAGAAGTTACATCAAACTGAAATGTAGGGGAGTTATCACGGAAGCTAAAAAAAACCTAATAAGGAGCAGAGGCAGGATTCAAGTCCGTCAAACCCAGGGGGTCTGACGCCATAGTCTGCGCTCTTGACTACAGCGTTTTATTTTTGAACTCTGTTACTGATTTGCAAAATCCCGGAGAAAGACAGCATAGAAGATACTTTCCTTTTGTCTGAAAAGAAATCCAGTACAAGTCCATTAAAATAAGTATACAAATACATATAATAAATAAATATTAGAGCACTGTTTCTGGAAGGCAAAGGGGCCCACGTCAGGCAACGGCATCACAGTCCACTATATTCAGCTGCGCTGATGGTGGAACATCTATATACTGAGAATGACTGAGAACAAGTACATTAATTATCTGACCGTATGGTAGAATTTAAGAGATGTGCCACACAATGTATCAGTCAGCATTTACTGTATAACAAGACACCCCCAAAACCCAGTAGGGTTTCCTCTCACGCTTATGGGTCTTTCGAATGACTGTGGATTGGCTGATCAAGGGCAGGCTTGGCTGGGCAGTTGTGCTGTACACTGAAGGTCAGCCTGTACTTAGCTCTAGACTGCAGGCTGGTTGCCCCACGTGTTCATTTTGGGGCTCGGGTTGTGAAGGGGTAACAGCCACTTCAGGGAAACTCTTCTTATGGCCGTGGCAGAAACCCAAGAAACGAGCTCAACTCCACAAGCATATTACAAGCCTTTGCTTATGTCATCTTTGCTAATATGCCATTGGCCAAAGTCAGTCCCTTGGTCCAGCCCAACAGCAATGGGGTGGCGAAATACATTCTGCCTCTAGTGGAAAGGGAGGGGAGCACATCTTTGCAAAAGAATCCAACCACCCCAATGATCTAAATCAGTGGTTTCCAACCCCCGGGCTGCAGACTGGTACCGGTCCGCGGCCTGTAGGGAACCGGGCCACACAGTAGGAGGTGAGTGGCGGGCTAGCGAGTGAAGCTTCATCTGCCGCTCCCCACTGCTCCCCGTCGCTTGCATTACCGCCTGAAGCATGGCTTACATGACTGCCTGAACCATGCCCCCGCCCCGTCGTGGAAAAACGGCCTTCCAGGAAACCAGTCCCCGGTGCCAAAAAGGTTGGGGACCGCTGATCTAAATCCTAGAGAAACTTAAACACAACCTTCTGCTTTTTCACTAAGGAGTTCGTCGGGAGCTTACTGAAAACAGCACCGTGCCTGCCTCTTAACGTGTGCATTCAGACATTAAGAAGTGGGTCATTTCCATGGTTACAAATGATGGATCAGTGTTTTCCTAAGTCTGGCGATATGATGGATTAGGAAGTTTAAAACCTCGTTTGCAGAGCCATTTCTGTCCCTCTGGTGGTCTGGCTCTATCCAGGTGATGGGAAAACTCAATTAGACTCCACAGCCTGAAACAGAACAGTATGAAGCTTGTGAAATGGAACAGTGGTCATGCTGGCAGGGGGTGGTGGATGGTCCCAGAGACCGAGCCTAGGGGTTGCATGCTTACCTGGTGTTACTGAGCGGACGACCACTGGCTTTTCACTCCCTGCCACGAAACCAAACCCCAGCACGGGGTCCCTCCTCATCTCCACCCTCCGAGGAGCCGGAGGGATGATCTGGCAGCTCTCCAACCGAGGGTCGTCAAATGGGATTGCCTGTGTCATGTGACTGTGGGAAAAGCACATAGCAGAGAAACTCGGCATCAGTGTACGTGTTTGGCAATGGCCTGGCGACCGCATCCTCTCTAGTTGTAAAACCTTCTCTTCTCTGTTTGGTAGAGTGTGGGGAGACCCACTGTCATGCTTCCTTCTTCTTTCAAGGAAGAAGGCAGAATGGCTGCCTTCTTCCTTGAAAACTCTAGGCCCACTTCTGCTTGAGGCCTTTGTACTGGCTGTTCCCCCAACCTGAAATGCTTGTCCTGCAGATGTGTGTATGGCCCACCCTCACTTCTCTCAAGTCTTTGCTCAAATGTGAGCTTCTGAAAGAGGACTATCCTGGCCACACGCTTTAAAATCGCAGCCTTGCCTCCCCACAGCCAGATCCCTTCACCCTCTTCTACTTTTTTTTTCCCCATAGAACTAATCACTTGCTAACGAGCTGTGGAACCTACTTATTTTGATGCGTATTTTCATTGTTCTGCTCTCCATACTAGAAGGTAAGCTCTGTGATGGCAAGGAATTTTGTTTCATTCACTGATTTATCCCAGGTGCCTAGAACAGTGCCTGGCACGTAGTGGATTCTCAATAAATAATTGAATCAAACAGAGAAAAAGATATTTCTTTGTGGAAAACTATCAAATTATAACTGATGTGCTGAGAAAGAACCTCAGAGGGTTCTGGGCATTTAGTGGGTAACGCATACGGCTTTTGGCTCCAGTGAAATTGAAGTGATGGGGATCGTTTTGGTGGCAACAGGTTATCCTGGTGTCAAATACAGTCCCCGTTTCCAAAGAAGCTGAAGAACTAACTCTTGGCATTTCTGTTCCAGAGAGACTTTCAAATGATTTAAATGAATCTTTTTGTTAACACTTAAACTTCGGAAGTCTTATCGATAATCCAAACTTGAAAAATGTACAGCATTCAAAAATTTTCAAAATGCTTCCCGAATAGCTCATTTGATCCACAAAACAACCTTGAGAACGAAGCAGCGGAGCAGGTATTATTATCTGCATTTTGCCAAGGAGGAAACTGAGATCAAAACAGTGGCTTATTGTTACTCAGGGCCCATGGTTGGTATGCCAGAGAGTTGGGTTGAAAACCAACTTCGGTGACTCTTAATGAAGTCTTCACTCATGCACATCATCCAGGCAGACTTCTTTGGGGGAAGAGTTGTTAGTTTGAACACTAGAAATCTCCTTAAAAGATTATTTCAATGACACGGCCTTAATTCAATTTTTTTCCCACTAATCTTCTTCAATAAGTAAAAGAAGATCATTTTAAAATACCTTGAAAGATGCTACCCCATATGCCATCTGGACAACATATTGTTCAAATGTAATGAAGAAGGACAGAGAAGGAGGAATCCTATTGTCCTCCAGTGTAATGAGTAAGAGTTAAGAAAAATCATTGAAAACCCGCTAAATCTGTCCTTTTGGCATATATCGCTGGATAGGAAAATAAAAGTTTAAAATCCCTTTGAAACAGAAAGGAAGGAAATGTCTTTTAGATTTAGCAGTTTGTGATCTGGAACACTAGGAAAAAGAGAAGTGTTAGTTGCTAAGGAACCCGTTGTGTGCCACGTGCTAACACTCATCTGTTACCTTATTTCATCTTCACAGCCGCTGAGATAGACGGAGTTTGACCCCGCCCACCTCCTCTTTGTAAATGCCCAGAGAGGAAGAATAACTGGGCCAAGGTCAAACGCTTCTCAGGTGTAAGCCAGGTGCGATTCACACCAGGTCTTCTGATTCTGTGTCACGTGCTTGACCAGCTACATAATTTGCAAGGACAGTACAAAATGAGAATGCAGGGCCCCTCCTTCCAACATGATTAAGAACTTCAAGACGGCAGAAGGTGAAACCCAGCCCAGGGCCTTCTGTGACTGCATGGGTCACAAGCCCATGAAGCTGGCCTTGGTAGGGTGCTATCCCCAATGTCTCACCACCATTCTAGAAACATCCAGGTTCAGAGTGGTGGTGTTATAGGGCCAAAAGGGCAGGGGCTGTCTTCTGTGAAATTGTAGACGTTTGTCCGGACCCAGAGAGTAGACATGGCTACCATGGTGGCACATGCACTTGGGACGAAGGGAGGTGGGCAGACCTCAGGTGGGCAGAAGGTCACATGGAGAGGCCTGGCAGTCTGAAGGAAAGAATTCAAAACCCTGATTAAACCAGCAGAACCTATGTAGCGTGAGCCCCAGCGTCCAGGGTAGGAGCTGCAGATGGGGCCCTGGGCGGGAGGGACTGAGACACAGGGAACAGGTGGGGAAGTCAGGGCTGGGAACTAGGACACCAGGAGGACCTCTCATACTCCTACAGCGGGCCCTGCTGCGCGCAACTTGACCTTCCACATTGATCTCTCACAGGCCTAAAACAGGCCCAAAACAGGCCCGGCTGTGTATGCCTGAGAGAGAGTGGGGCTACCTGGGGGGTCGTGGACACTGTTCTGTTCTCTTGTCTCCTCTGTAAGACGGCTCCATCTCAGAGTGTAACAGAGAAGAACAAACTGACTCCATGTTGGATCTATTCCTTCAGCTCTAACCGTTGTGCTCTGTTGTCTGTGCTTAGTCATGCTGTCTCTGCACCTTTGTAAAAGAATGCTGCCTACAGCCTGAAATATACAGGACAGCCCATTCTCAAGGCTCTGACCTTTAAAGGTACAACACTTGCCCATTTATATACAGATTAAAAGTTGCAGAACAGAAAACAACAAATGCCTTGTTGGAGGTTTACAGGAACATTGTGACCAGACCAATATAAGAACAAAGGATTCTCACACCACGCCAAGAAGTTTGCAATAATCAGACGCACCCCCTCCGCCTTTCGTACAGAAGAATTCTAACTCGAGTAAGATAGTCCTTTGGGACAGTAGTCCACCATCTCCTCGGTCTGCTGGCTTTCCAGATAAAGTCGCTACTCCTTGCCCCAACAACTCCTCTCTTGATCTACTGGCCTGTCGTGTGGTGAGCAGTGCGAGCTTGGACTCAGTAACAAGAGTGTGCTGTACTCTAGCTACATTTGGAAATGAGTCTCTCTTTTTATTCCCCAGAGGAACAAAGGAAAAAAGGGAGGGGAAATCCACATTTTTTTGGCCCTGTGCTCTGAGTTTGCACCAGAATCCACAGAAGCCATTCTGAATGATGAAGGTTGTAGAGGTGACGTGACTTGCTAATGGTAGTAGGAATTGCATTACAGAGAATCAAACTCTGGCTGGCATAACTCTCAATTCCAACTGTAGAGCCGGACTAGGGAAGATGAGTCCCCATGCTGCTGCCAGTACTGTGAAAAGCTTCTAGTAGTGGTTCCCAAACTTTACTGCATATTAGAATCACCTGGAGAGCTTTAAAAAGCCCTGATGCCCAGGTTTCATCCCAGACCAATCACATGAGACTATCTAGGGGTGGAAGCCAGGATCAATTTTTTAAAAATTAATTTATTTACTTTAGGCTGCATTGCGTCTTCATTGCTGCGCGCGGGCTTTCTCTAGTTGCAACAAGCCAGGGCTTCTCACTGTGGTGGCTTCTCTTGTTGCAGAGCATAGGCTCTAGGAGTGAGGGCTTCAGTAGTCGTGGCACGCGGGCTTCTGTAGTTGTGGCTCGTGGGCTCTAGAGCACAGGCTCAGTAGTTGTGGCGCACGGGCTTAGTTGCTCCGCGGCATGTGGGATCTTCCTGGACCAGGGCTCAAACCCGTGTCCCCTGCATTGGTAGGCGGATTCTTAACCACTGCGCCACCAGGGAGGCCCCTGGATCAATTTTTTAAAAAGACTTCCCAGGTGATTCCAAAGTGCAGCAATGTTTGGGGATCATTCACCTGCCCAGGGAAGAGTGTGTTCTAGTGCCTTCTGGACAACAGGAAAAGGGGACTTGACTGATGTCCCTGACTACCTCCCCTAGCATCCATTGCAAATGTAAGTTAAAATATTCAAAGCATCTCTAGATAGATTATCCTCTTTCCACTACATGATAAAGTAAGGGTCTCCAATTTTTAATTCATCATTCACTTAATGAGTATTACAATATTATTTTATTAATACATGACATTTATTAAACACTAACTTCAGGCTAAGCCTTTTTTGAGATGCTTTCCATATGTTAGTTCATTTAACTCTCCAAAACAACTCTATAATGCATTCATTTATTCATTTAGTCAACAAATGTTTATTGAATCCCCACTGGCTTCTCAGTTCTGGGGGTACAACAGGAACGAAAGCAGAATAAAAAAATAAAATATTCACTCCAGTGTGCAGACACAGGGAATAACCTAATAAATTGGTAAAACATATGGCATATCAGGTATTTTAAGTACTAAGGAGAAATACAATGCAGGGAGGAAGGCTGGAGAGCTGCCAGGCGAGGGTACTGTGAGATCATGCTAGGGGTCAGGAAATGTCTGGGGGGGAGGGGCATTTCGGCAGTGCAAAGGTCCTGTGGTGAGCTATGCCTGTGAGAGCATGCCTAAGGGACGGCCGGGCAGCCGGTGGTGGGGGGAGGGTGGAGACAGTGAGGGGAGTGGTAAAGAAGTGATGATGGGCTGAAGATGACACAGGCTCTTAGAAGGACTTTGTGTTTTGTTGTGAGTGAAACAGGAAGCTGTTTGAAGGTTCTGAGTGGAGAAGTGATGTGATAGATGCCATACTGAGAACAGACAGGAGGGAGCACGGGTAAGCAGGGACGGCATTTCAGGGCCCACTGCATCAATCCTGACAAAATATCATGGTGGCTTGGACCAGGGTGAGGGCAGATATGGCAAGAAATATTGGGCTTTTAACATATTTGGAAGCCACTCTGACAGAGCAGGGGTGGGACTCCTACTCTGGAACCTTCTTCCTGCACACACAGGACAGTCCCAGGGAGATGGACCTTTAAGCACATTATCTAATGCAAGTCCCATGTCTTGATGGATCCAAATTGCAGGAGACATTTTCTCTGGAGCTAATGCTTCACGGTTTGTACAGGAAACACACAAATGCCCAGGTATGGGGCCAACACGAGAACTGGTGTGGTAGTCTGGAATGAGACTGTGGAGCCAGACTCTCTGGGTTTGAATCCTGGTCCCACCACTTCCCAGCAGTGTGATGTGGACAAATAACTTCATCATCCTGCACCTCAGTTTCCTCAGAATAAAATGTCAAGCAGGTAGCAAACTCTCTGGCATGTAAGAAGCACTCAAAAAGCATTAGCTGTTATTTTCATCTCTTGAGGGCAATGAACAGAAAGGCATATGTTTCAGACATTATGAACCCATTCAACCTTAAAATATGAAGACAAACTCAACGTTTCAATTGCCTATAGCCCACTCTCGGTGAGATGCCTCACAAATCCCAGGTAAGCTCTGAGACTTCAATCTGAAGAATCACGTCAAATTCAATGACACAGGAAACGCAAATATATATTGATACGCACGAGGCAAAACAGTACCAGAATACAGAAGAATAAAATCTAGGCTTCTCTAGCGACTGAATCACGGGTAGTAAGTTTTCCTCCGCCATGTTTCAAAGACTATTAAGTGACCTTGGAGTCTAGGGCTGGGGAATGAGCCCGGGTCATGGGGCAAGTGAGAAGCACTAAATCCCTTTTAGGGAGTGAGACCCAGGAGCAGGCCCTTTCACCTCAGGTGCTGCCGTCCTCTGTGTCAACAGAGAATCTGCCCTTGGTCCATATCACTTTCCCACCCCAACAGGTTTGAGACTTACAAGCACGTGCGTATGATGTGGTCGCTGCCTGTTCTAATATTTTCTTTTTTGTTTATGGTTTTTTAATTCTTTTTGTTTTGCTTGCACTTTGAGGATAACCTTCCAATGGCATTATCATATTCTTGCTAAACAGGTTATATTTTCAGAATACATTATCTAAAAATAATCAATCCCTGTCTCTTTTCCAGTAAGAAAGGATCCACACTAAAATGTTCCCCCATGAAACATCATTCTGTTCTTTGTGTTAGGCAAGTACCTTTTGGCTCTCTCCTTGCAATATTTTTTATAAACATTTGAGTACTTTTCTGAGGAGCTACACAAACTTTCAGCCCCTGCCCCAACCTTCTCCAACAAACACACACAGATCGGCCAGAAATCTCTGACCTAAAAATCCAGAGTGCATTAATTGAGATGGAAAATGTGTCCATTGAGATCGAATGAGCAATCTTGCTATTTCTGAAAGATTCATTTCAAAGGGAATGATGGGAATCCTGCTGCCTAACTCCCCACGACAAAAGGAAAGGGCTTTCTTTGAACTCTGGGAGGCTTTCTTCCTCAGCAGAAATAAAAGACTGATACATCCAATGTATCACAAAGAATTACTTTGACTAGTAAAATGTGCCCTGTAAGAAAACGTAAAGTAATTTCAGTTTACCATGCACTCATTAGAGCCAGTGAGGTCCTTTTTTGGAATATGTGCTGAGTAGAAAGATTCTGGAAGGAAGAACCAAATTTAGAAGCCATTCCCTTTGGTGTAGAGTTAAAGAATCTAGGAAGATGGTGGCAGGTGGGACCCCTGGGTAGTTAAGACTGGAATGAAAAGGAGTATAAATAAACATACATGCCTCAGTTCTGCTTGAGAAGGTCATTGTTGGTGTGACCTTTCAGGGATGGGCAGCTGTGATTCCATGAGAGCATTAAGCATCAATATATAATATTCTCATCTTGGTAGCCCTGGTGTGAGTTGCAGACTGAGTTATTCTTCATTTGCTCCCCAGCATGTGATTTGCCACTGGACGCCACACTGCTTTTCAGTGCCTTCCCACTGGACACAGTACGTACTTCTCCACCCCTTGACTCTGCTAACATCTCGTTGCCCAAAGCATGTGACATGGCTGAGGCCAGATGTGACAAGCAAAACACACTTGTTTAGCTGGGCACGAGCTCTTGCTTTTCTCTTGTCACCATGAGAAGACCTTCCCAAGGCAGCTGCCACCCTTTCAGCTTGGGCTCTGGAATGGACACATGTAGAACAGACCAGAGCCGGCAACTCAGTGAGGAGCCAAGTGGAGCAGAGCTGTCCAGCACCTCAACCTAGATGAGCCAGCTGAACGAGGGGTAACAAATGATGATTGTTTCATAACACTGAATTTGGGGGATGTTTGTTATGCACCAAAAGCTCACTCATACAATCTGTAATTAGTGTTTTCAGTAGTACTTAAAAACCCTGAAATGCCACATCCCCAAAGGATTCTCTCTACCACCCCTATTCTCTACACCATTTATGGTTAAATGTGCTACATTTTACAAAAACACTATCGACACTTCCAAAGGAAACTTCTCCCCTTATTATCCCAGTTGACATGGCAGCCACAGGCACCTCATGATCCATTCTTCATGACTTTCTCATATCTCTGAACTGGACTTAGGTAGTCGTGGCTCCCAAGCCAACAATTCATAAGCCCTGTTGTGGCCTGTGAAGGGGCTTAATAAGGCTCTGGACTTCCCTGGTGGCGCAGTGGTTAAGAATCCACCTGCCAACGCAGGGGACACGGGTTTGAGCCCTGGGCCAAGAAGATCCCGCATGCCGCGGAGCAACTAAGCCCACGAGCCACAACTACTGAGCCCGCGTGCCACAACTACTGAAGCCCGCGTGCCTAGAGCCTGTGCTCCGCAACAAGAGAAGCCACGGCAATGAGAAGCCCTCGCACCGCAACGAAGAGTACCCCGTGCTCGCAGCAGCTAGAGAAAGCCCACGCACAGCAACGAAGACCCAACGCAGCCAAAAATAAATAAATAAATAAATAAATTTATTTAAAAAGAAAGAAAGACTCTGAGCAAAAGTGCTGTGCAAGGCAAACTAGAGTTCCCCAGAATAAGAATTTAAGTAGGAAGGAAAAGAAAGCAGAAGTGTGAATCACTGAGCTTGATAGGTCACAACTGAGAGGGACTATGAGGTAGATTAGAAACCCCAAGATTGGTTTCAAGCAAGTCAAAATTACGATGATGTGTGTGGCAAAATAACATATTGAAAAGAATTTTTGCTTTGTTCTCATTGAGCTTCTTCCTCTCCCAGGTCTAGTAAGATAGGCTTCGTTCAGTCCCTTGCCTCAGGGAAGATGCATTTACCAGGGCCCAGAGAAAAAGCTGATGGCAGAAAGCCTCTCTCCTGACTTGTTTCATGAAAATCTGAGCAACTTGGCCTAGGAGTCAAGGGCAGAGGACCCCTGTGAGGTGGCAGCAAGTTCAGGAGAGAGAGCTTGGTGGTAAGTCTAGCAAAGCACCAAGATGCATAGGCTGAGCCTAAAGAAATGGTAAAGTCAGTGAACTTCAGGGGACCGTGCAGGCTCAGACGCCGGTATCTTAGGACTGAAGGACACAAAGGCCTGTTTGAATTTCTGTTCTGCAGATATTCCGGGGACTTCTGAATATTCGACATGATTATATTCCAATTGCCAAACAGCAGAAATGTAATACGATGACACTCACACACGAGTTTAAGGGTAGGATTTACATTGGCTCTGTGAGAAAACAGAAACTATGAGTAAACAGCGTCTTTGAAGGAAAGGAGAAAGAGTAGTTGGAAGAGAAATCATACTGTGGAGTGACGTCACGCAAGGAGATCCAGGAAGTCCTGCTAATGAGGGTCCTGAAGCTTCTCTGAATCTGGAACTACCTCCTAGAGCTGCTTCCCATGAGGCTAGGAGGCTCAGCCATGCGACATTTCCATTCTCATATGTCCATGAGATTCCATCTCTCTTAGGATCTACAGTACGTATTTTTATA
>NW_020174718.1:1113716-1113979 GCF_003031525.2 Neophocaena asiaeorientalis asiaeorientalis | reverse complement strand
TTTTTTTTTTTAACAAATCCCAGCAAGCCTCTGTCCTTTAGGATCAAAAGAGCCCAACCAAATCCCACCACTGAAGATGAGTTAAATTTAATATAAACAGAGATAACTGGACATGATGTGTTTCCAGGTCACACAACACAGTGAGTCTCAGGCTTTTTGCCTTCGCGAATATGCAGATTATGGGTTCAGAGGAACTTAACCTTCACTAATCAATTCCACAGGCCACTGTCACTCCATTCCCACAACATGTCAGGAGCTTTTTT
>NW_020174718.1:1066483-1113634 GCF_003031525.2 Neophocaena asiaeorientalis asiaeorientalis | reverse complement strand
TTTTTTTTTTTTTTTTTTTTTTACCCTCCCCTCCCCTCGTCAGGAGCATTTAAAGACTTAAGAACTGTTTAGTCAAGCTTGGAAACCTACATAGTACTTAAAAAGCCAAGATAATCCGGAATGCTTAAACTTAGAAACCGCAAAATGTCTGGAGGAAACTTGTTAGAGAATTTTAGGAGGACTTGAAAGAAACGGAATTTTTCCTTAATGGGTAGACTAAATATGAAATTTTTCAGTTCTTTTCAAATTAATATATAGATTTAATGCCATCTAATAAAGGTATACCAACAGTCCTTTTAAGGAATCCAACAAAGAGAATTCTAAATTTTATATGATAATATAAAAGAACACTCTGAACAAGAACAACACTCTGGTTGTCGAGCCCTACAAGATACTGAGATACCGGGACAAACAGAAAAGTATCAAATGATGGAGTAGCAGCTGTGACTACGACAAAACAAGGTTCACAAACAGAAAAGTATCAAATGATGGAGTAGCAGCTGTGACTACGACAAAACAAGGTTCACAAACAGAAAAGTATCAAATGATGGAGTAGCAGCTGTGACTACGACAAAACAAGGTTCCACGGTAAATTTAGAGATGAATGCCCGCTTGAAAGAATTTAATGCAAGCTCTGGCACCAAAGAAAGTGAAGTGCTTTAGCATGTCAACAACACGGCTGCTTTTGAAACAAAACCATTAAAGTACAGTAGAGTGACTATGAAAATCTTTTGTCCTACACAGGGGTTGTTGGCTACCTGGTAACAATGAACTAAAAGTGTCGTCTCTTCAGAGTAAAGGAGATATTACAATAATGAATGAGAAAGTAACTTATTTTGTAAAAGAAACTTGGATTGTGGTAAGAATATTGGGAAACAGATGTTTGGAAATGATTCTACCATTCTGTGCTTGTTTTACTGAAAATTATGCAAATCTGTATCTATCAAAACAGCAGCCTTTGAAAACTTGAAAGTGAATTTTTCTAACCTGTTTTAAAAAACCTGCAAATAAAGCATTTCAGCGAACTGTGGACTCATTCGTTAAATATGATAAATGGCAACATCTTCCATTTGGTTTGTGAGAACAGTTGAAGGACATCAAGGAATATGGAAACCCTCCAGCTGAATTTCAACAAAATCCCTTGCATGGATGGAATTGAAAAACACTATTTCCTGATCTAATAAGCAAGCTGGTGAAACACTTTGTCCATTTGCCTCTTCATATGTTTCTGCAGTTCCCTTTTTCTCCAACGACAATGACTGAAACCAAGTAAAGAAATAAGATGAATTGCAACCAGACCTTCAAGATTTATCCATGAAGTGGTAAACCAAGATGCTCAAAAATAAATAAGCACCCTCAATAACTCTGCTGTCATTTAAAATATCATAATTGTTAATGCAGCAGTGATAGCAAAAATGTTTACAAGTGATTAAAATGTATATTTCACCTTCAACTCATTTTAACATCTATTCTTTACAGCCACATATGTTTTATATATATACAGTATGAATAAATGAATATATATTAAGGGGGCACGTGTTTAAAATTTTTACTAATAGGCATACAAAAGCACCAAATGTGGACATTTCTGTTCTGTATGATCTAGGGGGTTCCTGACTCAGGGTGTGGGCCCAAAGGATGCTTTATATACTCAAACATGATGGACAGAGTTGCTGAGATCACAAAGCTCATCACAACTCATGAAAAGTCCAGCTTTCACATTCAGAAACATTCAGTGGCATTTTCAGAAACCTAAAATTGAAGTTAGCGTGCTGCTTATGGGAAACGGTGCCTTTCCATCCTGCTTATCTGATCCTACCCCAGCCACCAAGATGAGACAGTGGCCCCAGGTTTGAGTGACTAAGGGACAGACAAATTGATGGTTCTTACATGTGCTCTTGCTTTGGGCTCCACTAGATTGAACCCTCTGGGGTCTGGAAATCCAACCACCACAAATCTAAGATTTCATGGATATCTGTTGCTTACAGAGCATAAAATATTGCATGGCTGGGCAGACTTTTTCTTCTTGATTGACTCCCCTTTTTTTTTTTTTTTTTGACCTATAGGAAAATATATTTTTGAACAAAAGACTTGATGACGATGAGCAAAGCCTTTCTCTTTAGGTCTGAGAGTTTTTCTCCATCAAATTGGATTCTACGCATATTTTAGTGCAGTACTTGGAGGGGGGAGGGGGGAAGACAAAGGAGGTGTCCTCCCCATCCCAAGGGGCTGTTGTACATCCCTGTGATCTACACATATTCTTTGAAAATTTATATTATAATTTTATACTTAGAAAGTGAAAAAGATCCCATGGTTCTTATAAATTCAAACTGTAAGAGCGTGTGTTACAGGAACCCTGATGTAAGATAATATTTTAAAACATGAATTGATCTTTATAAAAGAGGTATTTTTAGAGAGACGATTAGGCGCGCTTTATAAATTTCATGATCTTCTGATCTTTACACAAAAGATTTCAAAAAGTGATTAAGTGGTAAGGGCTCACGTTGACGACTAAGAACTTCTGATGGAAGTTAAATGGCATTGGTAAGGAAATCACAGTATCAAAGGTTTAAGATAACAGTCCTGTGTTAATTAAAAACTTGTGATCTCTTAGTCTCTTCTTCATTAAAATAATTATTCCTACCCCCTACCTAGAGTATTTAGTTTTCTTAGACATAAAACTACATAACTGGGCTTCCCTGGTGGTGCAGTGGTTGAGAGTCCACCTGCCGATGCAGGGGACACGGGTTCGTGCCCCGGTCCGGGAAGATCCCACATGCCGCGGAGCGGCTGGGCCCGTGAGCCATGGCTGCTGAGCCTGCGCGTCCGGAGCCTGTGCTCCGCAACGAGAGAGGCCACAACAGTGAGAGGCCCGCGTACCGCAAAAACAAAAAACAAAAAACAAACAAAAAAAACTACATAACTGCCCAAGGTTACACATCTTTTCTGTTTTGGGTTGGTTTTGTTTGCTTATGTTTCCCTTGTTCTAAGCCCCATAACAAAAGAACTGAACCTCACTTCCGCACCCCCTAGATCCACGCCTGGCTCCTTTTCTACGTGTCCTGTGTGCTGGGAGCTTTGATCCTGTAGGTGGCAACATGTGGGTCCGCCGCCCTCTGGCTTCCATTGGGTTCAACCAATGGGAGGTGCTGGCAGGGGAATGTGAGGTGAGGAGGAGAAAGAGACCAGGGTATTTCATCCCCCTCCTCCGTCCTTGGTTTGGTGCAGGTCTGAAGTGACTTCACCCACTCTGATTACCGTTGCAGTCACATCAGGCCCCTTGCACGGCTCCAAGGCTCAGCATGCTCCACGCCAGGCCCCTTGAGCCCAGTGGTGCTAACGGGTCCCGGCGGCTGCTGCTAGGCCCTGGGTGCCTTCATGGGACTTGTTGGTTTCCTTGTCTGAGCCCACACTCATCCATTTCCTGCCAGAGCCAGGCACCGTGCCTCACTCTTCCATGAAGCAACTTTGTAAGTCCCAGGAAACAAACCCTGCCCCTTGGACGGCACAGATGGAGTCTCCTTGAGCTGGCCTCCAGAGAAAAACATAATTCTAGCCTCTTTTTTGATTCTTAGCCAAGACATAATAAATACGTCTGCTTTGAGAGCAGCATTGAGATCAATTATCCAACTAATATTTATTTATAATGCATCAACCATACTTAAATTTACACCAATGGTTCTCAAAAACAAACAAAAACCCTCCCCAAAATACCTATGAAAAAAACATTTCTTTCCGAATGAAACATATTTTCCACATATAAACCTTTAAAGACAGTGAAGACTTTGAATTCATGTACTGACCACTGTGGAATCCATTTCTATTTGCCTAATTTAAATGAGATGCGAACTCTTTTTATCTTAATTGAGGAATGCTTTCTTTGTCTCTCTGTCAAAGTATTCTGAGTAAACTTTTATCTTTGGTTGACATTACATACAGTCAAATTTGCAAGAAGAGAATATCACTGAATTTGAGAGCTGGATGAGATCTTGGCTAATGCTTTTATGTTTTAGAAGAGCTGATATGCTCATTTGAAGATTTCGTGTACCATTTTCTTTCAAGTTGGCAGAAACTGAGTTTTCAAATTCAGTCAAAACCAGTCCCTTTTGTTATTTATGGTGGATCAAATGTATCGACCATCTATTCAACAACTATTTAATAAAAGCTTTCTATCTGCCTGGTGCCCAGGATGTGGCTATGTTTTAGATCAACAAGCTTATATTATAGTTCAGGTATCGGCAAACAATAGCCCATGAGCCAAAGGTGATCTCTGCCTGCTTTTGTAAATAAAGTTTTATTGGAACACAGCCACACCCATTTATTTATGCACTGCAGCTGTTTCCACGGTATAATGACAGAGTTCAGTACTTATGACAGAGACTGGCCCACAAAGTCTAAAATATTTACTATCTGGTCCTTTTCAGAAAAAAATTGTTAACCCCTCTTCTAATGGAAGGACTGATACAATAAAAATCAAATAAACATGAACTATTTCACATACTGTCACGGGCTGGTAGTTTTTATGAAGAAAAATACAGCAGGATAGAGAGTGAAAGAGGGAGTGGATTGTTTTAACAAGATGGGAGTGGAGGCCTCTCTAAGGAGGCTATTTTTGAGATCTGAATGAAGTGAGAAACTAAGCTGGGGGGATACCCATGAGAAAAACATCCCAGGCAGAATAAACATATGTATAACGACCTTGAGAGAGGAGTCTCTAGGCCATTGTTTTAATCACGCACTCGTTCCTTTATTCAAGGAAGCTTTAGTGAGCATCAGCTTACTGTGAAGTTCTCCTTGGTTCTATGCCTTCAGAGAAATTCCCTACCCTCAAAGAAACTCCAAACCCCTAAGAGGTGCCAGATACATAAACATCTGAGTATAACAGATTGCTAGAGGCAAATGTGATGGAAGGGTTCACCCCATACTGTGAGGGTACAAACCGTGGGGGTCATCAGTCTAACCCAAGGGCAGTGAATGGGGACCAGGAAAGACTTCACACACAAGATGCCTATGACATGAGTCTAGAGATGTGAAGCGGTAACTACCAAAGGGAAGGGAGTTATACTCCAGTCCAAGGGAAGAGTAAGCAAAGCCATAGAGGCATAAAAGAAACTGGTGTTGGGACAACTGTAAGTGTTGCTTGTTGGGTAATGGGGCAGAGTGTTTAGGAGAGAGCACAGTATCGAGGAGAAAGGAGGTTAGAGAGGAAAACTAGTAGCAGAGTTGGAATGCTGTCCAATATCAGCCATACACCCTTTATGTACACAAGAGCACATCCTTCCTGGAAAGGTCAGAGGCTCTAAAATCTATCACATGATTAGGATCTAGTATGCAATGAGTTGAGGGAATAAAAATCCTGAAATTCTCTCCATATTCTAGAAGACGAAGAGTAGGATATCTTAGAGAATAAGGTAAACATAGTCCTTAAATATTAACTTGAACCCACATATTATTAATTTTATTTATGAATCAGACTATTATTCATTTTGAAGGTTACAGTTCAAAGGACCACAGAGTTTAAAACAGAACCCAGACTGATAAATTTTTCCAGTCATGCTTTCAGTTTTAGCAAATGAGATACAATAAATCAAGGATCTATTAGGGCTTGTATAAATTAACATCCAAAATAGATTCCACTAATTCATGATCAAATTTATCCTTCAAGGACTCAGTAATATTTGTCAGTACCACCACTGAAAACCATTTCAACTAGTCTTTCATCCAGTTCATCTACTCAGATTTTTGTCCGTGTTTGATGATGAATTTAGCGCCTGCCAGATGCTTATTGACTGTGCCTTGTGAATCTAATTGTAGGATCTAAAAGGGCAAAATGTTTGTCAGTTTCCTTAAAGCTGCAAAATCCCTCCAGCTAGGCTGGTAATCAATTACATTAACTGAGTTCAATTCAATGTGTTTAAGAGATGACTTTTATGTTAATGACACTCTAATGTGTCAGAGGCAATAACAGTCAAGTCACATCCTTGGGTTGACTGAGATGCTGAGCAGAGCCTGTAGCTCTCAATCTCGCCTCTCACCATCAACTCCAGATATGCATTATTCCCAAGAACACTCAACCTTAGATTGAGATTTACTGCTGATTAAAAATTTAAAAGACTGGTAATCTAGGCAGGTAGCCACATAATAAACATTCGGAATCATATGCTCTGTTTGGCAATAATCAATATGAACAGTGTGAGATCTGGGTGAGTGTAAGTTAATGGGAATTGAATTCGGGAGAAGGCTATAGAGTACTTCAAATACCACTAGGGAAATTTCCGGAGAATTCATTGGTACAACCACATTAGAAAACAATTTAGCAGTAAGCCCAAGCTTTTTTATTCTCAACCCTGACTTCTGAGCTATTGGGTATGACCCAGGCGCATGGATCTTCAGATCATGTCAATGGTCCTTCCATGACATTTGTTAGGTAGTCCTGTGGTTTCAAGAGAGCACTCCAGCTAGACTAGAAGTGCTGGTGAGCAAGTTCAACCTCAGGGAAAAGCGCTGGGAGGAAACCAGAGTATTTCATTGCTCAGACCCCATTCAAGCAGGGAAGGCCTTCCATTTCAGCAGGTGGAAGACAACAGTCACTGAGAGTAGAATGATCATTATCTTCCAAGAGAATCAATTTCCCACCACCTGTCTCCATTTGGAAACAAAAACATTAAAGTTAAAATAATTAAAGAAAGTGTAACAATGTTCTGATATTTTCCATGATATCTACTTTGATGCTATTTACTTAAAAATATTTTAGTTTTTGGACCCAACTTAGATGATAACCTAAATCATACTTTAAAATCTAACATTACACAGGAATCTGTGTTTTTAAAAGGCACTCCAGGTGATTCTGGTGCACGGTTTAGGATTACACTTTGAAAAGCCCCTGGCTTGGGGCTTCCCTGGTGGCGCAGTGGTTCAGAACCCGCCTGCCAATGCAGGGGACAAGGGTTTGAGCCCTGGTCCGGAAGATCCCACATGCTGCAGATCAACTAAGCCCATGCGCCACAACTACTGAGCCTGTGCTCTAGAGCCCGTGAGCCACAACTACTGAGCCCGTGTGCCACAACTACTGAAGCCTGTGCACCTAGAGCCCGTGCTCCAAAACAAGAGAAGCCACCGCAATGAGAAGCCTGTGCACTGCAAAGAAGAGAAGCCCCCGCTAGCCGCAACTAGAGAAAGCCCACGTGCAGCAACAAAGACCCAATGCAACCAAAATAAATAAATAAATAAAAATTAATTTAAAAGTAAATAAATAAATGAAAAGCCCTGGCTTAGTGGGAGACATCCAGGAAGAGAGCTCAAGAGATGAAACAGCCAGCCAACCTCCATATATCTTGTACCTTGCAGCTCCCCACTCACTGGTGGGAATGCTGGCCTCTGTTATATTATCTTGATTCCCAGTGACTTTCTTGAGAATCTGAGTTCCCAGATGGAGAAGCATTTACGGGAGGCAATAGCAATTCTTGGTGACAAACAATCTGATGGCTTGAACAGACATTTGCCATTATGTGGGTATGAATCCAGACCTCTGTCAAGGACTGGAAAACATATAGATTAGAGGCATATGTTTTAAAATTCTTCTGTTGCACTGTTGATAACTGATGTACTAACATCTTGTGGACAAAGGAAACAGCTCTTCATTGCTTTATTTTAATTTCCCGTGTTGTTCCCACACAGACTGGAGCTGCTGGGACTTGGGAACGTTCCTACCTGAACAACTGGAGTCCAAGCCAAGTTCACTTTATAGACCTTTTGCTGTGGCCATTTGCCTTTGCCTTTTGTCTCACTAAGAGAACTTCTGGGAAAATTTTACTTCATTTTATGTTGTTAGATTCATTGGAATAAGCTCAAAATATCTCAGGCTTTCAGAGGCCATGCATGCTTAATGGCATATTGAAATTTTTAAAGAGCTCAATTATTTTCCAGAATAATTCATATGTGTCAGCAGTATCCATTTTACCAGATGCAGATTTCTTATGATCATAAGTGACGTTTAACAAAATATGGAACATAGGCATTTTCAATGACACATATTTAGCAATTTTATGCATGCCTAATTGTCACAATAGTATCCATTTAATTCAATTTAACTGAAAACTACTTTCAACCTTTATTAATGTGACACTTATTCTCTGAGCCACACAAGCCAGAAAGAAATCAAAGACCCAGGATAAAACTCTGGGAGATTTTGCCCCAATCCCTCTCTGCTTTTAAAAAAGGGCATTAAAACTTTATGCTCTTCTCTCTTCCTCGCAAGTGGTTTCCATTCTCTTCAATAATTTACATTTATTTATCTAACTTTTAAGTCATATTTTTAAAATCAGGCACCGTGCTAGGCCCTGAAGAAGACAACAGCAGCAGGTGCTGCTAACATGCACTGAGCTTGCCAAACACCGTTCTCGATTATATATATGTATTAGCACATTTATTTTCACAACAAACCTACTAGATGTGCAGTATTCTTATCAATCATAGTTGAGGACACTGAGGAACAGAGCAGTAACATTTAAGCTATGAAAGTACTAAAAGAAAATACTAAAGAACACATTTAGAGTTGGGGTAGGAAGGGCATTTCTAAGTAAAAATGTGAAATCTAGAAGCTACAGAGGAAAAGACAAACAGGTTCAACTACATTGTAATTTAAAAAGGTAAAAACATAAGCAAATTTATAAGACAATGCACTGGAAGAAAACATTTGCAACATATAGGACAGAAAAATATATAATATACATAATAGAAAAAGAGCTTGTACAATTCAAAAAGAAAAGATAATAACCTAATTTAAAAAACTGGTGAAGTATATGAACAGGCACATAGATAAAAATAATGTAAACAGCCAATAAGGTTCTGAAAGACACTCATTATCACCAATAAATGCAAAGTAAAATAAATATATACCACTTTTTCCCCCCTGAAGTAAACTGTAAGGTGGTACAACCTGTTTCTGAAGGGCCATCATAAGCTTTCAAAATTTAAATGCATATAATATGTGTCTTAGCAATCTCATTTCTAGGTCTGTATCCTATACGGTAATTGGGTAGAGCTATGTGCCCAAGGATATGCACTACAGCACTTTACTGGGGAGAAAAAATAGAAACACGAGAATAAAGGAGTTCTCTTGGAAATTGAATATGTAATTTTATAGTCAATTCAATAGAAAGCTTGAAGGATGAATTTTTTAAAAAAATCTTACAGAAAATTGAACAAAATGACAAAGTGTTGGAAATAGAAGAGAGAAGAAAAAAATTACAGATGATCAATTCAGAAGATCCAATATACGAATGATAAGAATTTCGAAAATAGGTGTTAACTCTTCTCTAAATGTTAAAAAAAAAAAAAAGAAATTCCAAAATAGAAAGGACAAATGGGAGAAAGGAATTATCGAATAAATGAATCTGAATAGTTCATTTAGCCTGAGAGCCCTTAGCCTGACAATAAAAGCACCTTCACACCTGGATGCATCACAATGAAATTTTAATATACCAAGGATAAAAATATTATCTTTAGAGGCACAGAGAGAAAAGACACATTGAGGATAATGGGATGAGAAGCAGATCATTATCTGACTGCAGGACTGGAGGCGTGAAGGCAATGTAACTTGACTTAAATCTTGTGGGAAAATCATTTTCAACCTAGATTTCTATGTCAAGTGAGAAGGCAAAATAAAGATATTTCCAGACATGCTAAGATTTAGGAAGTTTACTTCCCACACATCTTTTCTAAGCAAGTTATCTGAAGATGTGCTCCAACAAAATTGAGAGAGAGAAAGACATGGGATCAAGGAAACCATGGCTGCTACATGGGATAAGAAAGAAGAAAAGTCACAGAATGACGTTCTGTAATGGCCTAGGAAGTCACCAATTCAGATTAGAGCAGGAGGAGAAACTGAGGAAGGAGTTGAATGGGAAAGAAGGTGGTTTCAGAGATTTGACTCTACTCTTGAGAAGGACAAAGTATTTAAGGCAGGACATGCAAGGGGGGAAATGAAAAAAAGTCAGAGACTGCTAGAAAAACAAAAAATTGTAAAATAGTTGCAATATAACCAGCAATAATTAGCTAAACAATGAATAATCTTTTCTTAGTAATAAAAATTAAAACTCTTCATTGAGTTTTTTTTTTAATTTATTTATTTATTATTTATTTTTGGCTGCATTGGGTCTTTGTTGCTGTGCGTGGGCTTTCTCTAGTTGCTACTTTGTGCTGCGATGCACGGGCTTCTCATTGCGGTGGCTTCTCTTGTTGTGAAGCACGGGCTCTAGGTGCGCGGGCTTCAGTAGCTGTGGCTCGCGGGCTCAGTAGCTGTGGCTCACGGGCTCTAGAGTGCAGGCTCAGTAGTTGTGGCGCAAGGGCTTAGTTGCTCCGCGGCATGTGGGATCTTCCCGGACCAGGGCTCGAACCCGTGTCCCCTGTGTTGGCAGGTGGATTCTTAACCACTGCGCCACCACGGAAGCCCTAAAACTCTTCACTGAGTTTTAAAATTTAGAATCAACCTATAGATAAGGCCCAAAAGACTCATTAACGGTTACAGGACAATTGTAAATGTTTCCAACCTTTGTATTATTAAAGACAAAATATGGAAGACAAAAGGGAGGGCTAGGAGGAGTAAGCAGGAAGAGTGCATGGATTCTATTTTCATCTACTAAATGAAAATTACTAGCATCAGAACATGCTGTTTTCAGTAGAAGGAAAAAGAAATAAAAGTATAATCAATCACTTAAAATCAGTGGTAGAACTACACTGGAAAAAGAGGTGTGTGAGGAGGTGGGGGACAGTGTGACCTAGCTCTTCTCTGGCAGAGTAAGCAACAGCAGATAAGGTCTAAAGTTGGTAATCCTACAAATACCAGTACAAGCATATTATTTAGATCAGGAGTTGGCAGATTTTTTTCTGTAAAGCCCCAGAGAGTAAATATTTTATATTTCTCAGGTCATATAGTCTCTGTCACAACTACTCAACTCTGCCACTGGAGCACAAAAACAGCCATGGACAAATGTATAAAGAATGCGTATGACTGTGTTTCAATAAGACTTTATTTATAAAAACTGGCAGAGGGTCAGATTTGGCCTATGGGCCATAGTTTGCTGGGCCTAGATCTAGATATACATGGGAAATCACCACATTTACAAATACAGTAGAGCATAATTTTCCAAACTATCATTAGGGACACCTTAAAGATGAACACTTCCTTCATTTAGCACCTAGAAGGAATCCTCTCTCTTGATTCTCAAAGTCATGTCAAAAGCACAAATGCTCCACTAAGATTAAACAATGGTAGCCTTTCCCCAATCCTTAGGACAGGAAAGGTCAATGAATGAAATGTACTTAAAATTGAAGCTTTAATCCAGTATCTCTCCAGGTAAATCACTGATAAGTGCCTCCTCCTGGCAATTTTAGAATCGAATACTGCTCAATTCTAAACCCCTGGAAGGCTGTGTAATATCTCTTCATTTTCAGTCTCTGCCACAGTAGAGAGCACAGAGTTGGTGTGCAAAGAATACGTGGAAAATACAAATATAATGTAGCCCAACATAGCTGTTCAGTTATTTCAGTTATTTTAAGTTTCATGTACCAATGTTTCATGGGGTTTCACAAAGAACTCCAGAGATGTCATGCATGCCCCATTTGAAATTTTAGAACCATGGTTTTAGTTTTAAACTTGCTCTAGTCAACTTGGCTTTATCTAGTTCGAAGAATAGAGAAGCTATCCATCAAGATTATGAATTAAGGTTAGAAATTTTTGCAAGGCTCCTTTCAGGCTTTAGAATTTCATGATGAATAACAGGTCTTTTCATACAGGTATGTGAAAGCTATTAAAAATGTTTAAAAACCTGTTAAAAATATTTTTAAGACAAAACTCTAAATGTAATTGTTGATAATTGGCACTTTTGAAAGTTTGTGAGCACTGTCTATGACCATGGAAGAGGCAATCATACTAAAGTTTCCTGTTATTCTTCAAGACATTGCCTTCTCTCCTGAAATTAAAAAAAAAAAAAAAAAAAAAATTCCTATGGGAATTTAAACTGTCGGAAATGAATTGCTTGTTTGTATAACGCCCACAAACACCAGATCAAAGTTAAAGCAAAGAAATAAACCTCTATGGTTTCAGTTCACATAAAGCCTGGTCTACACACTGGAGCATAATCATATTTCATCATTTAATTATAGATCGTTTCACATGATAATTATGCAAAGTAGACTTTCATTATGTCTCAAATTGAGCCCTGAAAACTGTGGGTTTGGTAGAAATATCTGGAGATCATTCTACCTCTCCTTTTCTGAAAAGTGTTGCCTTTGAAATGTTAACGCCTATCAGTATTCTTTTATGAGCATTATAAAATCATGCACAATTAAGAAGCAAATTAAGCATGAAAAGGCCATGACTCACTTTTGATAGCCATGTCTCGGAAAGGGTTTCATGGGGTAAAATTGCACAAAAATGGAGCTCGGGTATGCAAAGGGTTTGAGCACTTGTTCTCGGCTCATATCGAATTTAGGGGTTTATAGATAATAATAATATAATTGCTAATACTTTTTACCTTACCTATGCTGCGTGAAAAGATAAATATTTTCTGTGTGTGACTATTACTGCAAAGCGGAATGCAACCCTTTCTGTATTCAAGTTCAGATATAGTAAAATCTGAGATTGTTCACACCTGTGTGCCTGGGTTTCTGTCCCCACAGCGTTTTCCTGGAATTCTGAGAATCTGGGAAGGAGCTGCTGAGTGGATGGTGGCTTGATCTCTGGAAAGATAACTGCGCTGCCCAATTTCACAAATATTATCATTAGACAACAAAAGGTTCAAATGAAATACCCAGCTGGTGTCCGAGAATTACTCGCTGTGCGGGGAGAACTCCCACACAGTGGAACGGGTTGCAGAATCTTAGTTGTACACATTATGAATGTACTAAATGTCACTAGTGGTAAATTTTAGGTTATGCGTATTTTACGACAATAAAAAAAATGCACTGAAATATTTCCTTTTGAGGGACTAATTTTCTCCTTGAATCTCCCTTCTGGGCTCCTATGGGGCTTTGCCTGGGAGGAAGGATAATATTAAAAAGAAATGACAGCTCCCTTGCAAAGTACAAGCATTAAACTTCCTGAACCATTATGCACATGATTTTTCCCAAGGAAGGGAGTGGGAGAAGGAGGAGGGAGTAGGGTGTCTGTGAAGGAAGAATCTGGAAGAAAAGACGATATGAGTGCGACCTGCCAGTGGAAGGTTTTGCAATAATGTCTGGGCAGGTTCCTGGTCTGATAAATCATGTTTGTGATTCTGAGCAGCAGACTCCTTGCTGTGGAATTAGCTTTTCGTCCTTGTAGTTCTTTGTATCATTGAGACAACAAGTGACAGCTAAAGTCTATGTCTCCAAGTTCTGGTTAATAGTTTCAATAGCTCAATTAAAAAAGATCGGCCACTGATCCAGATCAAACTTGCAGGCACCACCCAGCACTGATGAACGTTCAACTCTGCAGTAAATACTAAGGGCATGGTAAGAGACCAAGATGCAAATGTCAGATCCCAAAGATGTCACTTTATGTGAGGAACCATAGGAAACTATCTCCTTGGCATCGGATCCATACTTCCCGGGTTAAATGACAGCAAAGACCAAGCTTTAAGAGAGGTTGAGACTGAAAGATGACTGCCTCAAACCAGCTGGTTGGCAGAGGTTCTAAGTGACTGGGCTTAGCTTCCAAGTGGATTTTTAGCTCTTTGAATATCTGGCCAAAGCTGGTTTTCCAGTATTTCGTCAACTCTCGGCTCCGGCAACCTAGAAGAGGAGGACGGTCACAGCCTGCAGTGTGAGGGGGCTTGATGGGTTGAAAACTGATTTCTGTCTACAAAATCCATGAAATTTAAAAAATGAAATATCAAAAGCATCGTTATATAAGGATGAAGACGTAGAGCTAAACATCAGCTGCCAGGTGGAACACAGCATGCCCAATCCAGTCCCCGACTCACGATCACTGCACCCGGGCCCCACTGGGGGACCGCAAGGATTTGCAGGCAAGGTCAGAAAGAGGTCGCTCCTGAAGCTGGAACTACTCGAAACAACAAATAGATCTGCTGAAGTAACGCTCCTTAGTAGATGGCTCTGAAATGTATCCCGGAGGAGACTAGATTCTGCAGTCTAATCCAATTAAGAAAACTAAGATGGTTCTCAAGGGCTATCAACTACTCAACTGCACTGTAACAAGTATGAGACAATGTTTGTATTACCGTAAGAGGGTGGAACGGTGGTCTGAAGGGTGTTTACATAAAGCCGGATGGCAAAAACAGATTTTGAGACTTCATTCAGCATTGTCAAAGAGATGGCAATATTTTATCTATTATAGAGTTAGATATATTTCTTCACTTAAGTAAGGATTTCTGTGTTAGAGTGAGGGATAGTTCATCAGGCATTTCTATACATTAGATAAAATATTTCCATGACTATCCAATTTATTTTATTTTACTTGAGTCAATACTCTTCAAGCAGTTTTTCTCCCCCTATTACTTCAGTTTTCCTGGTACCTGGATGGAACTTGGGGATATTCACTCCTTGAAAGGTGGAATTCATTGTGAATGAATAAATAACATCTGATTTGACATCCTAATTCTTTTGTGCAGCAAGGTGACACACGTATACATAGACACATGGCCATATACATATACATCATGAATTCTCCGTAGGGGTGATATCACTTCCAAGAGGGTAAAAACTGGTTCTTGGGGGGAAAAGGCACAAAAATCTTACTCTTTTTATATATAAAGCACCAATATACGTATAGTATATAAACTTATATAAAGTATAAGTGTCCATGGTATTAAAATTTCATTGAGGGGCAATTAGGGAAAAATTTTCTAAAAAGGCTCCCTTCAGCGGGGGAGATAATAGAAAAAAAAAAAATCAAGAAACAGTGATACAAACATACACACTCTCTATATGCATGTACGTATGTATGTAGTTCTGAATTTCTGAATACATACTAGGTATAAACATATTTACAATTATACAATCAACTGATAGATAGATACATAGAGATTTTATATCTATAACTATTTTTATATCAGTTTGGGATTTTGTGTGATTCTGTCAGTTCAATATGATGATCATCTCAAAATGCTTCCCTGGTGGCACAGTGGTTGAGTCTGCCTGCCGATGCAGGGGACACGGGTTCGTGCCCCGGTCCGGGAAGATCCTAAAAAAAAAAAGCCATGCCCCAACTTAGATCTGCTAATTACCCACTTCACGCAGTGGATAAAACCACACAAGACGAGTCACTAAGGCACATCCTGGGCGGATCTCAACGCAATCTCATCTCATCAGCAATGCCAGAGAGTGGGCAGCCCTCACTCCCATCGAAGCAGCGCTCCTATGTGGTACTGGGTTTAAATGACTAATGACTCCCTCTTCCTCGCCCATCCTAGCGCCTCAGCTTTGGTGAAATTTGATGGCTTCAGGCTCTCCATACTGTCTCATCTCTCTGTCTACACAGCCCTCGTGTGGAACGTCTCTTCCACCATCTTCATCTGAAATAAACTCCCACGGACCACCAACACCCATCTCAAGCGGAGCCTCTTCCCCAAAGCCTTCCTAAGCCTCACTCTAAAAAGAATGCCTCCCCACTCCGCAAGCCCCCCTCACTTTGTTTCTACTTCTCCCACTGCACTTTTAGCATATTTTGCTCACATGACAGCTGTCTGAATAAAGGTCTTCTCTCCTCTACTGAAGTGTAGGCCTCTCTGGAAGAGAAGGTTGTTTTTTGGTAATTTATTTCAGAACTCCAGAGCACCTACCACAGTGCCTGGAATGAATAAACTGTTGTGGATTAAAACCAAACTGTCATCTCTCCCCAGTAACTAATAAACACCCTACTGGGCACCCACCAAGTACGAGGCTTTTGCTTCTGTGGGAACAGAAGGATGACGACTGAGATGTGGTTCTTTTCTTCAAGGGGTTTAGAGTTCAGTAGGTGTCTTAAGACAAGGCTAAGGATTGACGATTTCACAAGAATCAGAGGCTTAAAGTGAGAGCTACCATGGAATTCAGGCCATCCTTGGTCCCTCAGAGACCTCTGGCCAGTCCAGGTGACAGACACAGCTCATTAAACTGGCCTCACAGTGAATGCCCGCTCCTACACATTTTCTTACTACAGACAGAAAGTGGCTACAAAGTGGTGAATTCTCCAAAGTAAAAGATCTTAGTTTCCTTTTCAGTTTCCAAACAATGTGCTGAAGCTGATTTCTAAACTTTCAGACCCAACACCCAAAGCAGTGGGTTGGAGAGAGCCAGGGTATGGAAAGAGCTCCATCACAGGGTCCCATGGACACCATGGAGAAGGCGCCCTCCAATCACTTCATCCTATAACTCTGACAACGGATTTGTTTTTCTTGCTTGACTTGCTAAGGAAGAGAGCCTGAGGGTGCCGCCAAAGTGCAGGAAGGGGCAGACAGGTTTCTAGTTTCACAGATTTAGCCTGCAGGCCATAAGCAGCTGAGGATGTGGTGTGGTATAAACAGAGATTCCCCTGGACAGACGGACCGCCTCCCGTCACCCTGCAGACCAACACACGTATCAGGAATCTGCATGAATGGGGGGCTCTGTTCAGAGCAAGAATCTTGTTTTGCTTTTCTTCCTCAACTTAAGAATGATTAATTAGATGTCTGGATTGACTCTCCTTCCTTATTTTGATTGCATTAAGAAAAAACTCCATCCAAGTTGAAGTCAAAGCACTTATTTTCACTCTGAACTTGGCGGTGAGTGAGAAGGTAAATGTTTTACTTTTAGAAAGAAAGAGCATTGGTGACTGGAAGTTAGGGGTTTGGGGTCTACTGCCATCCATTAAATGAGATTTGGGAACATATTTGGGGTCAGTTTTCCCCAGAATTGGACACGAGGCTGGGTCTATAAGCACAGATGTGCACTGTTTAGTTTCCTACTGCTGCCGTGACAAACTGCCATAAGTTTAGTGGCTTAAAGTCACACATGCTTGTTATTTTATAGTTCTGGAGGTCAGAAGTCTGAAATGCATCTCACTGGGCTAAAATCAAAGGGTCTTCAGGGCTGGTTCCTTTCTGAAGGCTAGGGGACAATCTGTTTCCTTGTCTTTTCCAGCTTCTAGAAACTGCCTGCATTCCTTGGCTTGTGGCCTCCTTCCATCTTCAAAGGCGAAAATGGCTGGTCAAGTCGTCTTCACATTGTATCACTCTGACGCTAACCCTTCTGCTTCCCTCTTGCACGTTTAAGGAGTCTTGTGATTACACTGGACGTACCTGGGTGACCCAGCCTATTCTCGTGTCTCCAGGTCAGCTCATCAGCACCCTCAATTCTATCTGCAACCTGAATTCCCCTTTCTCATTTCATGTAACATATTTACATTTTCTGGGGGATTAGGGCAGGGACTTCTTTGGACAGCTAATCTAATGCATCTGCCTGGGGGGAAGGGGTTACCTGCTGTCAATGGATTCCCAAGGGGGAAGTTAAGAACCACTGGATTTGATGTTAAAAGGTTTCTTGAAACTCTAACATAGTTTGATTCTACGAATGTTATTGACATGCTCCAAGGTAAAGGATTTAAGCTCATCTACCTGGGCCTCAACTTTATCCGGACTGAGTAATAAAGAGGGGCACAGAGAGATGAGCTATGGTCTGAAAAAATAGGTCTTTACTTAGAAAAATTAATTGCTTTTTTTTAGCCCATCAAGAGAAAGTGTTTTGGATGGTTTTTATAACTGACTCAACAAAGGAGGATAACGAGGATAGCTGACCCGCCAGATTCATGGAAGACTGAGAGGCAGTCCTGATGAACCAGTACGCTTTCAGCATTCAAATAATCATGCACATTAATTAGGTTCTCGATGAAGGGCACCACTGGAGGGACCCCCTTGATATGTCATTTCCAGCAGGGAACGATGGATCTGGTCGGGAGGAGAGCCAGACAGCTGAGCTAAGCTCTTGAGAAATCAGAGCTTCTCTTTATAATTCTTATGAGTTATCAGAAGGTGAATGTTGATACAAAAGCTGTCAGGAAGGGAGACTTGTCTTGATAGATTTTCCTGTTTAATGAGTACCCTCAGGAGATAGAAGGGTGTCAGAAGGGAAACCTAATTTTTAATGTGGCATTTTATTGGGTTGAAGATGTTAATGAATCCCAGCTCTGAGACTTCCAGCTACCTTTCAATGTGTATTCAAAATGCTCCTCCGTGCTGTAGGTTTCTTTGAGTTTAGCCTGATCTTTCCACGTCCCAGCGCACCCAACAGAATATTCTCATCTCTACTACAGCACTTCTTAAACTCTTGGTCTCAGGACCCCTTTACGTGCTTCAGAATTATTGGCAACCTCAAAAAGCTTTTGTTTAGATGGGCTAATGTCAATTGATGTTGACCATGTTGGAAATAAAAACTGAGAAATTTAAAAACTACCTATTAATTCAATAAAAGAATAATAATATACCCATTATATTGTAACATAAACAACACATTTATAAAATATAACTATATTTTCCCAAACAAGAAAAATACATGAGGAGAGTGGTACTGCTTTTCATTTTCAAAGATCTCTTTAATGCCTGGCGTACAGAAGATGGCTGGATTCTCATATCTGCTTCTGCATTCAATCTCTTGGGAGATCACACATCCAGAAAATGCCTCGGTATCCTTGTGACAGGATGAGACTGAAAAGGGCTACTAATGTCTTAGTATTATTACAAAAATAGTTTTGATATCACGCACCCCATGATGGGCCTTCGGCACTCCCTGGGGTCCCCACTTTGAGGACCGCTGCTCGAATACATTTTTCATCAGGGGGTTAGTACTAGATGGTCCCTTGATAAATGACAAATAAACTAATGGGCTGCAGAGAATGTGTGCTGGGGCTGAAGCCAGAGAAAAAGTGAAGCTTTATTCTATGATTCCAAAATATTAGCACTTTAAGTGAATTTAGTCTTTAAAATATATAGTAAGAGGCAGCAACAGTTTGGGGGCTCTGGTCTCCCAGGGAGTCTCTGGCTGTTCTGCCTTCTCTCTCCACGATTCCTTCTACATGGGTCTGGTCTCCTTCTTATCCTTCATCTTGTTCTGAGAGTTTTCAAGCTAGAAGAGTGTTTAAGCAGCCATTAACTAGTGACCTAGGAATAAAAGCCAATTTCCTTTTTAGGTCCCTTTTAATAAGTAAAACAGGGAGAGCACTATTATGCTTTAAAGGTATAAAGTCAAAGCACTTCGTCAGTGTCCGCCTTGAGAATTTCCTGGCCTTGCCATTCAACTGTATTAAGCAACTGCTTTCAAATGTCTTATTTTGTTCCACCTTGAATATCAGATGCTGCTGGGAGTCAAGAACAACTTTTAATATTTCATGTAGAAAATGAATTGTTAGCTACTCACTGTTAGGAAGCTTGAACGCAATGGTTTTCAAAGGGAGTAATTTTGCTCCCTAGGAGACCTGTGGCAATGTCTGGAGACATTTCTGCTTGTCACACTGGGGGTGGGGAATGCTACCGGCATCTAGTGGGTAGAGGCCACAGATGCTGCTGGACAGAGCCCATGACAGAAACATCTGGCCTCAGGTGTCAATAGTGTCGCAGCTGGGACTTCCCAGGTGGTCCAGTGGTAAGGAATCCGCCTTCCAATGCAGGGGATGTGGGTTCGATCCCTGGTTGGGGAACTAAGATCCCACATGCCGCGGGGCAACTAAGCCTGCGCGCCACAACTACTGAGCCCTCGCGCCTCAACTAGAGAGCCGCGTGCTGCAAAACTACAGAGCCCACGTGCTCTGGAGTCCACGTGCCACAACTAGAGAGAGAAAACCCGCACGCCACAACTAGAGAGAAGCCCATGCACTGCAACTAGAGAGAAGCTCACACACCTCAATGAAAGATCCCACGTACCGCAATTGAGACCCGACGCAGCCATAAATAAATAAAATATTAAAAAAAAATAGTGTCGCAGCTGAAAACCCCTGCTCTAAAGAATGACATTAATTTTCAGATCTTAGAATGTGGGCATGTCTTTTTCTAAAGGCAGCATCTATTCTAAATGGGATCCTAATCACTTCTCCTTCAATCATATCTCTTAAGGAGTTTTTAGAACCCTAACATGATTATCTTAATGTGTTTATAATAAGATTCGAAAATGGTTGAGGGAATTATACGCTCAGTTTAACATATGTCACTTGAAAAGAGGGACTCACCATTATCTGGGAGGCCATGGGTTAACCAAGCTTGAAAAAAGTAAAAGTAAACCGCACAGAGTGTTTCCTTGTTGTTGCAAAAGTCACCAGAGGTTTTAAAAATCTAGACCAAACTGTAGGCATGCAATGGGCAATATCAATTGATAATTCCCTCAACCATTTTCAAATGCAATGCCTGGCACTTGGGGACCAGGGACTCCTTTCTTTCGGGAGCCCTTTGAGCAGGAGTAAATGAGGAACACACTTGGAGAAACCCTGTCTTTTTAAGGCAAAGCACGTCACTTCAGGATTTTATATATGTCAAGTGAAAAATCCAATAAATCATATCGATTTTTTCTTGCTATTTTCTTCAATTTGTAAAATAGCCCCTTTGTTGAAAAGAAATAGAAATAGAATCACTATTATTTTATACCAATGTTCACTGCTGACCACACAAAATAACTCTTTTTGCAACAAATTAAAGCTTCGGTGACCTCACGATGAACAGACCATAGCTTTAGAGCTTCAGAATTTTCCATCAAGTGAACAACAGTAATCAGGCAATCCCTTTGCAAAGTCCTGCAAATCTAGGAATGCGCATCAAATCATGTAACTATACACACAGTTGTTCAGATGGTGATGAGTCAGGAATAGAAGCTTCCGCTGGAAAGGTAAGAAAGAGAAGGCCATGGGTCTCTGATGGAGTGCTCCAGAAAAGCCGGAACATGGCCTGATTATGGGCGATTACAAAATGGAATTATAATTTATCAGCTATAATTATGGCACAGAATTGCTGTTCTGAGCTGCAGTCTCCAATCACTAAGACACAGTTCATCACAATAGGAAGCCTGAAATGGCTCTTAGGAGAAAGGAGAAACAGTCAGAAAAGGAGAGAAGAAAACCCACCCTTGTTTCGTTCCCATTAAGCCGTTGTCAAGTTCAATTTCATGTAAATGCACACTTAAAAAAACTACACACAGTCCATATTTCACTTAATGTGCTAAAGGTTCAAAAATTAAAAAAAAACCCCGTTGCCATAGCAACACCTATCGGCAACTAGCATAAATATGTTTTCTATGCAAGGGTTTTATTGTTGTGATCATTTGTGTAGTTTTCATTTAATTTTTTCACAGAGCCTTGCCTGGCTGAAGACTGTATTATTCATTGTGGGAGAAGAGAGCTCAACAGTTCAATAAATTAAGGTCAGGCTTAACGGCTGGGTAGAGAATCTTGTACTCAAAGTTGAGGTTTGGATGTATAATAGATTACTTAGAGACATGGAAAACACAAATGGTGCTTATTTTTATTTACTGAGATAACAGTACTTCTATGTTTTGTACTGTGGTTCTGGGGAGAAAAAGCTGAAAGTAGGAACCTGTTTAATCTGTAAAGCTCAGAGAAAGAGAGAGAGAGACAGAGAGAGACAGAGAGAGAGAGAGAGAGGAGTTGTACCTTTTCAGAGATTACCAAAGGGACACTGCCCTAAGGGGCTGGTGGGAAGGGTGTGTGTGTGGGGTGGGGGGGGGATTTGTATGGGAGAGGCCCTGATCTAAAATCTTAGGGCAAGTGGCTTCACCTACAGGCAACGCTTGGGAAATTTACACGTACCCAAATGAACTAACAATGTAAAAGTGCTTGGCCAACTACAAAGTGCTATTCAATTTTTAAAGTGATACAAAATATAAACATGAATTAAGAGTATAAGGCAAACACTCAAACAGATAACTAAAGCAATTTAAATTTACTGTTTTTTAGAAGATACCTGGTTTTAACCTAAGGCAGCTTGGAGAGCGCGGGCAAAACCACAGAACTACAAAGGAGTTGTTGGATTTAGATGAGGAAAGGATGTGGGGAAGGAAGAGAGATTATTTTATGCCATTTAGTAGTAGGGATTCTTTTGGTATTGAGCCTTAATCTATTTGATTGTTATTCACAATAGTTATTGCTAGCTTAAGGCTTATAAAGCATGCTGAGTCTCTTAGGTAAATGAAGCATGCTGGAAAATTATTTGAACTACAGAACTAAAAGTTAAAAGACTTTGAGATGCAAGGAATTACCAATATCATATAGTACCTTTCTGTAACGATTTATCATTCTAGCTGCTATACATTGATGTGCTTATCTTCAACTTTTCCTACTGCTAATATTTTCTTCCTAAACAAAAATAAAATGTGCGTGCAGATTCAAGGCTATTTTTTCAAAAGCACTATGTCCTGGTGGTCTCTGGGGGGCAGCAAAGAGGCCTCTCAATTTTGTGGCTGTCATGGCTAGATTTTTAGACAATCCTTCTAGCAATGTTGATAACTTTTTTTTTTTTTTTTTTTTTTTTGCTTTACGCGGGCCTCTCACTGCTGTGGCCTCTCCCGCTGCACAGCACAGGCTCTGGCCGCCCGCAGCATGTGGGATCCTCCTGGACCGGGGCACGAACCCGTGTCCCCTGCATCGGCAGGCAGACTCCCAACCACTGCGCCACTAGGGAAGCCCTGATAACTTTTAAAATATACATAATTAGGTCATTCTTGAAACAGTCAAGAGTAGGCAGATATTATTATAAACTGAGACTATCCATGTAACATTACTGGTTAAAAATGTCCCATGTTTCACAAGCCACAGAGGAAAAAAAGTCCAGTGTCTTCTGTGTAGCAAAGTAAGCCCTTCAGAACTGTCCCAAAGGGGCCACCAATCCTAGCACAGGGAACACCTAAGCCCTGTCATGGTGAAACTAAGCAGAACCCTGTGGGGCTCCTGGGCAAGGAAGCCTTACAAACAGTTGCTAATCAGGGAAGGCAGGAGATGCAGAGACAAGGGAGGAGCAGTCAGGACACAATAGTGCAGCCTCGGGGCAGGTCCTGGCTCCACCTCAAGGGATGCACAGAACAATATCTTTAAGCTCTTCTACAGAACTAAAATCCAAGGAACTAAAACTTCCAGCAAATGGAAGATGTTAGCATTCTTCATTCCAGAGAGAAGGGCATGGTTTGATAGCCTCAAGAAGCTCATCAAGAGACCACCTGAGGCCAGATTAAAGGAGTGCAGCCCCTGCACACACCCTGATCCTTATGAACAGCCCTGCCCTTGAACCACTGCTATAAAACTTCTCAGCGAATCCTCCCGGGTTGGGACGCACAGTTTTTCAGGGTAGGAGCCCGCTGTGTCCCCATTTGCCTGGCAAAGCAATAAAGCTATTCTTTTCCACTTAACGTCTTCAGGGTAGGGTTTCCTCTATCCTGGAAAACTCTACTGGATTTTTTAATCCTACGACCTAGCACACAGTAGCCCCTAAATGTTTAAAGAATGGATGAATGCATGTATGCATGAATGAATGGTTAAAGAGAGCTAGGATTTTGAGGTATTATTTTCTCAGAAAAAACAATTCTATGTCACAGAAACATCACAAGGGGACATAGGTATTTCCCTTCAGATAAAACCCTTATCTTATCTTAAACCCAAATGGCTCTGGGACAGCCAGTAAGTGGAGGGCTCCTGGTTGGTATTGTGCAAATCTGTTGCCCTTGAAGGCGGCAGTAGTGTAAGTCCACCTTCCTCAGAAATCCAGAAAAGTAAGAACACAGTCATTTACTGTGATAGCTCAGACAATGGAAATCCGTGGCAGTTCAGAATATAGCTGTGCATGATGGAAACCAGCTGAGGGAAGAGGAAAAAAAAAAGTACTTCCTTTTAAAACCAGGACAAAGAAGGAAATGGATAATGGCTTACCTATCTTTGCGGGAAGAATATACTGAAACAGAATGAAGAAAACCGGCATTAATTCCTATTTTCCATCACTGATCTTTGGGTTATAGCCAAGATAAGAATAGAGTATGCTTATATTGCAAGTGTGAAAAGAAAGGGGGCTTTCTCATCACTAGAGCTGACTGGTGAGGGCCAGTCTGGTGTGTGAGATCTTGGGGAAACTATTTTTTGCTACTTTCTAAATGATCCCCAAACACTCCTCAAACAAAAGTGTTGCCCAAAGAATCATAATTCCTAAATCCAAAGAACAGTGGGCAGTTCCTGATACCATCTGCTATGTAAAAATCCCACCCTCCACCTCAAGAGGAAGGTGAAAGAAAAACTTTGAATATATAATTTCTTACCCATTTTAATCTCCAAGTTTTAGAAATTCAAGGCAGTTCATTTTAGTGCTCCATTTTTGTTTGATTTCTTTAAGTTAAATGGGAAAATATTTATTTTCCCGTCATTTCATTCCTGTCAGCTTGATAAAAATAATCGTACACTAGAAAATCCATATATTTAAATTTATATATATATAAATTTATATTATATATTTGCTTGTGCTATTGTGAAGTGAAATCTTTTGGAAGATGAATAGGTCTCAGTAATTCATGATCTTAAGGGAACAAAAGAATGCAGGAACAAACTGTTACCAGGCAAGAGAAGTAACAACAGCAAAGATAATACATCAGCTGGAAAGACTCCCAGTTCTGTTTCAATGGTAAAGATTAGCCTGAAGCACTTTATTGACAGGGTTTTGCAGAATTCAACCCCCTTTCTAGGGCTCCACCGCCAGGTCACCTAAGGAATGATGACGTTGACCTTTTCTGACCCTTGTGACTTCAATCAACTAAAGCTTGGACTCTGTCAACCTTTGCCCCAAATCTATGCTGAATTCCCTCTGCTGAGGCCCCTTCATGAATATGCACGTACCCTTAGCTTAAAACTTGCCTAATTTTGCTGTCTGGGGAGACACAGCTTTGGGAAAGATCCCTGGTGTTCTCCTTACTTGCTGCAAGTGATAAGCCGTTCCTTCTTCCGATCTTTGGCTTGGTTGAATCTTTTGGCTTGATAACCCACCAAGAGGCAAACTCAGTTTTCGGGTAATAGTAAGATTAGAAATCACAAACAGAAAACAAAATGCATGGTATCAAGAATTTTCAAATTGTTTGGGAGGCCTGAGTCATCCCTAGGGTTTGCTGGAGGTTGGGGGTGGTCTAGGACCAGCAAAGACTCAAACCTGAAGCCAGTGACAAATCTTTTCCTGCTTTTGCCACATTCCATTCCCTTCCCTTTTCAAGGGCCCACTGTATTCATATTACCCCTTACTGGATGATAACTGAGTTCTGTAGCGTAAGACACTGGGTCGTGCTACAGAAGACACAGTTTTCAGTCCCTGCCTTCTAGGTGGTCCAGAGCTCCTCCTCTGTCGACGGCTCTACATTTGGAACTGTTTCGAGGCCCCCGCGGTTCATACACCCTCACTGCCTCCAACTGCTCAGTGCTCTGCCCGTGGAATGACTGATATGATGAAGGAAACTGTGTTTCAGAATTAATGGGGCAAAGCGTCACTTCATTCTTTTAATACATTTTTAATTTTGGAAATGTTTTAGATTTGTAGAAAAGTCACAAAGATAACAGAGTTTCTGTTTACTCACCCAATTTTCCCGAAGTAAAAACCCAACAACGGTACGTACGCATGAACTAAACCCCAGATCGAATTTGGATTTCATCAGTTTTTCCATTAATGTCCTCTTTCTGGTCAGGATGCATTTCAGTTGTCATGTCTCTTTAGTCTCCTCTCATCTGTGACAGTTTCCCAATCTGTCCTTATTTTTCATGACCTTGACAGCTGCGAGGAATACTGGTTGGGTATTTGATAGAATGTCTCTCAAACTGGGCTCGTCTGACATGTTCCTCATGACGAGACTAGGTTATAGATTCGGGGAAAGAATGTCACTGAGGTGATGTGCCTCTCTTATTCTATTATATCAGCAGTACCTGCTCTCAAAATAACTTATCACTGGTGATGTTAACCTTGATCACCTGGCCAAGGTGGTGCTTGCCAACTTTCTCCGCTGGAAAGTTGTTATTATTTTTTACCCCTTTCACATACTCTGTTCTTTGAGCTGACACTCAAGGAAGAGGGCATGGCCGCTAAGCTCTCCCTCCTGGAGGGAAGAAGTATTTACATCAATTATTTGGAATTCTTCTGTAAGGAAGATTTGCCTCCTCCTCTCTCATTAATTTATTTATTAAATAAATAAATGGACTCATGTCTAGTCGAGATTTACATTGGGTTGTAACACAGTACTATGTGACTGGATAAACAACAAGGTCCTACTGTATAGCACAGGGAACCATATTCAATATCCTGATATGTCCAATAATGGAAAAGAATATGAAAAATAATATATATATATATGTATAACTCAGTCAGTTTGCTGTCCAGCAGAAATTAACACAACATTGTAAGTCAACTCTACATCAGTAAAGTTAAAACAAAACCCAATACCATGTGATGATTTTGTTGCTCAAAGTTTCCAGGTTTGGCCAATGGGTGCTCTTCTAGGTTGGCTTCTGTGTCCCTCTGACTTGTCCTTTTTTTTTCCTCTTTTAACATTTTCTTACTTTCTAGCACTACAAGATTCTATAGGCTTTACTTTCCCATTCTGATCCCCAAACCAGCCATTTCTCCAAGGAGCCCTGCTTCCTTTTATTGGAAAATGGGATACTCAGTATAAGAGGGGCCTTAATAGGAGTCATGTGCCTTAACTTGAAAGTTGATCTTACTTACTGATTCCAAGTACAATGACATTGAATATAAAACTCACTTACTATATTCCATAAGTACCTACTTAGTGAAACTGAATACTAAATTGTGCAAATGCAGGTTCTGAGACAAGCCTGTTGGGGAAAAATTTTGTACTTATATAGCATGAATACTTAGAACTAAACAGTCTGGCTGAAGAATTCCTTTTTGTCAGATGGAACAAACTCTACCAGCCCATGTTCCAATTTTGTCATTGTGTTACCATAAAATAGAAATCTGAGCCATTTAGATTTCAAAAAATTATCATCCAATTAATGTCCGGTGTTGTAAATGTTTGAAGCAGCACACTTATTCGAATCTGGGAGTAAATCCCATGTAGGGCAAGTGTGATGCTCAGACAACACAGTATCATCCAACAAGCATCTTGAAGATACCTCCGTATTACAACTCAGATCTTAACCACATCTAACGTTACTTAAAAATGCAGTTTGCAGCAGTGGTTCACAACGCCATTGTCGGGACACGATGGGGTCAGAATTACTGGGGAAGTATTCCAGACCAGACAGCATTTAGGAGAAAGCCAAGTTCCCCGAGATTTCCATTGGACAGCTAAATTTGTGTGTCAACAAATTATGCTCCATGAATATTTTCATGTTTCCCCATGGTCAGCACTGGCACCTGGGTTAAAGGATGACAGAATAGCAAACTTCAAGACCGAGGCCTTGGTAGTGATAAAGTCTTGTGTCTCCCTGGAGCCCTGTGTTTACATTCCACGGTGCTGAGGATTGGATAGATGAGGCAGAAGGTCCTATATAAGCTCTGGGTTTCATAATTGTGGAGTTCCTCTCCTGTGATGCAAAGCCCAGATATACAGGTAGGCACATCTGGCTTGCACTGGTTTGCCCTGGAAAGAAGTGAGGCTTTGGGAAAAGCTTCTCTGTGAGCAGTCTGTCTCTGACCCAGAGGTCTGGGGTGTGTGTGGGGTGTGTGTGGGGTGTGTGTGTGTGTGTGTGTGTGTGTGTGTGTGTGTGTGTGAGATATGTGTGTGATACATGCAACTATGACAGGGTGATCTGTTAGACTGACAGAAACATTTCAGACCTTTCACAATTTCAGACTCAACCCTGAGCACCAAGAGTCCAAGGAAACCAGGCTATGTTTCCATAAGCACCCACTGGTTTGGTGATACCTGTTATTTTTGGCTGTTATCTCCCTGATTTGCCTGTGCCCATAACTATGAACGTAGTTAAAATATTTTGGATATCACCCCTGATGAGAAACACCAAACATACTAAGCTCCAAGGTTTCACCTGGGAAATGTCTTTTCCTTATTGCATGCAAAGAGAAAAGAGATCAAGATTTACTTCTGCCCAGACAAGCCTCATGACAGCTTTTAGTCAAATCTGTTCTTTCAATGGGTCTTTGCTCTGGGTCTCAGCATGCAAGGGCAGTTCATGGGGCATGTGTTTATGTGAATTTTCAACTCAACTTCCTGTGTTTCGTTTTGTTTCCTCTTTCAACTAACACCATCTGAAAAGAATGAAGGATTTAATCATAACACTTTGTACTTCTTTTGCACATTTTTTCCTTCCAAGGAGTTAGAATGACTTCACACTGAGTTCCTCAGAGATCAAGAAAGAAGTCTCTGAGGTAGTTAGACTGCAAGTATTTTCATAATTGTCCAGATGAAGAAAACGGGGCCAGAGATATGTTTGCCTATGGCCAGTATCAGAAACCAGCAATATGGGTCCATTTCCTGGATATCACAATGGAGAAAATTCAGAAGGGTTCACTGTATCATTTGAGTTAGTAAAAAGAACCATAAAAAAATAATATTTTCAAGTTACAGAAAGATTTATATTCCAACCAGCCCACTCCGCTCCCATACACAGGTTCATCTAAGCAGGAGGTAGGTTTTCAAGCCTAAATCACATATATTAAATTAATGGAAAATGAAGTGGAGTCCCGTGAGCAACTTTGTTTCACTTACCTAAAGAGACTGAACTGGATATTTGATAAATGAATGTGGGACTGGGATCTGTAGACGTGACTTGGTTGACGTTGATCAGAGAAAAAAATATCTCCCCAGTTTCTACATACCTACTACACCTGGGGAGGTCTACTCACCCTCTGGCTTGACGGCTACTTAACATCTAATTGTCATAGAGTCAACGAGAGCTTTCAGTGTAAGAGACCTTCACAGACCTATGGCATTATGTCTTGATTTTTCTTTTCAAATATAATGTGCCATTTAGTAAGTCCTCCTAGTTTCCCCTTTCTTTTTTTTTTTTTTTTGGTACGCTGGCCTCCCGCTGTTGTGGCCTCTCCCGTTGCGGAGCAGCAGGCTCAGCGGCCATGGCTCACGGGCGCAGCCGCTCCGCGGCATGTGGGATCTTCCCGAATCGGGGCACGAACCCTTGTCCCCTGCATCGGCAGGCGGACTCTCAACCACTGCGCCACCAGGGAAGCCCTCCCCTTACTTTTGATCTGCGCTATGGATCACCCCAATGTTCACCTTTCAAACACCACTTCCTTAGGTTCAAAACATGTGCTGCAAGGGAATGCTGTGAGAACCATGAAAGCACCACTTTTTGCTCAAAGATTTTGAGGTTCACCAGGCTTAACCTCAAACCAACCCAGTGCCTCCAGCCTTAGTGGTGAGCGGATGAACCTATACAGCAATATGCAAAATCCTATGTATGCATAGTCTAGGGGCAGGTTCAGTATTGTCATCAAATTCTCCAAAAGGGGATCAGACCCAAATTAATGACTTGTGGTCTAAGGCAATGTTTTCCAACCTTAATTTCATTATCATCCCTAAGGAGACTTTTAGACCTTTTTTCCTAATAGAACCCCCCATACGCCAAGAAATTTCAACATCAAAGATTTACCATATAGATGTTTATGTACTATAGTCATATATAAGCTTCATACATAAAAAGAGTAAAACAAAGCTTGTCCCCTACGAAGCAATTTTTGCCCACTTAGGGGTGACATCAGCGTCCACTGAAAGTACATGGTCTACAGGGTCCCAAGCAAATCCTTCGGCCTTGCCCCACTGCCTGCAGGTTCCGCTCACTCCAGCTCTAATCCTACCCAAGCTGGTAGTTTATCAGGGACACTGCCCAATATTCTGGCCTCAAAGTCACCGCCACAACCATAAACTCCAGCAATTCTATGAAGTTGATAGTAGATTCTTTCACTCACTGTTCCTCAAGGTATCTCAAGGCATTTCTATCTCAGCAGCTGATTCGTAGCATCGTCAGCTTTGGCGAGGTAGTTTTTTCCCCTTGGAACTCTCCTTTTCTTCCATGACACACTTCAGGCAAATATAAACTAGTAGCATGGCATAATTTTTAGGAGTTCATTCTTTGGAGTAGATGGTGGGTTTGCTTAGACCCCACCGTGATGAGATATATGATTTTGAGCAATGGCGATAACGATAATGTTTATGCAGTAAATAGCTATTGATTTTGCCAGGGACATTTCTCCTTCTCAGTTTTCTTTTGAGGAGCCATTCACCTCACCCCCCAGCCTATGTCCATACTGAGGTGAGCCCAATAACCTGGCTCCTGTGGAGGCGTATGACTTAGGTCTGGCCAGTGATCACATTCCATCAGGACTGGCTACCTACTTTGTGGGATGCAGTGAAAAATGAAAATGCAGGACCCCTTGTTCAAAAATTATTAAGAATTTCAAAGTGACAGCAGCAGAGGATTCAAACAAGCACGGGAGCCTTCTACGTGCAGGGCCCTGTGAGGCTGCGCAGATCACACACCCATGAAGCTGGCCCTACATCTCATACTTCCAGCCACAGTGAATGGCTCAGGAACAGATACACAAGCAATAGAGATGACTGTTAGACCTATACTTTGTGTGGGAGGGACTACTAGGAAAGAGAAGCACTCTTGCTACCAGTCCAAAAGCTTGTAAGAGGTGAGCCTGAGACTGACGGTGGCCAAGAGAATCTGCCTGAAAATGAAGCCAGCCCAGAGGAAAATAGACCTATAAGAAAGAGCAAGAAATGACTGAATTTTGAGAGCATAACATGTTGGAGTCCTTGGATGCAGCTCTACCCCTGAAGACAAGCCAACAAAGCCTTCTTTGTTCTCAAACCAGTTGGAGTTGGAGTTTCTGTCAATTGCAACCAGAAGAGTCTTGACTACCAAAATTATCCTTCAGGGCTGTTGGGAGGATGGGCCCTGGAACAGATAAATATTAACTATTATAATCATAATGATCTTTTCTTCAAACTCCTATAACACTTTGCCACTCTTCTGCACTTGGTATTCATCACACACTGCTTTACGTTGCTAATTTATGTTGGGGATAACTAGATTTTAAGCATTTTGAGAACAAAGACTATTTTTATTTTATTTTTTTAGAAATTAAAAAAATTTTTAATTTATTTATTTTTGGCTGACTTGGGTCTTCGTTGCTGCGCGTGGGCTTTCTCTAGTTGCGGCGAGCAGGGGCTACTCTTCATTGTGGTGCGTGGGCTTCTCATTGCGGTGGCTTCTCTTGTTGTGGAGCACGGGGCTGTAGGCGCACGGGCTCAGTAGTTGTGGCTTGCGGGCTCTAGAGCGCAGGCTCAGTAGTTGTGGCGCACGGGCTTAGTTGCTCCGCGGCATGTGGGATCTTCGCGGACCAGGACTCGAACCCGTGTCCCCTGCATTGGCAGGCAGATTCTTAACCACTGCGCCACCAGGGAAGTCCCCAAAGGTTACTTAAAAATATATTTCACAGGACCTAGAATAGTACATGATTGTGTCAAAAATATCATGTGAACTGATTGCTCATTTAGCACCCTGCGAGAAAATTAAATACAGATAAATGTGTTTACGATATATAACTTGACAGAGGCAGAAAATTCTCTGAGCTGAAATACAAGATTTTTGAAGTTTGTAATTTATTATGACTTGTAGCTAAAAAACTTTTCTAGGGATATACATCCAAGGGGAACATGGGATTCAATGGGAAAATATGTTTTAACTGACTGACGTATTTATAAAAAATTGTTTCAATTGTGAATGATATATTGAATTTTTCAGTCTTCAACTCATTGAAAAAGAAATATTTAAAGAGATTTTTAGATATTCATACTTGCTGACTTCCTCAAGGCCCGTGAAAAGTAGGTGAGTAATATTCACAATTTCCATTTGACTGAGAAATTAATTTTAAAGCTGTTTCAAAAGATGAGGGAAGATGCAAACACTAGGGAGAACACCTACTCTCAGATGCTAAGAAGTGGCAACTATATATATACACACCAATTATTGTTCAGACACATGGCATGCCCGGTTTATAAAGATGCAACAATAATCTACTGAGACTCACTGGACATAATCAACATTTGCAGCTAACGAAACAATTTATTTAGCTCCAAATTTTTATTTTATTTTCCTGTTTTGCTAGTAGTAATTTCCAGACGGTATACCATTGCTCTTTTGCATTTTTAAAGAAATCGTGAACTATTTACTTTTTTTTCTTAGAATTGAGTCATTATGGAGTCAAATTGCTATAAAGCCTTGTCAATAACCCTCTTTTGACACAACAGTGCAAATCAACTATACTTCAAGAAAAAAAAAAAGTAAAAAATAAAAAGTACCCTCCTTTGAGGCCCCTCAGGTGACTCTGTTTCTGTTTTTTGTTTTTTTGGGGAGTCCCTTCTAAATTCTCTCTTTCTGATTTCCTTTTCCCTCCATCAATTAAGGCTATTCATTTTTGCAAACCTCTGGGTTTGCAACTCTGTGGTTTTGGTATTTCTAAGAGAAATGAACTTCTGATAAGAAAACAGACATATATATTTGAATATAGGTTTTGACAAGGGGAAAAATATTAATTATGTTATCATAGACTTCTATATTCAAAGGGGAGCAGTTCCCAATTGTGTGTATACAGTCTGAAATTTTACCGTGAGAGTTAAATCGATATTTTCTTCAGTAGATTTTGAAAAAAGTATCATGAATTATTACTAAATAAATTCTGTCATTTCTTAAACTCAATAAATTTGAATGCACTCTGTAACCGCAAAGCATTTTGCAAAAGAAAACTTTTTTTTTCCTCAAGTAAATATTGGATTTTTCCTGGACTGAAACAGGGAGGGCGTATTGAAAACAGAGTAGACATTTTTTTTTTTTTTTTTTTTTTTTTAGACATTTTTATTCTTCAGAGAACAAAACCTAATTTTGTAGACATCAACTTTCTCTTCCCTAAATTTACAATTTAAAATAATTGCTCAACTGTAACAGGGAAGAGCTAAATGGGACTCCATGTTCGATCTGCTTCCTTGACTTTAACCTTTGCTTTTCCTTGCTTTTGTTATTATAATCATACATAATGGCCTGCCTCAGGGAACCCTGCCCCTGAATGTTAAACCAAGTGCCTTTGTATATCCAGACCCTGTCCACCTGTGGATGGCTGCAAGAAGGAAGAAATTAACACATCCCCTCCCGGAGGCTGGCCATTCCTGGGGATATTTGCAAAATTTATGGACTTTTTACTTTACTTCCTTATCTCCTTCCCCTCTCTGTGCTACAAAAGAAACTGGCATCCAAACCCTGATAAGATGGTTTTACATGAAGACTTCCACATAGTGTACAATTAGGCCCTAACTAAAAAGTTCTTTCACTGCTTTCCCAAATCTCCCATTTTCTTGTTAACTTTTCCCAATTAAATAATCCTTTCTATAATAATTCTTTCCCTTCCTCCAATAGTTCTCTTTTGCTTTTGTTTTCTCAGAAGCACTACGGATTTGCTAGAAGGTATGTTTATTAATGAGCCAATTAACCAATAAAAGATTTGTCAACCTAAATGTGGCAGGGTACAGGATGTGGAGCCCAAATAACCCTTCTGTGCTTAAGAATTACCTTGGGTAGTGGATAGGCCATTTTGGGCAGTTTCAAAATTGGAAATTCTAACATTTAACTGATTCCTCCTTGTTCAAATCTGGATGTCAGTATAAAATTCAAGCATAAGACCTATAAAATAGTTACCGTGCCCTGAACTTGGCCTTTTTATTCTTGGAGGCTATTTTAATGTTTTCCTTCTATGAATAAATAAGCCATTTAGTCACTAAGGCTGCTATTTACTGAAAGACACTGCTCTTGCTCGGCCTTAAACAGTTCCGTGCTTTGTCTCTGCTATCTCCTTTTTTTTTTTTTGCTTTACGCGGGCCTCTCACTGCTGTGGCCTCTCCCGCTGCAGAGCACAGGCTCCGGCCGCTCGCAGCCTGTGGGATCTTCCCGGACCGGGGCACGAACCCGCGTCCCCTGCATCGGCAGGCGGACTCTCAACCACTGCGCCACCAGGGAAGCCCTCTGCTATCTCCTTTTTAAAACAAAATGACTTTTGAAAAAAGTTGATATCTATTGTGCTATAACAGACATCATTTAGCAAATACAGTTTATATTTTAAAGACAGAGCACTTTTCCTGAAGATATGTCTTAAATGAAAAGCACACAATATCTGGTTTTCACTATAACCTTACAGTTGCAGAGACAGATAATATGCACTGTTAGTGTCTTGTTTACAAAACGACAACTTCAGTCATCTAGATGTCTCTAGGTCGTTCTTTTCTTGTTCCTTTTTTATCAATGACTTGTTTGGCAGGACCTTATTCTTTTTCAATTCCACATAATGTACCTTCAACTTTTTATAAGGGGAAAGCATATGACAGCTTTGCATGAGCAATCAACCTTGGAAATATCAAATGAAAGACATACAGGTTCATTACATCCCATAAAGGGCTGTACAAATGGTGGCCGTTATTATCACGCACGAATGGTTTTAGTTGATGACTTTGGGGAAGAATGTGTAAAGCTTGATGTACCGTTCATCTCTAATTGCAAGAGACTGGAATTTTGGAATCCTTCAGACTTATAATCAAATCTTGTGTTTACCATATACTAACCATATGACTTCAACTGACTTCATCTCTGAGTCCTGTTGTCTCATTCCTTAAAAATAAAAGGGGGGGGGGGAGGGCGCAAATGATGCCTAACCCAGAAGATGCTGTTAAAATTAGATGAGTTCACTCTGTGTTACAGAACTGGATCTACAGAAGACTTAACTTTACTATCTTCTCCTTCCAAGTCTAGCCTGCTAAACAGGTAAAATCCCTGGCTCATGAGATAGGCGTTAAATTTTTTTTTTTTGATGTGGACCATTTTTAAAGTATTTATTGAATTTGTTACAATATTGCTTCTGTTTTTTATGTTTTGGTTTTTTTGGCCGTGAGGCATGTGGGATCTTAGCTCCACGACCAGGGATTGAACCCGTACCCCTGCATTGGAAGGTGAAGTCTTAACCACTGGACCACCAAGGAAGTCCCTAGAAGCCGTTAAATTAATGAAACAAGGAGGCCATTAGATGGAAGTGGCTCTAATGAGGTAGAGGCCAATGTAGGCAAAGCAAAATCTAAGCCTGTAAAGGCCTCAAGTTTACAAAATCAAAACCTAAGGACAACCAGTCACAAACAGCCACCTAGTCTTTAAGCTCCAGCCAATGAATGATTTCCTTGCTTTGCTTTTGGATGTTCTCTATATAAGTTTTTACCCTGGCTCCTGTCTGTGGCACGCTCCTAGGAACTTCTGATCTGGCGTTGCCCGATTCGAACTGAGTTTTGCTCAGACGGACTCTTAACAATTTTAATATGCCTCAGTCTAACTTTTAACAAAGGGGAGCAGAATATGCCACCCCAAAATATGCTTCTTTGGCATAAGGATTATTTTGAGAGACAGCAGACAAAGAAAAGCTCTCAAAGCAGAGAAGTTACTCTTTTGTAAGAGACATTTACCTTTAAAGGGAAATCTCCACTTGTAAGGTTGCCCGCCTCTCTGTACCAGGATGTGGAGGGTGACTGTAAATCACAACCTGAACCAGAAGGCTAGGACTTCAATCTGCATAACAATCTTACCCATGTTTACTGTGCTTTTCCTGGTCACCGCCCACAACTGGCCTCCCTCATCCTAAACTTTTTTCTTTTTTTGGTCTTTATCTTTGGATGGCATGGAAGGTGATGGCTTGGGCTACTTGGGGAGTTTTACTCAGTTTTCCTGGGTATTTCCCATGTATACAGGAGATATACATGTTACTAAACTTCCGTTTTTCTCCTGTAAATCTGTCTTATCACAGGGGGTCTCAGCCAAGGACCTAGGAGGGTACAGGCAAAATGATATTTCCTCCCCTACGAGAGGAATGCCTCTGAATCTATCAGTTTGTCTGAAGCCACACACAATATGTTTTTCCAATATATTTCAATTTGACTTTTAAGAAAGGAGTGATATATATTTTACTGAAGTTGTATATTCAATCTCAAAAAATATATAATATTATAATGAAGTCTCCTGACATTCATAATACCATAAAGCCGGATTTAAACCAGAAAGTAAAAGCAGCTCTTTTGCCCCTTTCCTGTTTGCCCATTTCTGTTCCCCTCTAACCTTGAAAGAACCTAACTACAGGAAAGAAATCACTAGGCAATTTAAACTCCTGACTTACGTTCTCTTGAATGCACACCATGCCTTGCCATTTCTTTTCATAGATTAAAAGAAGTAAGAATGAAGAATTAAGTAGTTAAAGAATGATTAGGTCTCTACCCACAACAGTCCCCTTAGCAATCCTGCTGGCAGATCACGCAGGCAAGTTAACATCTGAAGAAAGCGTCAGCCAGTCTGCGCGCAGTGGAGAATGATGCAGAACCCAACCTCCTGCCTTGATGATTCACTGAGATTCTTTCCCCCTTTTTCCTTTTAAAAACTGTCCTGGCTGAGCAGAATCTTAGAAATTGGTCTCAGGACATGAGTCTACCTTCTCCCCAGATTGCCGGCTTTTCTGATTAAAGCAATTTTCCTTTCTATTGACACTTGCCTCTCGATTTATTGGCTTTTGAGTGATGAGTAGTTGAACCTGAGTTCTGTTAACAGAGGGAGGAAAAAGGAGCCTTTTAGTTGTGTGGACTGATAAACACAGTAGAAAAGACCCAAAGGGCCCCAAATCCACTCTGACCTCTATGACTCACCAGTTATATGGGAGTTGAAGATGGAGGTGAAGGCTCATTGACAGGATGAGAAGATCATCTGTTCTCATCCCAAATCAAGAGTGATAAGTTACAACTTTTAAAAGAAAGAGGAAAAGTAATAAGAAGAGGGAAGAGGCTGGTGGATATTTTGGATGGAGCTCTGGCCCTGCGAGAAAACAGCCCACACTGAGACGAAGCTGAGCATCCCTGTCAGGGAGTGGGGCGGGTGTGACTCACAGCCACCCAGAGCGGGGGCCTCCTGACTTTCTTGATTGCCACCCTCAAGAACACAAGAAGAAATACATTTTCTTTTCTGACCTAGTATGCATGTATACATATATATTTATTTACAGTGAAACAAAAGCTTTCCAAAACAATACTGATACTAGAAACAATGTACTTTTTTTTTTTTTCTATTTTAATCTAAGTCATATTTTTAAAGGCCTGTTGTGACTTAATGAATTGATTTCATGAGTCACAAACAGGTCATGGCTACCTTCTGAAAAAAATGATGACCGGGGCTTCCCTGGTGGCGCAGGGGTTGAGAATCTGCCTGCTAATGCAGGGGACACGGGTTCAAGCCCTGGTCTGGGAAGATCCCACATGCCGCGGAGCAACTGGGCCCGTGAGCCACAACTACTGACCCTGCGCGTCTGGAGCTTGTGCTCCGCAACAAGAGGGGCCGCAACAGTGAGAGGCCGGCGCACCGCGATGAAGAGTGGCCCCCGCTTGCCACAGCTAGAGAAAGCCCTTGCACAGAAACGAAGACAGAACACAGCAAAAATAAATTAATAAACTCCTACCCCCAATATCTTCTTTAAAAAAAAAAAAAAAGACCCAGACAGCCTTTGGAAATCTTCCACAGATATGGTATTTTAGCAATGATGCTAGGTAATGTCTGTATATGACAAAAGTCTGTATAAAACACTATATTACACATAGATTTTCCTCTGCCATATTTTTGATATGAAAATAAAATTAAAGCATAATATTAAATATACATACATGTACATATAAATAATGTTTTTCTCTTACAAGGAATGCATTCTTTATAGCGGAATTGACTCCTTGCCAAATTCTGAAATCTGCTTATATGTCTCTTAATATGTCTTTTGATTTACAAATACACGAATGTAAGCACATACTCACAATAAAGAAAGAAACCCAAAGACAACTACTTCTGTTTTTTTGCCGCCCTGAGATATAAAGTTACGAAGCAAGGCTCTGCCTTCTGTGGCTCAGATTTTCCCATATCAAACCCCTGAAGCCAGAGCTTCTGGGGTCAGGTCACTTTTTCTGGAATCCCCTCAATATGTCATCATGGTAAAGAATATGCTTTAGAGACTGTTGGAAAGCTACAGTCAGAAACATTTTTCAAAGGCACTGATGTTTGTAAACGTCCTGTTAAGTGAAATAACATGGTGTGTTTGCATGTGTCCTTCTAGAATGCTGACATAGAATAGATACAGAATAGGTGTGTGGCAGCAAGACTTCAGCTTTGTAGAACTAGAATGACTTGATCTTCAATAATAATAAAAAAAAGATATCTACCATAATGTTGATTTTTTTCAAAAATCGTTTTAAAAAAACAAGAAAAAAGTGTAACTATGTAGGTTTATATACTTGCTATAAGTGCATCATAAATTAGGTACTAAACTTTCTAGAAGCAAATGCTGAGGGAAATCTAGCTATGTACATAACTCACGTTGTCCATAAGATGAACTCAGACCATTTATGAGACGAGCAGCTACTCTGAACACTTAAATTACACAGAAGTTTCTCCTGAAATGCTTCTTCATGAGGAGGCTGGGCAAGATTATAGACACAACTAAGACTCCAGTTTTAATGGAGCTGGTCTTTTATACGATCTAGCAGGACCAGGGCTTGTACAGACAAATGCCAACTACAGCTTTGGAGGGTTAGGGTGCGGACCTGGGTAAGTGGCAGGGGGTTGAAGGCTAGTGTTGAGGGGAAGGGGCCGGAGGAGAGGCAAAACGTGGTGTCTACACTACATGGAGTATGTTGCTGCAGTTAAAAGCAGTGGACTAGATATACCTTTGAATATAGATGGATCTCACAAAGTTAGGGTTGCACGGCACTATTTCTAGTAGCATGAGACAAGAGACAACCCAAATGTACAGCAGTATTCTCTGTAGCTGCAAAATGGAGTGAGGATTGTGCCTATAGATCTCTAGAAAGTGATCTCCAGAATATATTGTTTAGTGAAAAACATGGTGGAGCAAAGCATCCTTTGTACACTTCTATGTATTTTCATATAAACATACGAATACATATGCCCGCTTATGTTTAAAAACAATGGGAGGATAGAATAAAAAGTAGGAAAAAAAATAAAGTAAAATATGACCTATGAGTAAGAGGCTAAACAAGGTGGAGAGAACAGGGAGAAAGTTTCGTCTCTGTATACATCTTATTTTGTAGATAGCACTTTGGAACCAGGTGGACATTTTAAATAGTTATACAACAAGATTACACTTAAAAAGGAATTTTTATAAATAAAAGCATAATGAAACAAAGGAATCTGTGAATTGAGTTGGTGGCATATGTGCAAAGAAAGGAAACATTTCAAGTAGATTTAAAGCACAGAAATTTGACTAAACATTTCTAGTGTTTTCCTAGGACAGAATAAAATGAAATATGTATATATATACATATATTCACATAAATACATATGTATATGAGATATAGGTGTACCATATATATATCCATATATTGATATAATATAAAAGGGAATATATTAATATATTAGAATATATGTACTATAGTCATATATACTTAAGCTTTCAAAGAGAGAATATAAACACATAGACGTATACAGATATATATTTGTATCAGGACGGAGACTTATATGGATCAAAAATGATTAATGTTCTATGAGATGAGGAATATTACTAAATCAATCTTCTGCACCCAAAGTCCCAAAGGAAAAGAAGTGCTGTGTATATACAGAGAACAATTGTTTTTGCTACATCATTTGCCTTAGAAAATGAATGCTCTTTAATAAATGAGTTGGAAAACTGCTTTCAAATTTGAAGCTGCTAACACGGTACTATGGGTCTTGCACTTGACATGCTATTCTGAAATATTCAATAGTACACCTCAGTGAACGCAAAATAAGTCATTCCCCTCTTTTCTGGGGAAAGATATCAGATATAACGCTCTTCTTCATTTTTTTAAATATTCATGAGACTTTTATTCTTCAGAGAAGATGCTAAAATCTTTAGGTCATTACACATCATTTCAGTCCAGGAACTTTTTTTAACACTTTGGCTTGGTTATTTCCCATACCTAACATAGAACTCTACTCTAGAACTTACTGTTTATTATTATTTACTTACTGTTTATTAATTAACAGAACTTACTGTTTATTAATTTTATAGGTTTTAATTATGGTTTGAAAAACGCATGAATCTGAAGCCTCTACTACACGCCAGCCACTGTCCAATATGTAGTTATAGCTTGTTACTTTCCTCTTAGAAAAGCATTTCTCCAAGGTCCAAAGTGCTCTATTTAAGAAAGACATAAATTAAATCTTTTGATTCTCACTAAAATTGCCCTATCACATATGTAAATATTTAAGCTATGATAACAAAAAAAAATCATAGATCCTTAGGTTAGGAGATATAAACCTCACTAATTAATTTTATGTATGAGATGCAGTTGTGTCCCCTGTAAATGGACTACATCTAGAGGTGTTTTATAGTAAATAATATATCAAGGACATTACTTCTAAAATAAAGGCATGGGTTCTGTGGTTCAAAGAATTTGGAAAATGATGGGCTGAAAAGCATGAAAATGCTTTCTTCACTCAGAATATAGCATGCTAATGAGCATTGTGATTCTCAAAAACAGAAAAAAAGGCAAAAAGTAAGGCAGAGTTTTCCAAACTTGTCTTCCTTGGAATCACTTCCTTTCACAGATTTTTGCTGGACTAGTGTTCAGTAAAACATTTAGGATAATGCCGGTCTGCTGGTGCCTGGATACTGCCAACGACAGGTAATTAGATTCAGCAGCGTGATGCCCATTAAATCTTTCTGTAGCTCCGATTCAGAACTTCCATTTTCTGAACCAGATGCAGAAGTTGGCAAATTTAGAGTAAAGAATAAATCCATTTATGAAGATACACTCTGGGCTTTTGTATTAGAGACCTTGTACAAAATACACACTCATTTTAAGAATTAATCAAGAAAAGGCACATTAATATCAGCGATAGAAGATAAAGGAAAAGTATCTACAATTTGAGTAATCTAATTTTATGGGAACTTAAAAACAATATTGATATAAGAAGTAGAGAATTTTTGAATGTGCATATTGTAGGAATCAGATTTGTGAAATAAATCACAATTTTTCTTCTCAAAAACTTGGAATTAGGCTGGGTTGTTAGTACTTCTGAGTTGACTCAGAGGAGGAAAGCTCTGGGGGGACCATATGCCATCCCCCCAACCCATGATGGAATCCTTTGTCGTACTGGCTAGAAGTGATGGCTTTTCTATCTAATAATCTGGGAAATCTTATGTGTGTGGACATCTTCAGAAGAAAGCTTATTTTGCTGGTGACAGCATTCTCCCAACGCTGCACAGAAGATCTCTGAGGACACAGGAGAGAACAGGAAGTTTTTCAAAGAAGTACAAGTGCTGCAAAAAAATCAACCCGGGACTCTGAAGGAACCAAAGTGTGCTTCAGAAACATTTACTCTTGTGGGAACTGTCCATGGTTCTGAGCTGTCTCCTTGAAAAATCATGATGAAGGGTCAAGTCCCCTAGCTGTCTAGGCCTTATTTGCCTTTTTTTTTTTTTTTTAAAACCAGCCTTCCCCAACCCATGCCTGGCCTGACACAATTAAAGCATATACCTTCTGCCTGGCCCAAACAGACAAGACCTAAGCTTGTCTACCATGCCTTCAATTGTTGACTGCCATGCTCTAGACTAGTTGCCTAGCTCCTTACTAGTTACCAGTATATTATTTCTCATTCAAGCAGGCCACAGAGAGGTGGAGAAAAAGCTGACAGGGATGTCATGAATTAGTGACAACTTCTAATGAGAACCAACAGACAGGAGTGGGTAGAATTCTGTCTGATCACCATGTTGGCATGTTGAGAATCACGTTTTCTATAGAATGAGATATAATGCCAGACTCTAGCATTTAGCAGCTGCATGACTTTGAACAAGTAAGCTTTTCTGAGCCTCAGATTTCAGAAAGTGTTAAACCACCAGGTTGCAATGATTGACTGGAGTAAGGTGTGAAAGCATAATGCAGAAAGCTGGATTTGTACACTAGAAAAAGAAGGCCCTCTTTGTAATCATTTTAAAGGTTATAAAGCCCCCTTTCCATTTAAACTCATTTTCCCCCCATCTTACAATGCCCAGATATCAATGAGATCCCTTCATCTTTAGTTACAATTTAGTAAAGCGATACCTTGCAGACACCTTGCATTTCAATAACAGTAATGTAGTAGGGCAGTATAACCCATGGGGCAAATTTTCACTTGAGGATATACACATTGAGAAGTAACTAGTGACACAACAAACAGAATTTTAAGTCTGTATTTTCCCCTATTTTAGAATTCAAAAATATATGGAAAATAAAGATGCAGAGAAATATATGAAGATCATAATTATGGGTCTTATTTTTAAGTACTCAACAGTGATTTACACCCAGAAGTCATTAAAATGGACATAATGTAGTCAGAACCTCTGATCCTAGAATCTTAAATTAAAGGTCTATTGATTTTTTGACAAATTAACCTATCCTGTGCCAACTTACTTAATTTTTAAAGTTGGCTTTTGTTATCGCAAAAACTGTACTTGATCATTGCAGAGAAGGTAGAAAATATAGATTTTTAAAAAAAATCACTCATTTTCCTACAGCCAAATTAAAATTTGTTAGAGTATTTTCCCATTATTTTCTATGTTTAAACATTTTATATAAATTAGTGGGATCATACTTCGTAATGTCATAAATATTTTGTCATAAAATTTAAAATTCTTTATAAGAATAATTTCAATGGTTGAAAACCAGCTTGTAACAGGTCTACCACACTATTTAATGTTTACTATAAAGTTAGGTATTAAGTTTGCTTTCAGTTTTCTCTATTATTAAAAAAATTCCAATAATTTAGTTTTATACATAAATCATTTTTACATTCTTGACTATACCGAGAGGATATATCCCTTGAAGTAGTACTACTGGGCCAAAGGGAATGAATTATTTTTTCTTTTAGTTGTAATGTTTTATATATTTTATTCATATAGTATCAAAACAATAATTTTAGGCCACAAAGTTTTCAAAACGCTTGATAATCGGCTTACACTATGTAAGCGACTTGAACCATTTATTTGATTAGCACTATAAAAAAGTTTACCTGGGAAGAGGGGGAGCCCAGCAGAGAGTGGCAATACACAAAGCTCAGGCATTTAGTGCTATTTCATTGAGACATTTTTGGTTGAGGCAAGTTACATCTGACATGAAATCTTAGTGTGTTACATTTCAGAGAGCTTGCTGAACAGAGGTGAAGGGGCCAGTCAACATGGCCTCAGGTTGGAAGGTAGCAATCACTGCTTATTCTCCACACAGGGTCCCTGGGCATTCACCCTACAGACCTAAAATTTTCTGCCTGAGGGCTTTTATTTTGGAAACAGGGGCACCTTGGCCTGAGAACAGTACAAAAAGGTGTCAAAGTGTTAACGCTCCCTGGGAGTCATCCTTCAATCCATGACAAAAGCCCTGCATGCCTGCCCCTTGGTCGGATAACTGTGAGGTTTGTTCTACCCTGGCTCCAGAGGCCTCCAGTGGGAATGAGCACAGGAGTCATGTATTTGATAGTGCACCTTCAGCTAGTTCCTTTCCCTCTGTGTGTGTGTGTGTGTGTGTGTGTGTGTGTGTGTGACAGGGTAGGTCTCTTTGGAAATGTATCAATTGAGTAAACATTTGAAGAAGACAACGGAATGAGCCTCATTTATTTATTGATTCATTCTCCCGCCCATCAGCATTTGGGTGGTCCCCAAGTTTTTGCTATGGGAACACGGCTCTGAATATTTTTGTGCAATCTCCTAGTACACCTGTGCAAGAGCCGCTCACCTGTACATACCTCTTCTGCTAGATGTCAAATCCCTCGATTGTAGAGAAGCGATCCCTACAGGCTGGGGAGGAACACTCTGGTTAGGAAGGGGTCCCAAGTGTCCCTTGCCGTTGATACCTTCAGCCCCTCCAGGCTGCTGGATTCCGAGCCCCTCCAGTGCCCCAGGAAGATGCTGTTGGTCTATCTGGAGCCCTCATCACTGACATGTCTGTGTGACACTGACATGTCACAATACCTTGCCATTCTGGCTTCTACGTGTACACGTGTACACAAGCAAAGCCTCCAGGACAAAGCCTTTGATAGAGCCCTGACCTAGCTGGCTGCTGGGGGCTTATAAGCACGCGCTGTCACAGGGGTCGTGAAATTGGAGACTGGGCTGTCTGGCATCCTCTGAATGGGAGAACCTTGACTTTGCAGCAGGCACCCCAGAGTTATAGCACCAGCCCCAGCACTGGGAGCAAGACGAATCTGTTTTTCCAAATGCCAACATTTACTGAGGATTTACAATAAGATAGACATTGGACCTGACAGCTTTTTGCACACTAAAGCGGAGATCAGCCAACTTCCTGAAAAGGGCCAGATTGTAAGTATTTTAAGCTTTGCGGAACATAGGGTCACAACCACTCAACTCTGTCATCCTGGCCCCAAAGCAGCTATAGACAATAAGCACACAAACAGGTGTGGCTGTGTTCCCATAAGACCTTATTTATAGACGCTGGAATTTAAATTTCTTATCAAAATATGTGACAAAATATTCTTCTTCATTCCCTCCCAACCCTTTAAAAATGGTGAAACCATTCTTAGCTTGCACACCTACAGTAACAGATGGTGGGATGTCGTTTGTAGGCCCCTGCGCTGCAGCGATCCAGAGCACGGCTTCTGCAATCAGACGACCTGGGTTTGAATTAGTTCTGCCATTTGCAAGCTGTATGACCTTGGGCAAGCCACTTAACAGCATTGGGGAAGTATCACTATTTTGGAGGATTGTTGTGAGGGTGACTTGATCAATGAAGGATACGAAATAAACATTTAATAAATATTAAGTTTTTTAAGTTTTATTTTTGGCTGTGTTGTGTCTTCGTTGCTGCGCGAGGGCTTTCTCTAGTTGCAGTGAGAGGGGGCTACTCTTCGTTGTGCGCGGGCTTCTCATTGCAGTGGCTTCTCTTGTTGCGGAGCATGGGCTTTAGGCACGCGGGCTTCAGTAGCTGTGGTGCGTGGGCTCAGTAGTTGTGGCTCACAGGCTCTAGAGCTCAGGCTCAGTAGTTGTGGCACATAGGCTCAGTAGTTGTGGCACATAGGCTCAGTAGGTGTGGGACAAGGCTCAGTAGTGGTGGCTCACAGGCTCTAGAGCTCAGGCTCAGTAGTTGTGGCACATAGGCTCAGTAGTTGTGGCACAAGGCTCAGTAGTGGTGGCTCACAGGCTCTAGAGCACAGGCTCAGTAGTTGTGGTTCACCGGCTTAGTTGCTCCGTGGCATGTGGGATCTTCCCGGGCTCGAACCCGTGGTCCCCTGCATTGGCAGGCAGATTCTTAACCACTGCGCCACCAGGGAAGCCCCTGTTTGGTTTTTTCTTTTTTTTTTAATTGAAGAATATGAACTGTTTTTAATCATTGGTCTTGCCATATTTACATGTAAACTCCACCACGATCATACAAGTCAGGCACCAGTGTTTTAGTGGAGGACGTGGTCAGCAGCAGGTCAAGGTTCAGCTGGACCCAGCTCCACGGCGTTTGCTGGGGGGACCCATCTGCTACTTCTCCCCCCTGGAGTAGCAGAGTTGAAATTAATGGATCATAATATACTGTTGCATGGGAAAAACAGGGGGAAAAAATCCCTGTATTCCCAGCTGCAGCTAAATTATATGGTAACCAAATACTTTTTGTGGGCTAGCCTGGAATTTTGCAACCACTTTTAACATTATTTCTATGGCGAAGTACATTCCATATTCCACCTTCTGGCTTACAAACCAATAACTGGGAAACATTCTGGCCATAAGAACAGACTACAATAGAGCTGCCTTGTGAGCTATTGAGAGAACAGGAATAAAGACAGTTGGGAAGAAATAAAACTCTCACAATTTGGGATACAATATAGTTCAGTAAATGATGACTATGATATAACTAAACTTCATTAGGAAACGATATGCCAAAATTTGGACAGCTCTTTCATTATCACTCACTTTCCCCGCACTCCTCCCCCCCAACTCCTCCCCACTGCTCCTCCCTCCTCCCCGGCAGGGCAACTCATGCCACACAGTTTCCAAGGGAGTTAGGCCCGTTTGAATTAATCTTGGAAAATCTTGGGGGTTTATCCTCTTTGAATGTTGTTCTCTGCTACTGCCCTAGGGCACCCACCATCCAGGAAGGCTTTGATGTATCTTATACTTTGGTCCTGATGACAGGAAAACAGAAATGAGAAAAAGCACTTATTCTGCAGCTGATCCAGGGGAAATGGCTGAGTTTGAAGGAGCTGGGGAGAACACCTCTTGAATCAACAAAAGTCTGTGATTCTGTGTGCTAATACAAGAGCCTTACAACTTGTGGTGACAGGCCAGACAGGTAGGTAGAGAATTCAATCGGATCAGATTTCAATATCCAAGAACAGGTTGTGTCCTGAGAATATGAAAGAAGCAATATTTTACCAAGTTCAAAAATGTTAAAATTACACAGAAAGGGTATTTATACTTCCATAGAGGCAAAACTATGCAAAATCCAGTCATGTGATGAATGATGGCGGGGTGGGGGTGGGGGCGGCGGTGGTTGCAGTGTTTCTGAAGAAAGGACTAGTTATCTTGTATAATTCAACTGCAGGGAGCTGGGCTACCTGACTGCACCCTAGCAACCAGCAGCAGCTCGCCATACAGCGCTGGGACAACCCATTAAAGTTCCTGAGAAGGACTTGGTGAGTCCCTGGCTGATACTGCTGCTGGTTCAAAATCTCCAGCATGCTGAGAAGGCCACCCCCAGATTTCAGGGGATAAAATGACAGTGAGTGTGAGAAAAACCACCTTGGATGTCCATTCCAAGTTTCAACACCCCAGTTAGAATCTCTGGTCAAAAGTCATCTTGAAATTGACACTGCATTTGACTTCCTGAGTGCCTGAGCATCTTTCAACCCTGAGCGGCTTTAGAACTGAGAGCAGCAATAACTGAGAGATTGGAAACCACCATATTATCACTATTTCTTGGTTAAGGCATCTGTCTGTCTTGTAATAGTTAAGAGAATTGGGCTTGTTAAGAAGATAGTCGTGACTCCCAGCTAAAGTATACAATTGAATGACTGGTTTAGCTTTTTAATTTTAGGTTGAAATCTAAATAAATTTATATGCATATTCAAAAAATTTAAAACACACCTCTGTTTCACCCTCTTGATAA
>NW_020174718.1:984164-1066412 GCF_003031525.2 Neophocaena asiaeorientalis asiaeorientalis | reverse complement strand
TTTAAAGAGTAAATAGAATATATATATAATTAATATATAAAAATATATATAATTGTATATGTAAAATTAAATACTTTAACTTATTGAAGATATTTAAATACTGAAGTGAATAAATTGGACCAATATTGTTTAAAGGCTACTAAAAACTGATTGCTCAAATACCCTATACTCTACTTAGAAACTCAACTCAAAAGCCAGAGGGAAATTAGTTTGCAGTTTAAACTGTAAAGCATTGAATGATAATTATTTATATAAAACAACCCCCTAAAGAGTCTTTTCTGGAAATAAAAGATGCCCTTAGAGGCAGAAAGACCTTATATCGATAAGTGAAAGGGGACAACAGTCCTACTAGGTGGCTCACCCTGGACCAGGCAATGAGCTGAATCTTCACACTTTGTGTCTCTTATCCTCACAGGTATACTCTGAGTCAGGATTCAACAACAGTTTTCTGTGAAAGGCCAGAGAGTAAATATTTTGGGCATTGTGGGCTGTATGGCCATGTTGTAACCAAAATCTGGCCATTATACAGCGAAAGCAGACACTGACAATGTGTAAACTAACGGGCATGGCTGTGTTGCAAGATAACTGTTACTGCCAAAAAGAGGCTACAGGCTGGACTGGGCCCTTGGGCCACAGTTTGCTGACTCCTGCTGTAGGTGAAGGACAATTTTACCCATCTTGCAGATGAGAAAACTAATTTCAACTTTCTATGGTCTGAATGTCTCTGTTCCGCAAATTTCATATGCTGAAATCCTAACCCCCAAGGTGATGGTATTAGGAGACAGGGCCTTTGGGAGGCAATTAGGTCAGGACGGTATTACCCTCGTGATTGGGATTAGTGCTCTTATAAAAGAGACCCCAGAGAGCTGACTCCTTCCTTCTACTATGTGAGGACACAGTGAGAAGGTGCTGTGTATGAACCAGAAAATAGGTCCTGACCAGACACCGAATCTGCCAGTACCTTGACTGTGGACTTCCCAGTCTCCAGCTCTGTGAGATTATACATTTCGGTTGTTCCAGCCGCCAAATCTCTGGTACTTTTCATAGAAGCCCAAATGTAGTAAGACAAAGAAAAGGTAAATGATCTGGCCAAAGTCCTATAAGCATTAAGGGTGGAACAGGCACGTGAACCTTGTCCGATTCCATGATGTCATGTTGCCTTGGGGTGTCAGGTAGTTGACTTCAGTTTCCTGGTCTACAAACCAAAAGATCTCAGTTCCGATCACCTTTACTACCTCTTCCTCATACTGGAATTTTTAAACACGTTTTTTTGCCATGGACCCTTTTGACAGTCTAGCAAGGCTATGGGATCCCTTCTAAGAACAAAGTTTGTAAATACATAAAATACACAAAATTACAAAGGAAATTAATTATACTAAAATATGGCCGTCAAAAATATATTTTAAAAATGGCTGTAGCAGGCTTCTCAGTCTCAGCACTATTGAAATTTTAAACTGGAGAATTCTTTCTTGGGGGAGGGGACTGTCCTGTGCACTGTAGGACGTTTAGCAGGTCCCCTCTCAGTTGCAACAACCAAAAGTGTCTCCGTATACTGTCAAATGTGCCCTGTGGGGCAAGATCTTCCCTTACAGACAACTACTGCCCTATTAATAGATGTGTTACTTCGTTAGCAGGTTCAATGAGAAGATATAGTGGAGGGTCTAAGAAGCACCCAAACTGTGAAGCAGTGGCGAGCATCATGACATTTTGATATTTACAAAAACTCTAATGTGACAACAGATATATTTGTGCTTTCTATTGGTGACCAAGTCGCAGGCACTGCAAATACTACTCTAGCCTGTTTATATTCCTGACTGAAGAAAATGCTCACTGACAGTCGGAGGTCAATGAAAGTAAAAACGGAATTCCACCCCTTGCCATCCCCAGCCCCTCGCCCCAGTGAAGGTTCATGGAGTGTGTGAATTCTGGCCACAGAGTTCTTGGAGATCCATGAACCTCATGTTGGGAACCTGTCTTCTAGTTGAGACATATAATGAAGATATGACACTAATAAGTCAGCCTGTATGTACATAATTAATTTTAACAGATGATAGAGATCATTTAATTTAATGTGCTATATTACAGCAAACGTTGACTCAGGTAGGGTAAGCGGTTTCCTCAAGGTGAGGCAGTTGCTTAGCAGAAGGCTTGGGATTGGGCTGCCTTGTTTCTAGCTAAGCCATCATCCCCCAGTGACCCACGCTGACTGCTTTTCTCATTTGTTTTTGTTACATACATTGCCGACCTTCCACACACTGCCAATTATCAGACCTGAAATTCCTACTCAAAAATTGGACTTGATCCCTGACCTGTGAGCCTTAATTGATTGTGGATGTTTGAAGACCTTAAGGAACAAGAGACTAAAGGTTAAATCTGAGGATGTAAATAAAGCATTAAGCTAAGAAACGTGAGGGGCCGCAGAAGGGTGTGGTGAGAAGGTCAGCTTTGATGGCTTCATCAGGGATCTGGAGGAAGGGAAAGATAGCAGGCTGGCCTCTCCTCACATATTACTATTGAGTTGGAGGAGTTGGAAGCATTACGGAAGGGGAAAGGTAATAAGAAGTCACCCAGGGATGCCATGAACAAGGGCAGGAGGTAAATGAAATTCTGGATTGATATAGGTGGCGGACAAGGTGACTGTGTCAACAACAGAGGTATCAGCCAAGTCACTGATATTGAATGACACCTGAAGAGCCTTGCCATTCAAAGTGTGGTCCATGGGTCAGCAGCAGCAGAATTGCCTGGAACCTCATTAGATATAGAGACTCTCAAGCCCCAGCCCAGGCCTCAACAAGAATCCACATTTTAACTAGATCTCCAGGTGGTCCGCTTTAAAGTTTGAGAAGCACTGCTTCAGAAAATCTGAAGTCCAAGAAACCTGAGAATTGCCAAGAAGTATGATTGTACCATTGATAGAAAGTTAAAGGTAAGGGTAATGTAGGATCTGAAAAGAAGTTACTTTTTGATTTGAGTTTCTGGGAACATTTTTTTAAATATTCCCATATCCCTTACTACAATTGAAGGGATGCTAAATGGCTTCAATAGCCAGACTAGTAGTTGCTTTGCACAATGTCTTAGGATAAAGCGCTGAGAAATCTAACAGGTTTCCAAAATGTTGATATGACTTGCACAAAGAGTTTTGTTCTCTAAAGAAACTATTCTTTCCTAAAATTTTAACGTTAAAGCAGGTGGAATAACAAACTGCCGACGAAAACCATCAAAGCCATGGATATCATTAAAAAAAACCCGAGTGGGGGGCTTCCCTGGTGGCACGGTGGTTGGGAGTCCGCCTGCCGTTGCAGGGGACACGGGTTCATGCCCTGGTCCGGGAGGATCCCGCATGCTACGGAGCGGCTGGGCCCGTGAGCCATGGCCGCTGAGCCTGCGCTCCGCAACGGGAGAGGCCACAACACTGAGAGGCCCGCGTCCCGCAAAAAACAAAACAAAACAAAACAAAAAAAACCCGAGTGAATTTTCTACTTGCCTTCCTCTTTGTACTGTCACCTTAGCCATCTGAGGGTCTTATGACTTCCTTCTACCCATTCTCTCCTCTGTCCCAAACTGATTTCTATCCTGCATTCCCTTGCATGTTTAACCACACCATCTACATATCCAACCACTCATCCACCTATCCACCCACACCCACGCATCCACCCACCATCCTTCCATCCATCCATCCATCCACTCACTCGTCAATCCATTAAGGGCCAACCATCAAGTACCTGGCACCATTAAAATATTGAGATTCTAAAGGTAAATAAGACATTGTCCCTCTATTAAGAGGCTTTTATTCTCCTGAGACAGAAATTACAGAGAAATCCTTGGCTCTCCCACATCCCTCCCTCATTTCTCAGATCTTACCTGGCTCTGATAATCCTGTCAATTCTACCCCGAAAACATCTTCTGATTTTGAACTTTCCATCACCATGGCCTTCTTTTCTCTGTATCTTATTTTACCTAATTATCAACTCTCCTTGAGATATTATCTTAGCCTCTATCTAATATCTCCAGCCAATTCTCTACCTGCTTCCACAGTTCCTTTCTAAGGCATGTATCTCACCGCATTACTGCACTAATCAGAGATCTTCAGGGGCTCTCTAATTCCCAAATGGTAAAGCCCAAGCTCTGTGGTATAGCATTCAAATTCCTTTTCCTAATATGACTCCAATTCATCTTTCTAGACTCATTTCCTCCCACAACAATTCCCCATCCCTGACCACATCTCCAACATTCTAGCCATAGCTCCTGGAATATATCACACAGCATCACATCCCTATGCTTTTCATTACGCTGTGCTTTACACTTGGAAAGCCACTCCTACTTACTTCTTAAGATTCAACTCAAATGTCACCTTTTCTGGGAATTAAGTTGGGGAAAAAGAACTTTCTCTGAGTGTCAGAGAAAGTTCCAGAGAACAAGTGACATTATGTTTATTTTTAACTGTGAGAGAAAGTGGCATTCCCATTGGGGGGTCCATCATGAACAAAGACATCCCTCTTTTCCATATTCTCATTGGGTTCTGAATCTGACTCTACTATAAGGTTTTCTATGTCAAATTAGAGTTAAAGGTTGATGTACTCATGTTCCCAAGCTCATTGTGAGCACCTTAAAGACAAGGGCCACTTATCAACACAGTTGCACTCTACTGAAAACATCATAACTGATAAATGTTTGATGAAGAAAATAATTATGAATCCAGCTTCTAAGATGGCCCCCAATGATCCCTGTCTCCTGATATTAGCTGCCTTGTGTAATCTCCCTTTGGGCAACTTGCTTGTAACTGACAGAATATGGCAATGTTGAGGAGATATCACTTTTGTGATTAGCTTGTAAAAAGTATGGTTTCCATCTTGCTAGCAGACTGTCTCTATGGACTTCTTGGATTGCCTGTTTTGATGAAGTGAGCAGCTCTGCTAGGGAGGCCCACATGGCAAGGAGCTGAGGATAGTCTCAGGCAAACGACCAACGAGGAACCGAAACCTTCAGTCCATCAAACCTGGAAGAGCTGAATCCTGCCAATAACCACTGAATGAGCTTGGAAGTGCATCCTTCCCCAGTCTAACTTTCAAATGAGACCCCTAGCCCCACCCAACCCTTTGACTGCAGCCTTTTGAGAGATTCTGGGGCAGACGACGTACCTTAGTCATGTTTAAATTCCTGACCCACAGAAATTGTGAGATAAGAAATGTGTGCTGTTCTAAACCACTAAGTTTTGGGGTAATTTGTTATTGTAGCAATAGATAACTAATACAGTGAGCTGGGTGGGTTGATAAATAATAATGACTCAAGAATACTTACGAAGGGCTTCCCTGGTGGCGCAGTGATTAAGAATCCACCTGCCAGTGCAGGGGACGTGGGTTCGAGCCCTGGTCCGGGAAGATCCCACATGCCACGGAGCAACTAAGCCTGTGCGCCACAACTACTGAGTCTGCACTCTAGAACCCGCGAGCCACAAGTACTGAAGCCTGTGCATCTAGAGCCTGTGCTCTGCAACAAGAGAAGCCACCGCAATGAGAAGACCGGGCACCGCAACGAAAAGTAGCCCCGCTCGCCACAATGAGAGAAAGCCCGCGTGCAGCAACGAAGACCCAACGCAGTCAAAAATAAAATAAATAAAATAAATAAATTTGAAAAAAAAAGAAAGAATACTTACGGATGATCCTGGATGCTCGGTTAAAAAAGTGAGTATGAAAAAGAGTCTCTTTAAGGTGAGATTTAGTTAAGGACTCCTAATGCTGGATTTTTATACATAATGCATACATGCTATAAAGAATAATCCCTTGGAACAAAGGTCAGGATACTTCAAAGAGGAATCTCCCGCTTAGAAACACTTGCTATCTTTCTTCTCACCTTGGTTAAGTGTTTCTAATAGGAGGAGCCCAGTGCAGCCTGGGTCAGGTCATGGAGGCTTTGCAATCATATCAGAAGTGACAGAAGCCACCAGAAGATTTATTACTGTGAGGCAGATGAGACATCTTAGCTCTGCCTGCTACCTCCTCCCGGAGGCTCTGTCCTCTCTCTGATATCCTCCTGCACCGCTCTTAGATATAATTGCTATGATTATTTTGCCTCAACTAGATTATGTGTCTGGGACACACTAGATGTTTAGTAAACATTAGTTGAATGAATAAATAAGTAAATAGATGAACAAATTTAAGCTTCTTGAAACCAGCGCCACATTTCATATTTTTTCCTACTTCTCGAGGTACCTAACACATCATTTGGCATATGGTAATTGCCTAATAAATTCCTGTTGACTGATAGGTTGCTGGGTAACAACGAAAAGTTTTTAAATGCCACAAGTTATAACATGAGAAAACATTTCAATTTCCCCACTAAGACAAAGAGATTTATGATGCTTTAAAATTTCTTTGGAATGAAAATTTGAGAAGCCTCATCTAACACCTTAGGAAAAATCCCAACCATGGCATCTCAGCTCAGTAAGGAAGTTGACCAGTAGAACAAATAAATATAGCAAAGCACTGTGGTGATACATTCTAGACAGTTTGGAACTAATCTTTGCGTAGGTATTTCAGGTGTATTGACCCAATGAAGGTTAGGCTTTAATCTACATCTGACTGTCCTACAGGAGATAGTTAAAATGGGAGAAGGCTATTTTTCTTGAGTGGAAGAGTTCTCAGAAATGCAAGGGAAAATCAACCAACTAACTACAAACAAAAAAACACCCAGATTCCAAGGGCATGGTGTTTTTCTTGTACTTCACAAAGAAGGAAGGCAAAAAACAAACTGTAACTCAGATCTCTGATGTTGGGTAAGGGCCAGTTAATATTGCAAGCCCTAAGCACAAGGATTAACAAGGATCGTTTACAGTAACAGAAGTAGTACCATTAAGATAAACATTAACAAAGGAAGAAATGAAGCTAAATACAAGGTGACATAAGTGGAAATACCTCTAGTGAGTTCTCTAGGCGAGGACTCAACCAGAGAGGTGCCACTAGCATGTCATTTTCCAGCAAGTGAAAAATCACGAACAGCTTTAATAAAGCACCATGAGGTATCCGGGACCACTGTAGCTATTCAACGGATATTAATCCCTCAAGAGATGTACCAATTATGAGTTTACAATTTAAAAGGCAAAATAATCAACTAAGGCCAGTCTTTTCTTCAGGGTTTGCTTGACTATTTCTTCCTACCTTTCCAAAATTTGATCTTGGTTATATGATAACCCATGAAGCTGACTGTATGTAGCAGATGAAGACAGACTGTAGATCAGAAAAACCATTCTTCCTTTTTTTTTTTTTGCGGTATGCTGGCCTCTCACTGCTGTGGCCTCTCCCGTTGCGGAGCACAGGCTCCGGACGCGCAGGTTCAGCGGCCACGGCTCACGGGCCCAGCCGCTCTGCGGCATGTGGGATCTTCCCGGACCGGGGCACGAACCCGCGTCCCCTGCATCAGCAGGCGGACTCCCAACCACTGCGCCACCAGGGAAGCCCTCTTCCATGGTTTTTGACATCTAATTCTAGGACTGAATCTCAGGAGCTGCACTAACAACCAAATGTGTTGTGAAAGATGAAGAATTTAAGAAGTGCCACCTGTGAGTAATTCTTCTTAATATGTACGCTGATGTACAAGGCAACAATATTATTTTAAAGCATAAGAAATCTTTTTGGCTCAGTAGAAAATTAGACTGCTTTCTCATATGATAACCTCTTCTGGAAATTTAAAACCTTTCTATTGTCACCCATAGATGATCTCTCTTGAAAACACAAGGTGCTTCACTGGTTACAATTTCCACAATGTTGTCAGAGGCACTTCTAAGGCTCATTTGGCCACCATACGGCTGCTGCTCACGCAGGAGGAAGATACAGAGAGTGTGTTATGAAGGTTGGCACTGGAGGGCCAGGGAAAAGGGTCCAGAGAGAGACATCTGAGGAATGCGAGTGACATTTGGGTTACGCTCAAGTCCTTTCGAAATGGACTTCTCCGAGTCAGCAGTTTCTGCACACCTCACCTCAACAGCTAACACTGCCACTTGCCCCAAGGGGCTCTTTGTGAACCAAGAGGCAAACTTGGGATTGTATGAAGAATCATACACCAGGATAGGATCTCAGTATAGGCTCCTGTCACTCATTCTGGCTGCTCTAGATTTCAGGAGCAAACATTAAGACCGAAGGTGCTCAAAATTACAATTCAGGGCACATGACTGCTAATGTTAGATCCAGCTCTCGCTGTTGGGAGACTGACACAGACAAACTACACTTTGATGAACTGGTCACACAGAGGGAGGTGACCCAGCAGGGTAGCCTACAGAGGGCTATATGCTTGTGGGAATTGCTATTCAGGGCTGCTTCTGCGACAAGGCACCTCAAAGGCCCCAGAACATTAAACCATCTCCTCTATAGCACTCTCAGACAGAAAAACATGCACTACAAAATGTTTCAGGAAATAAATAAGGGATGTTTTATCCAGAATATATAAAGAACTCTTACAAATTATTAAGAAGATAAATGATGCCATTTAAAAATGGGCAAAAGATCTGAATAGATATTTCTCCACACAAGATAGATACGTGGTCAATAAGCATATGGAAAGACCCTCAATATCATTAGCCATTAGGGGAGTGCAATTAAAGACAGATAATCACAAGTATTGATGAGGGTGCGGAGAAACTGGAACACATACATTGCTGGTGGGAATGTAAAATGGAAAACACTTGGCAACTTCTTTAAAAGTTAAACACAGAGTTACCATATGATCCAGTAATGCCACCCCTGGGTATCTACCCAGGAGAAATAAAATCATATGTTCACACAGAAAGATTTTCACAGGAGTGTTCAAGCAGTGGAAATAACCCAAATGTCGACCATCTGATGAACTGATAAATAAAATGTGATGTGTCCATACAATGAAATGGGATTCAACCATAAAAGGAGTGAACTACTGATACATGCTACAATATAGATGAAACTTGAAAACATTATGCTAAGTAAAAGAATCCAGCTGCAAGAGACCATATATTATATGATTTCACTTAGATGATGTGTCCAGAGAAAGCAAATCCATAGAGACGGAAAGCAGATTAGTAGACACCCAGGGTTGGGGGGTGAGAACAGGAAGCGACTGCAAATGGGCACAAAATTATGCTGGCAGTGACAAAAATGTTCTAGAAAAAGATATTGGTGACAGTTACACAACTGTGAATTTACTAAAAGGCACTGAATTATACACTCAAAACAAGTGACTTTCATAGTGTGTAAGTTACACCTCAAAAAAGTAGAATAAAAACATCTTTTATAGTTGTATATATCCATGCTCATTATACTCCCTGATCTTCTTTATTTCCTCCCTGATTCACTGGCTGTCCAGGAACATGTCCAATTTCCACACATTTGTGAATTTTCCCATTTTTCTACTGCTACTGATTTCATACCAATGTGGTTGGAAAAGACATCTGATATGTTTTCAGTCTTCCCAAATTTGTCAAGACCTGTTCCACAGGCTACCACATGACCTATCCTAGAGAATGCTCCATGTGTGCCTGAGAAGAACACGCACTCTGATGCTGCTGGATGGCACACTCTGCGCGTGTCTGCTAGGTCCACGTGGCTCACGGGGTTAGTTGAGTCTGTTGTTTTCCCCAGTGATCCTGTCTGGATGATCCGTTCACTGATGAAGGTGGGGCATTGTAGCTCTCTACTATCATTGAATTGCTGTCCATTTCTCCTCTCAGCTCTGTTCATTTTATGTGTCAACTTGAGTGTAAGGGATGGTCACATAGTTGGTAAAACATTATTTCTGCGTGTGTCTGTGGAGGCGTTTCCAGAAGATATAAGCATTTGAATTGGCAGACCCAGTAAAATCAATCACCTTCAACAATGAATGTGGGCAACATTCAATCCATTGAGGGTCTGAATAGAACAAACGGGAAGAGAAGGGGTGAATTTGCTCCTTCTGCTTGACAGGGAATATCCATTTCTTCTCCTGTCCTTGGACAGCCTCCATAACTCTGTGAGCCAATTCCTTGTAATAAATGTCTTCTTACATATATCTCTATATACCCTATTGGTTCTGCTTCTCTGTAGAACCCCGACTAATACACCGCCACACCTAGAACTGTGTACATTTCAAAGTGACAGGTATGAGGGATGGAAAATACACATCTGTTTCTACGCACCAGTCCCACTGATGAAATTCAACTTGAAGTCTGTTTAGAGAGCTTGCTTCCTAACTTGTTCTCCTCCTCCTTCTCTTCCTAATAACTATAATAATAATAAATAAAATAATTAACACTTAAGTACTTCCTGTTCTTAGCACTTTACATGAATAAGTCATTTAACCCTTCTTCAATTCAACAGAGTGGGTGCTACTCTTATGTTCATTTTACAGATGAGTAAAAGAAGGCACAAAAGGTTAGGCATCTTGCCCTCCATAATGTGACTGGGGAATGACACAGAAGATTCACCTCTAGGCAGTGTAGATCCAGAGCTCACACTCTTAACCACCTGGCTTTCCTGTACCTTAGTTTTTATTCTACAGGTAATAAAAACCCTCCATTATAACATTATTTGGAGGACACTTTCCTGTAAATGAACCCATATGGAACACAACAATCAAGTGTTAGAAGGGATATGGGTAATCTTAACCAAAAGAGTGTTTGAGCATCTCAAGGAGGTATCACACAACCTGAGCGCTAAAACTTAGGTTCGTATGTTTCATGAGAGAACATGAGGCCCTTGCTTAGAGTTGATTAACTTTTATCTCAGTAAACTGGTTTCCTGGTCATGAGCAGATTATAAAGTATGAATTAAAAGGGAATGAGGAAGTAAGATATTTGGGGAAGGGGCTGCTATGATTGGAAGGCAGATCTAAAGCTCGAAGCGAGCAGTTTGCCATGTGGTAGTCCTCCAATTTAGAAAACAAAAGAAAGGAAAAGAAACAAAACAACAACAAGACCCTACACAGAAAACAAACAAACAGCAAAGGCAAAATGGACCCGCTCGGAAGGAGGACCAAAGGGAACCCTCCCTTCTGAACCTCGAGTGTGGCTCAAGAGCATAAAAGGAGAGAATCGTACATTTGGAAATCTTTCCATTAAACCAATGGCTACAATAAAATTCTAGAGTTTATAATTTTAGCCTGCCAGTATTAGAATAATTTAGTTTTGTGAAGAATTAGACAAATGAGCCCTGAATTTGATATATGCATTAGTGTCAATGCAGGTGAATTCCCCTGGTCCCTCATAGCCCTCTCTCCTAAATGGTCCTTGGACCATGTTTGGAAGTTCCACCTGGGGAACAATTATTCGAATGCACTGCCACCCCATCAGGTGTCTTATCAAAAACTACTTCAGACCCAGGCCAGTGCAAATGGCTGTGTGTGGGACCTGGTGAAAACGCCGAATGGGGGTTGAAACTTAGCTGCCTCACAGAGCTCTGAGACCCTTGAAACCCAGCACAAAGATGCCACTGGCTGGGACACAACAGCCCAAAGCGGGTACCATTTGTAATTCACATAAGAGCTGCACAGGCTATATGAGGCTCAGACGTTTTTTAAGAAGTAGGCAGATCACAAGCAAACAATGAACATATTTTAAAAGTTATCATATGCGCTAAAGGTATTTGGACTATAATTCAAAGGCTGCCAAAATACATTTGAACAAATCATTCCATTGTTGCGCATTTTAGTTATAAAACAGATCACTGCCTTCCTACAGCCCCGCGCTATTCCCATGCATTTTACTTTCTCCCAAGCCTGTTTTCTTTTCATCTTCCTCCAGAGATCCAGTCAACCCCTCCTCTCCTTGTAGGAATTTAAAAGCTTCCTTTACTTTATCCTCCCTTTGCTCCTTTATTGTTCAGTTCTATTTCCCATCCCTCTTTCCCCAGGGTCACCCTCTGACCCTGGAGATCTTCAAACCCATATTTTTAATACTTACTTCAATCATTTACATAATAGCACTCTGACCAATGACTGGAAAATAAAGCCTTTAGGAAATATGTCATCCTGGAGACAGTTCTAGTCTAATAAATATTTAACCTAGAAAAAAAGAGACAGAGCTAAAGGTGAATAAAAATAGGAAAATAATTGCTTAGCAACATGACGGAGTTTTAACCCGTCTACAAATTGTACTGCAGATGTGAAGGCATCTTTAATTTCTAATAATGGTGGAGGGAAAGAGTAATTATCTTGAATATTTAACAGTATACTGTCCTGTATGTCCCAAGTATTCTATGGCAAGCAAGGTATTATGACTACTAGGACCCACGGAAAAAGAAAAAGAGACTGCATGGCTTTCCAAATGCCTTTTTGCAAGACAGGTTGAGGATTCTGAGCCGAGGGTCATCTCATTACAGGTATTACAGAAAAGAGGAGTGAAGGTGACCCAGGTAAAGTTATGAAGAAAAATCATCACTGAGGTAAGAGAGATTATTTTGAACCAGATCTGCAAACTACAGCCTGTGGGCCAAATCCTACCAGCCTCTGTGAGCTAAGATGATTTCATGCCTTGGGGCCAAAAAACCAAAACACAAAACAGAAGCAATATTGTAACAAATTCAATAAAGACTTTAAAAAAGGTCCACATCAAAAAAAAAAAAAAAAATCAACATAAGTATAATATTTTGTGATACATGAAAATTATATGGAATTCAAGTTTCAGTGTCTGCAAAGTTTTATTGGAACACAGCCATGCTCATTCATTTAAAGTCTACGGCTGCTTGGTAAGTCGCTAAACCACTCTGAGCTAATGGCATCAACCTCACAGAGTGGACGAATAAACCTCCTTTATTCACTCATTCCACACGTGTCAACTGAGCACCTACTCCATTTGGGTCCTGGGCTAGATGCTGGGAATACATCAGAGAACAAGACAGATGCTTTCCTTACTGTCATGAAATCTGCCACCCAACTGGGGACCCAGAAAATAAACTAATAAATACACACACACACACACACACACACACACACAAAATAAAAAATAAAGTCATGGGCTTCCCTGGTGGCGCAGTGGTTGAGAGTCCGCCTGCCAATGCAGGGGACATGGGTTCGTGCCTTGGGCCGGGAAGATCCCACATGCCATGGAGTGGCTGGGCCCGTGATAAAAAAAAAAAAAAAAAAAAAAAAGTCTATGTCTGCTTTTATGCCATGATGCCAGAGTTCAATTGTTGCAGTGGAAGCCATATGACCCATCAAGCCTGAGCTATTTCCTATATGGCCCCTTTACAAAAAAACTTTGCTGATCCCTATTCCTGTTGGGAAACCATCTCTCTCCCAAGTGGTCCAGGTAGGAATGAAAATGATTCAACTCACACTTTGGGGGTAGGCTCTGTTTGGTGTAAGCCAATCAGCACCTCCCATGACCCCTGGCCATTATGATTGGTTCAGGTGTGGCTGTGTGGCCTCCAGTCGGTTCAGTGAGAACCCAGGGGCTGAATCTGAGAATGCTGGGACACAGCTTCTCTCTCTTCTGGATGGTGAGTGTGAGGATGGGAAGGGCTGCAGCCATGAAGAACGAAACTTGAGGAGGAAGGCAGAACAGAGGGAGCCCAGAGAGATGGAGCAGAGCTCTGATGACTCGGAGACGCTCTTTAAACCTCTTTTGAAGCTGTCCCTGGCATTCTGGGTATTTATAAAATGGTGGTAAAAAACACATATAATTTACCATCTTAACCATTTTAAAGTCTACATTTCACTAGTGTTTTGTATGCTTACATTGTTGTGAAACAAGTCTCTAGGACCTTTTAACCCTGCAAAACTAAAACTTAATACTTATTAAAAAACAACTCTCCTTTGTCCCCTCCCCCAAGACCTTGGTACCCACCATTCTACTTCCTGTATCTATGAATTTGACTACTCTGCATACCTCATATAAATACAATCATACAGTATCTACCCTTCTGTGAGTGGCTCACTTCACATAGAGTAATTTTCTCAAGGTTCATCCATGTTGTAGCATGTCAGAGGACTACCATCCTTTTTAAGGCTGCCTAGTATTCCATTGTATTTACTTATCATATTTTGTCTATCCACCTACCTGTCAATGCACATTTGGGTTGTTTCCATCTCTTGCCTATTGTGAATACTGCTGCTATGAACATGGGTGGGCAAATAGCTCTCTGAGACTCTACTTTCAATTCTTTTGGATATATATCCAGACATGGGATTGGTGGATCATATGGTAGTTCTATGTTTACCTTTTGGAGGAACCATCATGCTGTTGTCCACAGTGGTTGTATCATTTTACAATACTGCCAGAAATGCATAAAGATTCCCTTTTCTCCACAGTCTATGAGGCCACCATTTTCTGCGAGTAGGCATCCTAATTATCTCATAGTGGTTTTGATTTGCATTTCCTTGATGATTAGTAATGTGGAACATCTTTTAATATGCTTGTTGGCCATTTGTATATCATCTTTCAAGAAATGTGTACTCAAGTCCTTTGCCCATTTAAAAAATTTAGTTATTTGATTTTTTGTTGTTGAGTTGCAGGAATTCTCTATAGAATGAGCTGGGAATTGTCACCTCCTCTTTAATTTTCTGGAAGGCTTTGAGGAGGATTAATTCTTTATATGTTTGGTAGCACTCTCCAGTAAAGCCATATAGTCCTGGGCTTTTCACTTTGGGGAGGTTTCTCATTACTGATTCAATCTCCTTACTAGTTATTGCTCTGTTTAGATTTTCCTATTTCTTCACGATTCAGTCTTGGTAAGTTTGTATGTTTTTAGGAATTAATCTACTTCTTCTGGGTTATCTGATTGTATAATCCTTTCTGTTTGTCACATTGATTATAATATCGTCATGTCTCCTTAGGCTATGACAGTTTTACCACTAGTTTTTAGGTACGTAAACCCAAAAGATATTCTTTTTATTGTTTAAGATAAATTGGTTAAGAATTTTGTTTCTTGTAACTCACAAGATTCCCAGCTGACACAGTTTTCTAGTATAGATCATTTTATATAATGAGAAAAGTGAGGCCCATAAGTGTCCAAATGATTACCCAGCATCACACAGCTAGTACTAAGAGCTAGAATCCTAGCCCAAGTGGTTTTACTCTTTAATTTCCGTGCTTTATGATTCTGTGCCACCTGTTGCTGGGAAACACTGCAATCAAACTACCCCAGAAAGGTACCTTCATTATATCCTGAATTTTGGAGCTCTTATAAACAGCCACACTAAGATATGGATCATTGACAAGGCCTCGATGAACTTTATAATAAGACCAAATTTTGGTAGTGAAATTTCTATATCAATTAAGTTAAAGAGAAATAATTTTCACTCACTGACTTGTATATCAGCATCTTTCCTAACAATGTACTGAATATATAATGCTTTAGGAAAAGGTCTATTCATCTATCCAATAATGCATCCATCCACCTACTCATACATACACACATCTAAATATTTATTGAACAAACATTTATTGACCACCTGCTATTGCCCAGACAACACTCTGGGCAGTGCAAAGCAACCCCTGTTGACCTCTTTTATCTCCTGTAGTGGAACAGTCATGCGTCTCCAGCAATTTTTGGATTCAAACCAAATGGTATCAACATATTTAAGTTCATGAATCCCTTTTTATTTTTTGTGGGTTCTACGTAGAAACATAGGCTTGAATATGTGAGAAATTGAAGTTTGAATGTTGAGCTGAAAAAGAACCAGCTAAGGAGACATGAGAAGGAATCCTCAGTGAGTTTGGAACAAAGGAAGGGGGATGGTGTCATGGAAGCCAAGAGAACCGCCTAGAACAGAACAAAAATAAACTGGGGACCTTTATATGGGAGCTTTATAAAATTCCAAAAAGATAACGAGTAGAATTTCTTTAAAACATTATGGACAATTAACGTTTTGAAAGTACAATGGGGCTCTTTCTCCGTAGACCATTAGTATGAGCAAGTTGCTATGTAATTTTCACCTCCCTAATAATTATTTGTACTTGCATTCAGCATTCCATTGTGACTGGGCCTCATAATGCTGTCATTTCCTGTCCCTCCATCTTCCTCCCACGAAGGTGTTCGCTGAAGGTGGGGGGCAGGGAATCGTGATACTCACATAATAAAAGTTCTACTTTTCTCATGGATTTTAACAATGCTATTCCTAGAATGCCTTTCAGAGGTAGGTCATGAATGTCAGAGCTGTACAAGAACTCTTACTGACAACAGATACATCACAGAGCTTTCTGGCAACAACTAGGGAAAAAATGGGGCTCTGGAGTCCTTTTTTAACTCCCTGCATGACTCAGAGTGCAACCTCAGAAAAGGTTTCTTTTCTAATTTCTTACATATATGAAATAAGTGGCAGCTCTCCATTCCACGGGAGGGTTTTGAAAATTTATTAATTATTGAAATAAAAACATGAGAATGGGGTCAAACGCATGATGCTCTAGAGAAAGGTTTGGCAAACTATTACAGCCCACGAGCCAAATCCAGCCCTCAGGCAATTTTTGTAAATAAAGCTTTATTCCAACACTACCATGTCCATTTGTTTACACATTTCCTGTGGCTTCTTTCTCAATACAGTGGCAGAGCTGCATTGTGTTGATTTGCAAGAGAACCCACTCGGCCTCCAAAGCCTAAAATAATTTGCTGTTCGACCTTTTATAGAAAAGGTTTGCTGACCTGGCCCAGAGAAGGAAGGGCTGGGGGTAGGGGAGGAGGGGAAGTGTATATCTTAGGGTGACAAAAGCCATCCTTGACAGGGCATGGAGATTGCTTTCGGGGGAGCCAATAGCTAGAGGCAAACTTTCCTCTTTGCTAGACCTTTACTGAGAAAGCCACATGAGAAATGTTTTTTAAAAACCTCAAGAGGTGAGGTTGGGAGGTGAAGGCCGAAGGCTAATTAGTTTTTAACAGATGTAGCCCTCTTAGAAACATGAATGATCAAGGAAATCCTGCCATATACTCTCTTAGTCGTGTTACCGCCCTGTACTGGTCATCCACTGACACTCAAAGTGATGACACAGAAGGCAAGGGAAAGATAGAGGCACACGTAATTCCCTTTCCTTTCAGTTATTCTCATCCATCAGCAAGCCACAGGTAGGGAGATTTGGTAGAGTGTGCGCATATCAAGAAGTAAAACAGGACTTTCCTGCTGGCGCTGTGGTTAAGAATCCACCTGCCAATGCAGGGGACACGGGTTCGAGCCCTGGTCCGGGAAGATCCCACACGCCGCGGAGCAGCTAAGCCCGTGTGCCACAACTACTGAAGCCTGAGCACCCAGAGCCCGTGCTCTGCAACAAGAGAAGCCACCGCAATGAGAAGCCCACGCACCACAATGAAGAGTAGCCCCCGGCTTGTCGCAACTGGGTGAAGCCTGCGTGCAGCAACGAAGACCCAACGCAGCCAAAATAAATAAAGAAATAAATTTATTAAAAAAAAAAGAAGTAAAACAAAAACTACCGAGTTAGTTTTGTGCAACATTTCTACTTTTCTTTTAAGAATGAAACACATATACATGTGTACCTTACGAAACACAATTGTGTGATTTCGGCAATTCCTCATATGAGTTACATGCTCTTATATTTGCATCTAAAACCCACGTTGCACAATATATAAATGATTGGTAACATTCATGTTAATAATTGAAAATTTTAGTTTTTCATTACTTAGAATGGCATTCAATAGCATATAAAAGACTATGACATGTTGTCAGAGAGACAAGAAGAAAGGGAAAATCTTTACATTTTAGTACCTTTATGAGCACTTTTATCCTGCTTTTTGAACAAGGGGCCTGCATTTTCATTCTGGAATGGGTACCAAAAATTCAGTAGCTGGCCCTGCATATTTAGCCATATCCTTTAATATCCAACAGATCTGAGAGTCTCTCCCGGCCTTCCACATTGGAACTGCTATCACCAAACCTGTGTTCCGGCAACGACTGAGTGGCGCACCCTGTGACACAGCTATGGGACACGGCTACTCTTGACTCGTGCTCATCTGAGCGTCCACTGCCACAAAAAGGACCACCATCCCTCATCCTTGCAATTGAAGAGACTCTTCCCTAGAAAGTGGCTATTGATAGCAAGGTTTTACTCAAGCTTTGCAAGGAAGTAGAGGACAGGGCTTGGGAGGGAACTGCTGTCTCCTACCCTCTGGTGGAGCACAGTAAGGCACTCTGTCACCAGCCTTCTGCCACTCCTCTTAGGTAGCAGCGCAGACAGTAATGAAAGGACACCTGCCGCAAAGGTGATGCCTTTTCCTCTTCAGTTCAGCCCATTTACTTGGCAGTAATACCCACAGGCCGCACTTGGCATTTGGGACAGGCCAGAATTTCCTGCCTGTGTCCCAGCCTTAGGTGATCATATCAAAATTGCTCTCTGCAAGGGCTGGCTCAATCCAGAAAGAAGACATGCAAAGGCCACTCAAAGGAACCAAGGGGTGGTAGGCAGCCCCAAGCTAGTATTTTAATTACAGGCTGTGATGGAAACCTGGTCATCCAGGTGCTTCTCATTTTCACAGGCTGGCCGTTCCTGTGATTCCAAATGGACTCTGTGACCCACCTCATGTACATCCCCAGGGGCTACATAAAAGCTCAGGAGAAGACAGAACCCACCCCATCCAGCAGCTAACCTGCTGTCTATAGCTCCGCCTGAATGTGCATGTCCCAAATCTGCTGGAATCAAGTGGCCCAAGGAACTTCAGATAATTACAATCCCTTCAGATACCTTGGCCTGCTGGACAAATACGCCAAGTGTATTAGGGAGTTGTCCTAGAATGATGGCCAGATTAAGTCCACCAGCAAAGTTTCAAAAACAAATGTGCAGGGAAAATGAAACCACCACCAATAAGGGAGAAGTCTGCTGAGCACAGTTCGGTGTGCCATGTGCTAAGTTAGAGCTGGGAGGGAGGGGTCATTTCAGAGCTTTCCTGTTAAAAGCCCTTCCATCAGCTCTGCAAACTTCCCTTCCAGCTGGGAGCAGTGATTATTAACTCAGCGGAGAGGTGCTTTGTCAGATTTGAAAGAAAACAAATCTGCTTCAATGAAGGGAATAAACAGCCCCTAATGTTCAGCCTGAGAAGCTTCTGCGTTGACATGACATAATTACCTTTCATTTCATGTAATGATACTATCACATTTACTTTGTTCCTCCAATTCCAAAATTATAATATACCTCCCTCCCTTGACTGGGTGCTTGGGATCCTAAGGAACTCATTTACCTAAATGGCATTTGCTCTTGCAATGAGGCAATTATTTGCATTTTATGCAGAATTCACTGTGTGCACTTGGAAGCGAAACATTTTATCTAAGAATTCTTCATCAAAAACACAGAAAATGAGGCAGACTGCCTCTTCTCTAATATAAGGCTAGTTCTTAACTCTTTGGATATTTAAAACCACACAAAATAACAAAGCAACCCACCTCAAATAGATCTCTCCTATTGCCTTTATTGTCACAACTGTTGATTTCTACAACGATGCTCTGCGTTTTATTACCAGAAACAAAGGGTCACAATTTGAGTAACCTCTCAGATTCATTTGTCCTTTGTTGAATGTGAGTTAAAAATGTAAGCTTGATAAAGCAGGAAACTGACATCTGCTTCAAATATGAAATTAACCCAGGGGTTGGGTGGTACAACCACAATACCCACATCCAACTTTATAACTTAACTCTTCTTGACTTTTTTTTTTTAATTTTTACAGAAGGAAAAGTTCAAGGGCACTCATCACAGAATAACTGATTACTGGACTCATCCACAGAATAACAGTAAGACTCTCTTATGAAATCTTGGGGTAAAAATCAAGAAAAAAGTGGCAAAGACTAGGCCCTAGAACTACCAAACAATATTTGAAAATAATCAGTTACTTCTTTCCTCTTTGGGACATTTCAGTTGGACTAGATAAAGCCTGGAGGGAATACTTAGAGGCTCACACTTCAGGATGACGTAAGGTTTTGTCATTTGTAATTTTCATGATGACAGAATCCTGTCACGTTGACTTGACTGTCTTCTGGTTAATAAAAAGGCACATACAGTGCTTGTATTTCTTCAGATTATTCTTTCCTGGAGATAGATGAGCCAAAAACACATTTCACATTGGCCACTGAACTGACGGGCAGATAGCAATGGCTAAACATCTCCCAAAACAAAGTGGAAGTTTCCACACCTCATTACTAATCCCCAATATTCAGGTTTCAGAACTGAACTCTTCTGCATTAAGAAGATAGTGACTTGGTTCAACTGCCCCCCGTGGGAACTGCTGGTAGAATAAGAGAACGGTGCGTCTTGTCCAATACGCTCGCAGGACTACATTTGTGGACTTACAGGGTGAAAGTAGCCAGAAAACCAGCAGGCCAAAAAAGACAAAAACCAAAAAAGCCTCTTCATTTTCGAGCTTGACAAACAAGGACATGTGGTTGGGAAATGACCCTCCAGCCTCTGCTCCCACTATCCACCCCCATCCCTTTTCCCAGACTCCAACGTGGCTCATCTTAATCATGTATTTTGCCAGCTAGTGTTTTGATGTTTATTTTGCTCACGTTTAAATTTTTCTTCAATCTACAAAAACCGAATTTCCAGATTTACGAAGCACATTATTTTTGCATTAACTCTACCCACTTCCACAGTTAAGTAAGCATGTATTACTCCACTGAACTCAAAAATGGAAAATAAGGAACTCACGGCGCTCCCTGTTCTCTGACTACGAAACATACTATGTGTCTATAAAGAGCTTAAAAAAGACATCGCTTGGTTGAGAATAATGGTTAGTAGTGGTAGTGTACGGCCCGTGGCATCCTCACACCCACTCCCAAAGGATAGGATTGTTTCCTCCTTGGGGCCTTCCCCTGTATCTACAGCATATTGTATTATTTCATATATCACTTCCACCACACTCTAAGATCCTGCAAGGTAAGACTGTATCTTGCTCATTTTGGTAACTTCATCACTTAGCAGTGCTCAGTAAATATTGGGGGGAACACACGTTAGGTGTAACCAAGGAGTGCTTTTGCGCATGACCAGACAACCAGGCTGCCCAGGCCATTTCTAAGGATGCGGAGGAGGGGAGGGGATGGCAGACACAGGTGGAGATGAGCAGAGCTGAGCATACATTGATTGGGCTGGGGAATTCTAGGGGTGGTGATCAAAGCTTACTACGGATTAAGCTCCGTAACAGAGCCAAAAGAACCGAGGCCTTTGAGTCTGACGGTGTGGTGCAAACACGGGTCTGACTACCCATAAGGACATGGAGATACCAGCCTCTGTGAACCTCAGCTTCTTCTTCAAGAAGGAGATTCCTCTATGTGCTTTAACTACCTCACAGGACAGTTGTCAAGATTAAATGCAAGCTTACGTCTTGCAAGAATTTTCTAAACGTTGGTAGCGTGATATATAGAGTTACCTTATGTTATCTAAATCAGAACACTCTGAGAGCAAAGGGAGGTGCCATCAGTAATTATGTGAGAACAACACCCATAAACCAGGACCCTCCTGGGCCAAGCTGGTTGTACGGTCACTGGTCTGTTCATCCATCTCTATCTATATTCTATATCCATTGATATCTATATCTACAACTCTGTATATTTATAGCCATCTATATCTATATCAATATCTCTGTAATTATACTCCATAACTTTATCTACATCTGTATCTCTTCTCATATCTACAACTATATCTATATCCACCTCCATCTATTATTTATTGATGCTATTATTATAAGAACCATCTCAGAGTACCTCACTTTCTCTATTTCTCTTAATTTCTCTGGCCGTCCATTGCTCCCTCTATTAGCCATTTCTCACCAGGACACTCTCTTTCCCGAGACTCTTCTCTTGGTAGTTTCTCTCTTCCCATCTGCTTCTCTCCCTTCCCTTCTTCTGCTCTCTTAACTGGTAATAATAAGGACCAAGAAATTTTTATTTTGTATCTGTCATGTTTCTTACACAATGTTCTTTGCTCCTCAAAAAACTGTAATTTGTATTTCTCTAAGAATACCAACAAAACTTGTCCTTTCTTAATGGAGAATCCAGTGTATTTGAACGAGCAGTAGTTTGCGACGTGGTTCACGTGTGTAAACTTTGGGAAAGCCTTCTGATTAGTCTGAGATTCAGTTTTAGCATCTAGAAAATGGGGTAATTATTCCGCATTAATGCAAAAAAAGTGCTTCAGAGCAGCCGCAGTAGCTGTTCATTAGAATCAGCTGAGGAGTTTCTGAAACTATTCCTAGGCTCTATCCCAGATCCAGTGCTATGGACCGAATGTTTGTGTTCCCCCAAATTCTTACGTTAAAACCCTAATCCCCAATGTGATGGTATTAGGAGATGGGGCCTTTTGGGAGGTAATTAGGTCATGAGAGTGGAGCCCTCATAACGAGATTAGTATTTTTATAAGAAGAGACATAGAGAGGTGATTTCTCTTTCTCCTATCCTCTCTTTATGTGAGGATAAAGCAAGAAGGCAGCTCTCTCCAAGCCAGGAAGAGGGCCCTCACCAAGAAGCCGAGCACGCTAGCACCGTGATCTTGGACTTCACATCCTCCAGATCTGTGAGAAATAAATTTCTGTGTTTAAGCCACCAGTCTCTGGTATTTTATTATAGCAGCCCAAATGGACTGAGACACCCAGGCATCACGATATTTTACTGCTCCTTGGGCTACTCCAATGTGTAGCCAAGGTTGAGAATCACTAGTCTGCAGACTACACAAAATCATACAAATGTACATTATCATGTGTATAATGGCATTTAAATTTTTTTTAACCCTATGGATTAGTAACTCAATAGAAGACAGATTATCCAGCCCTACTCTAAATAACTGGGGATAGGAGAGGAAAGATGAAATTTGAACACACTTTGAACTACCCTGGGTCATATTCTGAAAGATTCATAACAATAGAATTATCTCATTATCAACTCTGACACTCTAACTTTGAATAGGTGGACCCTGGTTCCTCCCATAGCTTTGTCCATCACTTAAAAGTAGCTATACCTCCATCAGAAAGAATTGTCTGATGTGTGTTATCATTTAGATCTTAAGACAAGATAAAAAAAGAAGACATCTCTTTCAAAGAGAAAATGTAAAAGAGTGGGAAATTAAATGCAAAGGTGCTAATTACCAACCACAGATTAGCTTCCAAATTGTTCTTTTAACTTCTACAACTAATGAGTAGAGATATACTCCATACCGCAAACCAGGCTCCCTGGAAACTTTGGTAATTAGAGTATCTCTTTGTAACGGACATCGCTCAATAGGTAAGAGAAAAAATCAGAATGATTCTCATTATTTATAAAACTCATTAGTGACAAAGAAACAACAAGCACTTGTACCAGAAGTACCATTCTTGACATCTTAAAACAGTGTCTCTGACAGGACTGCGGAAATTTACTTTTCAAGTAAAAAAGCTCCACGGATTTAAAAAAGTGACACCAGTGACTTTGGTTTTAAAACTTGCTGTTTAGTAATCAGTGCAGGTTTCTCTATGAAGTTGCTGATCTGCTCTTTCATGTTGCAACAGCTGGCATCCGGCCAGTGTAAATGTTAAATTGACACTTGGGCTGGCCCCTAAAAATGTCAATGACATTGATGGAAATGCATACCTGTAGAGCTAGCTGGGGATCCCAGAATCTCTAAACAATAGGGCCATAGTTTGGGTTTTTGGCTATTGATCAAATGGCTTGGAATACACAGGAACCTCAATCCAACCAGGGACAAGGAAAAATCCATCTTAATCAGAGAAGACTGAGCTGTACCTTCCTAACTTCATAATCCATGTCTTTTAAAACTACATTTCTTTGGCAGAAATTTTTATTGTTTTGAGTTAAAGCATCTAGGCCACCTCAACTGTGCCAATTACGTAAATTCATAACCATGTTACAAAATAGATGGCACAATATAATATCAAATAATATCATCTTTCTACCATTATGAGGGACTTAGGCAAACTATTAAAATGAATGAATCAGGGCTTCCTTGGTGGCGCAGTGGTTAAGAATCTGCCTGCCAATGCAAGGGACACGGGTTCGAGCCCTGGCCCGGGAAGATCCCACATGCCGTGGAGCAACTAAGCCCGTGCCCCACAACTACTGAGCCTGTTCTCTAGAGCCCGCAAGCCACAACTACTGAGCCCACGTGCCACAACTACTGAAGCCTGCACGCCTAGAGCCCGTGCTCTGCAACAAGAGAAGCCACCACAATGAGAAGCCCACGCACCGCAGTGAAGAGTAGCCCCCGCTCACCGCAACTAGAGAAAGCCCGCACACAGCAACGAAGACCCAATGCAGCCAAAAATAAATTAATTAATTAAAAATAACAACAATAAAGTAAAATTAACGAATCAGAATCTAGGATGTAAACAAACGGTTGGCCTTTCTCCGTGTCTTTGAGCTTTCTGAGAGATTCTATCCCCACTGCCAAGATTTCCACCATAATTTCTCTATGAGCACATCCTCAGGAAAGCCTTGAAGAGCCAGAGGGTCACTTCACACAGGCTCCCTGGAGTGGATCAGATTCAAGGTCAACTTTAATCTTTCCAGGATGGACCCAGGAAACAAGCCCCTCAGCCACCAACTGTACTCTTAAGAGAGGTCCTCTCCCCTCTGCAAATCCAGGAAGGGGAGAGATCTGGGCTGCAGAGACTAGGAAAGAAACCACTGACAACACTCACGTGAGTTTTTCCCTAGCTACTTTCCAACAGTCCTAATTTAGAGGTTCTGGGCTGTCTGAAAGACCAAATACTCAAAAATCAATCTTGGCAGATATTTCTATTTTTATAAAAATGATCCCCTACATCACATAGATCCTATATTTGCTTATCAGTCCATAGTCAGCCTGGTTGGAATAAAGAATCAAGCCTGTGGTATTGAAAGATTTTTCCCCCCGTGGCCTCCAACCTCTGCTCACTTGTATCAGGGTAGGCCAACCATGCTTCCTGATTTCAAATCTGTTTCACTAACTTCTCATAATTAAGAATATTTCACTTTGGAGAAGCAAACAGTGTGAACTCTTGCTGCTTTGAGAGGTGCAATATAAGCCCTTTTTTCATACAACTGCAGAAACCCAGACACCGCAGCCTCTGTGACAAACAGCTTGGTCATTCTCGGAAAAAGTAAACATCAAAGTACCGTATGACCCAGCAATTCCACTGCCAGGTATATACCCAAAAGAATTAAAAGCAGGGATGCAAACAGATACTTGTATACCAACGTTCACAGCAGCATTATTCACAAGAGCAAAAAGGTGGAAACAACTCAAATGTCCCCTGACAGATAAATGGATAAAAAAAAGTAATCTATCCACACAACGAAATATTATTCAGCCTTAAAAGGAATGAAATTCATGGATGTTCTACAACATGGATGAACCTTGAGGACATTATGCTAAGTAAAACAAGCCAGATAAAAAAGTACAAATACTGTATGATTTCACTTATATGAGGTACCAGGTGCTGGAGGGAGGGGGAGTGGGAAACTCTCGTTTAATAGAGACAGAGTTTCTGTTGCATAAGATGAAAAAGTTCTGGAAGATGAAAGTGGTGAGAGTTACAAAACATTGTGAACGTAGTTAATGTCACTGAATTGTACACCTAAAGGCAGTTAAGATGGTATATAAAATTTACCATTATGTTACATACAATAGAACCATTATATATATAACATAAATAACATAACCGTTATGTAATATATATTTTACCACAATTTTAAAAAAAAGAGCACCACAAAAAATCCAAAACCTTAGCCAATGTTAGTGGGACCAATTTATAGTACAACCTGTAATGCACATAATCCTTTCAGCTGATTCTTCTAGTTGCAGATGAGCCAGTAACATTCCTGTCTTAACCATTTCTACAAGGCTTTCCAAATGACCCTCCTCCATGTCAAACTTTAGTTACTAGCCTCGGACAATCAGTACAACTGGTCCAGGATTCAATAACATACATGTTTGCTCTGGCCCAGGAGTACCTGATACCCTGGGAATTCTGAGCCTAAAATGGCGCATGTCCAAGAACAAAGCAACCTCATGTCACAAGATATGGAAGGCCCAGGGGATCACCTGCTTGAGTCATGGCCTCCAAGTGCCTAGGAGTCCTCAGTTTAAGTATGCTAATTCTCCCGAGCTAAGGGTCCAAACAGAGACATCCCCAAAGCCAAAGATTAAACTATTTATGCCGTGTGTTCAACCTACTTGATGAAGCAGTCTCGTCCATCCCGGTTTGCCGTCATCTCCCATCCATAGGGCGGCACCTGGTTCAAGCCCCAGGTTCCCGAGGGAGGTGGCCAGCCTGAAGACTTTGTCCTGTGGCTGGAAAAAAGAAAAGCAAGGCATCATTACACCTGACTCCGGAACACTTCTTCTGAGACAAACCCCAGAAGGGGCACAGGACTTGCTCGTCTCCGTTACGGGCTGTGTCCTCAGCTGACAAAATGAACGATTAGAATGTTTTTGTGTCAGGTAGCATGCTCAGTATCTTTCTTTATAGTATCCTGCAAGCTGTTCCCAGCTGCCCTGTGAGCTAAGTATACTCATCTCGTTTTACAGATGAGGAGACGATGAATGGCTCACAAAGCTTAGGTAACTTTCCTGAGGACACAGACGTCAAATCTGAACAAACGTTTAGCACACTTTCCATGACACTAGGCATTCCTGGGACCAGACATTAAGACGGTTTGGCATATAAACAGATATCACACCACAATACAAATGCACAAATGAAAATAGATTCCTGTTTTTATGGATCTTAAACAAATAACCCCAAGCCTCAGTTTTCTGGACTCCTGTGACCAAAATACAAAATTTCCACTCATATTAACCATACTCCAGTCAAGGTGACTGGTCATAAAACCTTAGACAAACTCTCCATTTATGCGGCAATGAAAATCCACACATTAACTTTTACAGTTTCTAGTCCACACCTGAAATGTGACTAGCCAGCAACATGAAAGGGTAGGTTAAGGAGAATTTTCTAGAAGCCTTTCCAAGAACAAGAGGAAAAAGGGAGTGACTTCACGTGACAAGCAGCTGTGATGGGCAGCGTTGCACAGTGACAATTCCCATCCAGAGGCCTAAGCCCAGTTTCTGGAACACTGCTGAATCCTGGCCGCTGCTCTGCTGCCTGGGACCTGCAGAAATTGCAGTGTTCTCTCATGAGCACCAAAGACTCCTTCAAAGCTCAACCGTGGGGGGAAATACATGCTGCCATTTTAGGCTCAAGCAACATCCGCCGTCATTTGTCCTTTGGCTCCAGGTGAAGTTCCCCACTCTGGATGGCCTGTTAGATGTTCTAGGCGGTTCCAAATTGCAGACAGGAACCAAAGTGTATATGTGTGTGTTCGGGAGGCAGTGAGGACACTTCCAGGGCCTCACAGTCAGCATCTCAATAGTGAACCTGGGAGCCCTTAGAAAGAGGCCCCCCCACCCCGCACCAGGCATAACATGCACAGCTTGTACAACTGTCCATGGCAGCCCTCCTGCAGCAAACATCCAAATCAGGGGTGTCAACCTGTCTGTGAGGAGGGGAGGCTTTGAACTTCCCAGGATGCAGGGCATCCCACCCCCGACCTCCACCCTCACCCAGCTCACACAGCTGACCATGAACCGATGCTTCTCCTCAACAGAAACCAGCCCCACTTCCCGTAAGTTTTCTGGAGAGGAACTAGTTTGCAGAATTTTAATGACCTTCGTTGCCTTTCTTTAACTTCCTTTCAGTGTTCCCACATCCTTCAGAAAGCGTGGGGAGCAAAAGAGTTCACAAATTTAACACAGGTCCCGCCAACTTAGAGGCCCACCACAGGGCTAATTCCCACCCGTGGACCATTACACGAACAGACATGCCAAGTTTTTGTTCCTCTTCTCTACACCCAAGCCAGCAGTGGCAGTTTCCCCTGGTGGTGTTTGAAGAGCGAGCTGCTTGCCTGCAGCGAGAGCCCATGGCTTGGTCCCCCTGAGGTTCTACCAAAAGCCCGCCAATTTCTCCACAGCAGCAGAGGACGCATTCGGACCAAGCCCTTCGAGGTATGAACACAGTGTATACTGTTGTTAAAACGTTTTGCAAAAGCAAAAGCAAAGCTACAGTAAGAGATGATGCACAGAACATTCCTGTAAGTGAAAGGAGGCCTATATAGAGAATGCAACAATTTATTCCGGATAACTAAATTACGTCCAGTATCAGAATGTTCATCTTTCCCAGAGGGGGCGAACTTACTAAAAACAAATAAACTGTCTTTTCTTTTCTCTTTTCTTTCCTTTCATTCTCTTTTTTCCCCCTGAAGTCTAAATCACTAAAAGAAAGATGCTGGCTTCCTAATATAATTTACATGTAAAATACAGGGTTATAATAATGAGCAAAAGGGAGCCTGAATTTTATTATAAACTACATTCTGTCCCGTAAGGTGTGTTCAGGAAATAGTAAAAAAAAAAAAAAACAACAGTTCAGCAAGATGTTTTCAAATAAAGCCTTTTGTCATAAAACACCAAATACAGTGCTAATACTGGAAAAAACACTCACTGAGTTAATTCGGGGCAAGGGACATCAACTGATATAAAACAAATCACTGAATAATCAGAATCAGACATGACTACATGTTTACCTGTTAATATGTTGACATAAAATACATGGGTCGGAATGACATTCACAGAACTTAGCAAATTAAAATTAAAAGCAAATTAAAGTGCCAGTAGGAAGAAAAACCCAAAAAACCTCTTTTCTAAGTATCTAAGCATACATCCTCAAATCAACGACGAAGGTCAAAATTAAGGAGGAGTTTGGCTCCTATGTCTGTGTGGTGTGGTTACTGGGAAGTTCACCCCAATATACAACCTTGGAAGCAGGCAGTTGCTCTCCACTGGGAAGATGCTCCGGGGACCTCCTTTCCTGGCTCCCATCTCTGTGGCTGCACCAAACTGTCTACCACTCCCAACTGCCCCCCACCCCAGTGCAACGGAAAGACAGGTTTTTTTCTACCGGGAGTGCAAAGACCTGGCCCCTGGAGAGCAGCGGCAGGGCCAGTGCACATAAATGTAGAGTCTTCTGGGCCTTTTGCTTTAGAGCCGCCTCAGATGCAGAGGTTATCCTCAGGATGGACCAGGTGCTGCTATGAAAATACAGTCCTGTGCAGAACTCCTCACTTCTGGCTGTAACACTGACCCTGTGTCCCAGTGTGAGATGCATGCCCTTTATTTCCCCCCATTTCAGAAAGAGTCCACTCTGAGTTCCTGGGCATCCTTCCCAGGGGCTGAGGCCTCTTCAAATTTCTCCTCTTTGAATGAGGTCTTACTTTTCTTGTCCAAAAACCTATTAGCCTCAAAGGTTCTCTTGACTCCCTCTGTGGAGGCTAAAGACTGTCCTGTAAATAGGAACCCTGCAGCTCTGCTCAGCCGCCGGCATGCAGGTTGGCCCCATGGAGATTATTTGAAAGGACCCCTCTAGCCTAGGGTTTGCCAGATTTAGCAAGTACAAACACGGGACACCCAGTTAAATGTGAATTTCACACAAATATCAATTTTTTAGCATCAGTGTATCTCATATAATATTGAGGAATACGTACACTGAACAAATTATTCATCATTTATCTTAAATTCAAATTTAACGGGGTATCCTGTATTTTATCTACAAACCCTACTCCAGCCCCTCAAATAAACGAGCACCCAGATTCTCTGGGAGTATCAAAGAGGCTAAAATATCATAGCCTAGAGTCTTTCTGATTTGTCTTTACCTTAGTAGCAGGACTGAATACTGCTACCAATGAGTCTAAAATGTGAAAAGAAGTACCCTCAGCTACTTGACTAGATTCAAAACAGACAACAACCTCCTAATATGCGTCTGGGGGTGCATGAGGATTACAAGTGGTCAAAAGCCAGCATTTTCTGTATTTCCCAAATTGAGCTGACAAGAACCCATCTTGCAGTTTTTGTTAACGATTACCAGGCTCTAGAAATTATGATTCAGCAGGTCTGAATTACAACCAGGAATCCATGAGTGAGTGTGTGCGTTTGTGTGAGTGTGTGCGTGTGTGTGTTGAAACAAGTAATCCCGATGACTCTTACCTTAAAGTAGGGTTGCTAAATTCAGCAAAAAGCAAAACAAAATATAGAATGTACACTTAAATTGAATTTCAAATACTTTTTAGTATAAGTACATCCCATGCAACATTTGGGACATAGTTATACTAAAAAATAATTATTTGCTATTTATCGAAAATTCAAATTGAACCAGGCATCCTATATTTCACCTGGCAAGCATGAGGCTTGGGAAATACTAGTCCTTGCTACTCCAAGTTTGGGCTGAAGTCCAGCGGCACGGGTCTCTCCTGGGTGTCTGTGTGAAATGTAAAATCTGCATTCAGTAAACAGCCCTAGGTGATTCATATGCCCACTAAAGTTTGCTAAGTGCTGTGCCTAAATCAGCAAAGCCTGTGAAGCCTCACCACACACTGGAACCACATGGGGGAACTTGTAAACGACAGATGCCTGGGACCAAGGCCACGCCATTCGAGTCAGAATATGTGCGGATGAGGCCAGGCCTCAGGGATTTATAGCCCGACACGGCTGCTACTGCCCAGTCATTCTACCATTGCTTTTAGCTCACAAGACGCAGGAGAGGCAGCCTGTGGCGGTCAAGAGCACGCAAGCTGGAGCAGGAGGTTTGCCAGGTGTGGTCTGTGGACCAGTAGCGGCATCACCCATGAACTTGTTAGAAATGCAAATTCTTGGGCCCCATCCAAGACCTACTAAACCCGAAATTCTGGGGATGCGGCTGACTCAGCAATCTGGGTTTAACCAGCCTCCAGGCTACGCCGGCGCCCACTTGAGTTTGAGAACCACCGAGTTACAATCAGACTCTCTTCAATTCAGGCATTTATTTTTCATAATCTCGAGTGCGTTACTCAACCTCTCTAAACCCTTCAGTCCAGCTCTTCCTCTGTAAAATGGTGGTAATAGGACCGCATCTTGGGGTGACAAAATGCATTTTGTAAAGATTTCAGTATGCTGCCCGCCACATAGTATTATAGTATGTGCTATAAATTCTCTGCTAAGTAAATCTCTACCTAACCCTCAAGAGAATATAAGACTTGGGGTGGTTACACAAGTATAAATGGCTTCATCCATTCTCAAAACAGCAGAAGGGTGAAAGGCTCAGTCATCTACTTTTTTCCAGTCTGGCAAGAGCAGGGTAGGAAGGGGCTGAAGCAAACAGTTACACCTTCCTATACGTTAAGAAGTGGATGAGTTCAGCAGAAGTAGAAGAAAATATCAGAAATTCGTTTTGTTTTTTAACCAGGAATCATGTGTGTGTGTGGATCCATGGTGCCGAGGGTCAATTTCCACTTGTCTCAGGCCAGGCTTTGAGATTCCTTGCAACTCTCATGTTCTGTGACTTCAACCTGAGATCATGGCTGTGTGAACCACTTTCAAACGCTTAGCTCAGCCTTAAAAATAGCGACCTACATTGGCAGGGCTATTTAAGTCATTCTGGAGACTCCCAACAACTGACTGAACTGGTTTGCAACTTTGTGTTATGTTTGCAAGAGATTGAAACTGTCCTGGACAACAAAGGTCTTTATATTTCATAAGAAGTGAGAGCAGCTATGAAGGGCACAGGCAAAGGTACAGAACTTTTTATGCTGAGACCATTCGAGGAAGCAACCCATGGTCACTTCCGGCGTGCATGCCTCTAAATCCTGGGCCAAATCTTGATGGCAAATCTTCTCTGGGAGAAGCAGTTTATTAGAAACCACCCGCGGGCCGCTAGAAACACACCTCAGTAACAGATAAAGGGATGCTGGAGGGGAGAAGGAATGTGAGGTCCGGTTCCCAACTCCCAAGTCAGACAGACTCAAATTCTGCCACTTACTAGCTTTGTGACTCTGGACTCTCAATTCTTTGGGTCTTATTTTCTTCACATGTAAAACAGAATTGGTCTCACTCAATGATTCTCCCCCGAGACACGAGGCAACATCTGGAGACACTTTTGGTCGTCATAACCAGGGGAAGCGGTACTCCTGGTATCTAGTGGGTAGAGGCTGAGGATGCCACTAAACATCCTGCAATGCACAGGATGGCCCCATCACAAATGACAAATGTGCCCCTGCTTAGCTCATAGAGTTGCCGCCAAGAATAAACCAAGTGATGAATGTACAGTTCTTAGCACGGTTCTTGTAGGTGCTCAATACACTTTAGTGGGGGAAAAAAAGCCTTCTCAATGTTTCCACTGAAAGCCTAATCACGATAAGTAGAATGCATCTTTACATCAGAGAGAATCCATCTTTACATCAGAATTCACAGTCACTTAATAGCTTCTCGGCTTTGGGTGAATTACTTGGCCTTTCTGGGTTTTGGTTTTGCATGTGAAATGGAAATAATAACATCCACCTCATGGTGATGTTATGCAGAGATGAGATACGTACAGCCCTGCAGTGCTTGACTCATTTACAATAGTCTCATCAAATGGTATGTTGTGTTATAAGTGGCAGTCATAATAGTAATGGAAATAACTTTTGTATTTGACCGAATAGTTTAAACAGCACTTCTATATACATCATTTCTTTAGATATTCACAAGCCTGTCTCAGCATGTAACAAAATGCCTGATAAAGCATTAGTGTTTCCATTATAAAGAGGAAGAAACCGAGGCGCAGAGAGAAGGTATAACTTGTCCAGCGTTTGGTGAAGTTACCAGCTTTTCTTCACTGGGGGAAATAGGCACCGCGATCTTGCTGGGAGACAAACACCGTGTTTCACATAGAATGTACGAGGGGTGGAAACGGGCAGAGAAGGGCAGAGGCCACCCAAACTCATCTGATGCAAAGGGTATCCAGGACTGAACCCTGAGGCTTCCTGATTCAAATTCCCTCTAAATCACACTGTATCATAATTAAGTGTAACTTCAACTCATGGGCTTCCTCATATACCTGGTAATACTTAGGACCAGTAGCCAGGATAAAGCTGCGTCCTCTGAACTTGGTGTTGAGAAATGAATTTTCAGGTCCGTTTCATGTATGAGAAAACCTAAGCCACAGTTATTCATCCCCGATATCGAATGACTCTATACAAATCCAGTAAAATAAAACGTAACCCAGAATTTGATTATCCTTATCTCTTTGGACTCACAAAGATGATTTTCAGAATAACCCAAGTTATAGAGTGCTAAATATGGTATTACAAGACTTAAAGCACTTCCTCATTTATTTTGCTCTAAATGGTGGCAGGGTTACGGTACCCGAAAACCTACAGAATTCAGAACTTCACACAGCATGCAAGCAGATGACCTTCAAGGTTGACGTGCAATGTGGGTTGAGGTAAAGGAAGCAGAAGGAGTGAGAAAAATGAACAAAAGATGATTCTGGATGAATTTTAAAAACTCCAAATTTGGTGGCAGCCTTCTTCTTTTGGTGACCAGCCTGGTGGGCCCCACTGGGGCTGGAGGGGTTCCTGCTCTTCAAGGTTTCTTGTCCCCATGGATCAGTGAGGAACAGACTGACATCCGCCCACCCCCCAGCCTTTTGGTTCCAGCTAATCATGCCGTTGAGACACAGACACCTTCTGAATTAGGTGTATTCTCTCCCGTCTCAGAACTAAACCTCTTCATGCAATCAGGCTTTACTACAGTACTAACAGCATCGCAATCTTATACAAGAGGTAACAGCTTTCCATCCTATAGCCCATTATTAGCAGCTCCTAGGGCAAGTGCACGTGAAGAAAGCAATGTTGATAGGGTGAAAATAACATCAAGGCCTTGCACACACAGAAGACAGAATCATCCCACCAACTACTGTGAAGATTTCACTTCTGTTTTGACAAGGAGGACAGGAAAATACAGTAAAGGGGGAAAAGCAGGCAATTCAAAACTAATTTACATATTAATACTAAGCCTCATAAAAGCAGAAACTTAAAAATATATTCATTACAAAATCATTTTAGTCAAGCAGAAATGTATTATTAATCAGGAGTTTAACTACAGTAAAAACATTTGGATGTATATTTTCATTACCAAATTTAAACATTTTTCTGATTATTTTCATCTGCTTGGTTGAATAATTTACCAACCCACACAAGAAAACTAATTGTGCGATTATATATCCATGGTTTTCACTGCAAACCTCTCACCAGCCTGCTGAATTACTTGTTTCCCAATTGCGTATGTGGGAGAATTACCAGGAGAATTACGTTTAAGCTAACTGGTTCTCCTTCCCCAAATTTGCACATACACACTTGAGCCTCACTCTGTAAACAAGCCCGTGACACACTCAAGACATCCTAAGACTCTGAGGCCACATACACAGCCGACCGTGAATCTGGGAGGACAATTATAATTAGCCCTGTATTGTACAGGAGAAAATAGATGCAGACAGGCCGGGCTGGCCAAGGATGCCCTGAGAGGTATTACAGAGCTAAATGTGGGAACAGTCAGCCAATGGTCTGGAGCCCCTCTCACTGGAACGCTGGACTATGTGCTCACGAGCCTGTAGGTGTGGCTCCCGGGTAAGCACGTGATGCCAGGTGCAGATGCTACACTCGGTGCACCCCCGTGAGGCCAGGACCATGTATCCTCCATCTTTCTATCTCTGTTACTCAGACTAGTGTCAGCACACAGGAGATGTTCAATGGAAACTGCACTCATAAAGGAATCCAAGGTACATGATGGTCCTGGCCTAGAATCTTAGGCATAAGACCCCACACTTCCAATGTAGGGGGCACGGGTTCAATCCCTGGTCGGGGAACTAAGGTCCCATGCATGCCGCGCAGCGCGGCAAACAAAACAAAACAAAAACAAAAACAAACCCCACCATAGCTCCCTGCCTAATCAACGCATATAACAAATGCTGGTTGAGCACCTAGTATGTATCACGTGCTGTTCTAAGTGCTCGTAATATATCACGTCAACACAGAAAATAAACACCCTCAATCATCTGGCCCAGATCTTCTTTTCCAGCCGAGCAACCCACTAATTTTGCTAAGAATATGCTGCTACTTTTAAACTAACTCACCTATATTCCCTGAACACGCATGTTTCCCATGTTCATATCTCCACGTCTTCGTTCATGCTATTCCCTCTGGTTAAAACGTTCTCCTTCCCCCACTCCAACTCCCTGACCTCTCCATATCTGTCCAAAAATGATGAATCTTCCAAAATGCATATCAAATGCTACCACTGCAGAAAGCAGTCCCTGAACCCCCTGCCCTAAAATCATTACCTTGTTTCCCTATGCTCGTGGGAAGCGACTGTTTGCACTACTGAGGTAGCATCTACCTTGTATAATTACCGATAACTGGGAATACACGTCTTCCTAGATTGTAAGCTCTTGAGCGTTAATACCACTTTACAAAATTCTACCTACTGCACATAGTTGGTGCTCAACAAACACTTATTTGTTAATACAGTCATTGCAACTTGAACTCTTCTAATTAGCCTTGCCACCTTCAATTGGAATTCTCTCTTGCCAATTGTGATTCTCTTACCCAACTGTGATTTCCTTAGGACAGGGGCGAGTCTCCTTCATGTTTAGATCCCTGGAATCCACATTTGGCAATGGTAGGTGTGCAACATATACTGTTTGTTAACTGACGTGTCCTGTTATACTTGGTTTACTGAGGGCTATGAAGTAGTACAGAAATAGGAATTTTATCATTGCTTTCGATGGGGCACATACATGCATGGAAGCAGTAATATAACTTCTGCATGTCACCCTCTATTGTTGAATGGCTAGGGGGAATCTGTGTCTCTGCATGATGAAAATGTACAGACGTGGGACTCACGGGATTTGCCTCACGGAATTCAGCCATGACCAACAAGCCCACACTCGACGTAATTGGATCCAAAACCACAGTCCCTTTTTACATCAGAACTGAGGGCAGGATTTGGCACACGGAAACTGTTTTATAATAGCATTTGTTTGAATAGACGAATGAATGAATGAACAGCAGTCAAACTTTGGAGCATCCTCCAAAAGGAGCCATATGACAGTGTGACTAGGCAGGTCCAGGATTTCAACAGACAGGACCCTGCAGCCCAGAAGGCAACGCCAAGATAGGAACATGCTGCCTCGGCATTCCCGAAAGCTTCCTGCTTTTGTGAAGACAAAATTGCAATTTGGAGGTCCCAGATCAAAATCAAAGGCCTTAAATCTAAACCTCACTAACGCCAAATGTTTAAGCCTTGATCAGTGTCCTTGATAGAAGGTCGTTTTCATTTTTCTAGTTCAAGGTTTCCGTAGCTGGAAACGGCTCTTCACCGATGACAAGCTCCCAATCATTACCAGGATTGTGTGCTCCCCCGACTTCTCATTCTGTAAAATCCAGTCACAGAAAAGTTGAGGGCAACAGTCATCCTTGTGCTCATCACCTAGAGCAGAGGTCCGCAACAAGGGGCGATTTTGCCCCCCAGTGGACATTTGGCAGTGACGGGAGACATTTTTGGTTGTCGCAACTGGGGGTGGTGGTGTGCTACTGGCATCTAGTGGGTAGAGGCCAGGGATGCCACTAAATATCCCACAGTGCACAGGACGGCCCTGCAACAAACAATGATTTAGCCTCAGATGTCAATAATGTGGAGGCAGAGAAACTACGACCTAGGTTTATCAATTACTCGTATTTTTCAACATTTGGTTTTATCCCCTCTCCCTTCACTCCTTTGTCCACTCCCTCTGTCTCCGTTTATATATGTGAAATGTTTACTTGAACCAACAGACATCAGGACATTTCACCCCCAAATTCTGCAGCAACTCTCTCTTAAGAAAAAGGATATTCCCCTTTAAAACCATAATACCATATTGCACTCAAATTTAATATTGATACAATATTATCTAATATATAGTCCATATTCAAATTTCCCCAATTATCCTAATACTTTTCCTTCATAGATTTTTGGGGGATTTGATTTGGTGCCCAATCAAGCTTTACTCTGTGCATTCAGTTATCCTGTCTCTTTATTCAATCATGTTTTAAATATTGATACAATATTATCTAATATATAGTCCATATTCAAATTTCCCCAATTATCCTAATACTTTTCCTTCATAGATTTTTGGGGGATTTGATTTGGTGCCCAATCAAGCTTTACTCTGTGCATTCAGTTATCCTGTCCCTTTATTCAGTCATGTTTTAAAGGTGCAACATTATCATAAATTTAAGACTCGAGAAACGATGATGCAAACTTTTGCTTTAAAATCCATCGATAATGGCCACTGTATATAAATCACACCATAGAGCCTCTTCAAATGTGACTCCAGGAGTTCACACAGGGTCTGGCAATGGTACTTGTGCACCAGATACTGTGTGTGACTTGAGGTGACACACAAGTCCTTAGAATCTTTTATCCAAGGGCCATAATTGTAGGCAGCTGGGACTGGGCCCCAAAGACTCCTAGGATTTTTCAAAGGGCAGAGTTCAAGATGGGAACACAAATTAATAACTTAGCAGCAACCAGAAGAAAGAACAAAAAGGGTCCTAGAATTGATGATGAGGAAACGAGCCAGTCACAGATGAGAGGCTCCCACTCTCTGGTTGTTAGGGCAGGATGGGCAAGGGGGAGCCGGCACGGGCACACAGCAGGCATCGCAACGAGGGTTTTGACATCAAAGAACATTCTACCCCAGCTAAAAAGCCCCTCACAGATGTCTTGATGTGCCAGGAGCCTGGGCACAGCCGGACTAGGTTGTTCACCTTTGCTGGAGAACGCCAGACCAGAAGGGATCTGAGATGGCAAAGGAATCTCTTGAAAAAACAGGACAGTTGCGTTGAGCTAATTACTGGAAGGAAGATTGGCCCATCCAGATGAAGAGAGGATTCCGAGTGGACACAAAGGGCATTGTACAGCCAAGCCTCTACAAAGAGAGACTTATGAGGTCAATAAACAAACATTCACTGAGCATGGGCTCCTCTCTGCAAGCTTCTGGGGTCGGCCTTGCGTATGATGTCACAACCCTAGAGTAGAGTTCTTACTCTCTGCGCTATAATGTAGTCTGAGCACTCTTCTTCTTTTCCAAGCACCAGGTGCCCTAATGAGACTACATTCACTCATTCATTCAATCATTCAAAACATGTTTTTGAGGACTTTTGTGCCAGTCCTGGTGCAGAGCTAGAGCTGTGACAAGCAGATAGGAGTTGGTAACATTGATGAGGAAGGCTGGCCTCATGGCTCACCCTACCTAGGCACGGTCTGGACACTGGGCTTTGTCCTGAGCTTTCACTGAAACTCCTCAGGTAGGAGTCCCACATTGGGAAATTCAGGCATCAGGAAACAGGGAAGTCTTCCTTACAACTCTCTATTTAGCCCACATGGACAACCATTTCATCCATACTGACCATTAAATACATTTCCTCCTTCACCTCGGGCCCAGTCTTTCGCTCTGAGCTGTAATATGGAACCCGAACACACCCTCAGGACCCAGCAAATGCATCATGTCATAAAACTGAACAGTGATTATATGAGTAATGAAACCCAGCATTGGCTGCACCTACCAAATGGCCTAATCTAATTTTCAAATGTGTTGCGAAAACGCTTTTGCAAACACATCATTTTGAGAGGCAGCATTCATGTTCATATTTGACTTATTTTATAGATGACTCATGACCTAATACTGCTACTCACCAGCTCAGCCAAGTCCAACTGGCTTCCCAGGGAACATCCTCATGAACCATATACGAACAATTCAAACACTTTCTGAGTTAGCTCTCCATTGTGAAAATTATATTTGCACTGTCTGTTGGGGACATGCACATATATTCGTATCATTTAAAAATTTTTATGGATTAACATATAAAGTATGTACTTATATGGACTGTAGTTTTCTTAATCTTCTTAGACTCGCTTAATGACTTTAGAATCCTATGTTAAAAGTGTACCTAAGAGCTATCTCTCATTCCATTAAGCTTTCTTTCTCATTCTAAGATAATTAAATATTACTTAAAAATTATCCTCAATTAGGTACCAGCAGGAATAAAAGGAAACAGATTATAAAAGTGAAGAGAGAGAAGAAGAAAGTGCATTGACTATATATGTACCTTTGGGGAACTAAAAGTGAAAAAGAATACAGAACACCGGCCTGGAAGGCATGAGAATAAGTTCTAAGTCTACCGTTTATAGCAGGGATCAGCAAACATTTCCTATAAAGAATCGATAGTAAATATTTTCAGCTTCAAGCGTCGTGTGGTCTCTGCGGTATTTACTCAACTCTACCGCTGGATCTTTAGTAGCCACGGACAATGTGTAAACTAACGGGCACAGCTGTGTTCCAAGAAAACGTTATTCACCCGCCGCCCACCAAGATTTGTATTTGGCTCATTGGCCACAGTTTGCTGACCCCTGATTTACAGTGGCACCTTGGAAAAGTCATTTATATTTCTGTCCCTCGAGATTCTGATCTGTAGCATGAAGGCGCTGGACTAGATGATTTCTGAGGTCCCTTCAAGCTCCAAAATGTTCACCTCCATCAGCTAAACAGGTCTCTTTCTAAAAGGCCATAATCTTTAACAGGACAGAAAGAAACCCAGATACACAAATTCCGCAAAATTCGTATTTTTCACAGCATTTGACCCAAAGGTAGAACATTATAGTTCAATCCATCACATAGCTGAGTATTTATGGGGAGTTTTAAACCTGTGAACCATTGATCTTGTCTTATAAATAGGGTCACTATCTGGATGAGTGGTGTTTCAAATATGTAATATGTAGGCAGTCTAAAATCGTAATGAAAAACTGGCTATAGTGGCTGCTTTCCAAAATTCAAATCAAGATTTTGGGGGGCTTGTAGAAAGAGTATCAGGAGCTGATTTTTCTTAGGGTTTTCAAATGTGATGCTATAAGAGGGTTTTAATATCAAGATGTACGATGCCTAATAATATCTACCACTGCTTTAGCCTTATTCACATTTTTAAACCACCAAAGGCCATTCATTTTCCAAGCTAAAATGTGTCTATTTTCCATTGAAAATACGCTTGAGTTTGGTTTGCTATTTCAGTGCCTGCTGGAGACTTCTTCCTTTACTGCTGATTTCTAATCCTTAAAGAACAGATGTTTAGACTGCACCTGCTCACACCCTTAACACGGGAAGCCAGAGAGTTACAGCACACCCTGGCACACCTAAGCATGCTGGAATGTGAAAATGTGTTGTCTGGCTCCCTTCCCCAGAGCTAGACTGCATGTGTGATATTTTTAATGGGTTATTTATAATATCAACAAGACACATCGTCTTAGTGTGCTTTTTTTTGCCATGTCGCACAGCTTGTGGGATCTTAGTTCCCCAACCAGGGATGGAACCCGGGCCCTTGCCAGTGAAAGTGCAGAGTCCTAACCACTGGACCGCCAAGGAATTCCCTAGTATGCTTTATTTTTCTCTAATTCTAGGAAGATTTCTGGTGGCTTTTCATTTAGTGCTATTTCATACAGAGACGCATGGCTTTGCTCCCGCATTTACATGACCATCGCCTCGCCCTGTCACAAGTCTGAACGCATCATGCAGTTTCATGGCTTCTCTTCATTTTCCTCAGTGATTAATACAGAAGCAACAAATTTGTGTACATGATGCAAACTGCAGAAATTTAAATTTTTAAAATACTCCCTGCCCAGAAATCAAAGGGGAATTCATTATTTCCCTAGATTTCTCAATATCTACACATTTTCAAGGGCATCCAAAATGTATAAGGGTGGAGAACACAAGAAACCTCATAGAGGACATGAAGAGATACACTTGAAAAGATCTATCTGCCACTCGGCACCACCCTACTACTGTTTTTTTGGTCTTGAAACAACTGGGAAGATCCGAAGGAGAAAACATATTCTAAATGGTGCTGAGTAACACTACTAGGGTTGCTTAGTTTCTGTCCATCTTCCCCAGCTTCCACTTGGAGTTCATTCATATTTTTCATTTCCTCTGCTCCAAAGGTAGGCATGTTATCACTGAAGACAGAGAAAGATCCAGAAACTCCTTGCCTAACTCAAATAATGGCCACATGTAAGCTCTGCTACATATTTATGTCCAAACACAATCATTTTATAAAGTAGGACAAAAATCGTCATGTATTTCCCAAGATGCGTCATAGAGAAGAAATGAGCTGAAAATACTGGGAAGACAGTAAGCGCTCAGTATTTCTATATCTTGGAGTAATTACTTCCACAACAAGGAAGACATTTATTTACAAAGCATGCAGACTGGCAAGTGGGAAAGATCTATATTGTAACCATGTCGGACACACTAAGTTTTTATTAGACAAGTCTTAAAAATCTGTTCCTCTGACAATGATAATAAATACTACAACTGTTACTATTTCCAGGAAAGAGATTTTAGCAACTAGATGATACATCTATTAGAACAGTGCTGAAAAGCCTTTTATGATGGAAAGTGCCTCTTAAAAAACAGCTTCTCCAACTTTAAGGTGCACACGAATTAGCTGAGCATTTTGTTACGCTTCGGGTTCAGACTGAGCAAGGCTAGGGTGGGGCTCAAGAGTCTATATTTCTAAAGAGCTCTCAGGTAGTACTGATGCTGCTGGTCCCAGGAGCACACTTTGAGTAGTGAGCCTTAGCATGTTTTAGAAACAGGAAGTAAACTATTTCTGTTGGAGGTTTCAACTTGGGGCTCCTAGATGGATAGCAGTTGACAGGTGTCTGTGACGCCACTGAGGTCAGTCTGGATGGACGTCAGAACCTACTCCTTATCTGACACTGACCTTGGGAGACCCAGATCAAGGCAAAAGAGTCCATGCGGACTGGTCTGAATGAGGAAAATATAACAAAGTATGTCCCCTGAACAAAGGTGGCACCTCACATTCAAGGTCATCTCCATTAAATGGAGCTGTAACTCCTTTCCTTTCAAAATGAGCAGAGAGCCTTCCTTACGATCTGGAATCAAAGGGCTCCCTTCTCTTGGCAGTATCCTGGGGTCAGTATCTTAGAAACCATAGCAGCAGCCACAACTCCAGACAAGGTACACAAGCCATGGCTTGGCCCTAATCTTTGTCTGAGATATTGATTCTTTAGCAGAGCAGAGTTTGAAAGCTCTGGGAAACTTTCCTCGAAGCCTCTACCCTACTTCCCTCCAAAATGATTTACTGAGCACATACTGTGCCTTAGAACTCACCTAAACTTTGTAAGAACACAAAACGATCACTTGGTCATGGTTCTCCAGGAACATGTACAAAAGCTGATGATAGGAGACGTATCCATAAAATAATTTGAAAGCAACCAAGAACAAACTAGATTGAAAACAGGTATCCCTAGGGAAATCGTATCCATCCTGTTAGAACCGTTTCCTCTGCTGCCTCCTTCCCAAAGGAGGCTGGACTCTCACAGCCAGCGGTGCTGTCTGCTCCCTCTATTCCCCACATCAGTGGTCAGCAAACCACAGCTCATGGGCTCGGCCCACTGCCTGTTTTGTAATTGAAATTTTAGTGGAACGTGGCCATGCCCATTGATTGAAGTATTGTCTATGGCTGCTTTGGTGTGAAAATGGCAGAGTTGAATAATTTGACAGAGACTATGTGGCCTGCAAATTCTAAAATATTTGCTATCTGGATCTTTACAGAAAAAGCGTGCCAACCTCTGCTCCAGAGTAATGAGCACCTTCCGGACATCACTTCTACTGCTCCTATATTACAGTGCACTCTAGATGGGGGATGGGGGCGTGGGGAGGCTGGGAGGGCGGTGAGAGAGAGAGAAAGAGAGAGAGATCTCTAGGGTCTCTCTGGAGACCCTACTTGTACGAAGAGTAGTACAAGTCCAGTTGACGTCATTCATTTTATGGCATAAGTGACCCTGTATCCTACAGGGATACAGTTCTCTCACAGGTTCCAAACTTCCTTATATCCGAGTAAGTCATGGACCACCAGCACAGGATTTGCCTAAACTTGGAGCTCAATGAACAGAGTTGAATGAAACTCAACTCTGGAGTTTTTCTAGGGCACAGTTGAAGCTGTGGTATTTAGGACAGTGAAATTACCAAGAGCAATAAGGAAACATCATCTGATTATACCTGTAACGAAATTAGCAGAAACCAAATGGTCCTTTTGGCAGCAAAATGAAAAGTGGCTCTTACAGCCATTTTGTTGGACGGGGATTTTTTTTTTTTTTTGCGGTACGCCGGCCTCTCACCATGTGTCCTCTCCCGTTGCGGAGCACAGGCTCCGGACACGCAGGCCCAGCGGCCACGGCTCACGGGCCCAACCGCTCCGCGGCATGTGGGACCCTCCCGAACCGGGTCACGAACCCGCGTTCCCTGCATCAGCAGGCGGACCCTCAACCACTGCGCCACCAGGGAAGCCCCTTGACGGGGATTTTACAAGAGGCTCCATAATGAATTGCAGCCATAAAATACATGATATTAGCACTACCAATCCTTGGTGAATCTTTACTTCCAAGCCATAGCAGAGATAAAGAGCACAGTCCGTGCCCTTTCCAATGCAAACAACCCAGAAACACAGCCATTGGCACGCAGGTTTATGGGCGGGCTGTGTATTTCTCCTTCTGCCCCAGCAGCCCCACTCATCTGGTATTTTACAGTCTTAGCTGGGCTCCAAGGACCCAGCAGGAAGAGGCAGTAATTGCCTTTTGTAAGCAATTAACTTCTTTCTTTCTTTTAAAATTTCATCCCTTAGGTTCATCAATTTTTAAGAATGGAATAAAAATATACACCTTCTGTCATTGCCTCTGGAAAGGAGATTAAGTCAAATCCTTTCCAAACTATCATATTCGTCCACCGTAAGTTCTGATGCTCAGCATTACATTCATTTACTATCATTCTACCGGCGCAACGAATTCCATACTTTTGCAATTGTGAGTCCATACCACTCCTACTAGTTGCTACGATCATGGCAGAAAGGAGTTTCCAAGATGCTGGTGAGTCATTGGCCCTTTCAAATAAATGTATTTAATTTTTATGGGTATAGCATGCTATTTACTTTCCTCCCACTAAAAAAAAAAAAAAAATCAAAAAATTGTACTTTTGCCCAAAACCAGATTCTGTATCAGAAGTTTATATGTAAATTTAGAGGATTAAAAAAAAAAAACTTAGAAACAATTTGGGTGAAAAAGACTAATAAGTGTGATTAAATTCAGTATACTTGACTTAGGCATGGACCACAAAACTACACGGTAAAAACTGTGCATTTCAGTGAATGTTCTTTCCTAAAACTTTAAAATTTACACAATTCCCCTAAAGCACAGGGGAACTGACCTTCATTTCATGAAAGATTAGAATATAAATATTCCAATAAAGGCTCTGGTATCTTACATCCAAATGCCATTCCAGCATGACAAGGAGCCCTACTTTGTTTATGGAAGATAATGAGGTGTGAAGGAAACATACAGGCTGAATTGGTGTGCCTAAACTTGTGATGGTTCTAATAATGAACTTTGTTGTGTCTGCTCCTCTGTGTTGAATGACAAAAACTGAGAACTCCAACTCAGTGGAACCTATACTCCATGTGGAGTACAAGGCATTGACTCTAGCCATCCTTTAAAATGATGGTTACATTCTCACCTCCTTCTGGAAGCTCCTGCACTCTAGTCCAGTCCACAGTGAGGTCTCTGAATTCCTTACCATCTCACACCTCCACTTGGTTGTCCACAGGCAACTCAAACTCAGCATATCCAAAACTGAACTCATGTTCATTCTCTCCAACCTACTCCTGTGCCTGACTTCTGAGTCCCTATACATGGCAACCCTTGTACTCCAAGAGAGGCTGCAATGAATTCCACACATTTCCTGAAAGATATCTGCCTTCTCTTATCTTGGAGGGTTTAAGATTTCTGGCCCCTGAAGCCTAGAAGCCTTCTCCAGCTCTCCATTCATTCTCCCAGCTGACTTATTATCCTTCTGGCTTAATGGTTCATCCTCCGAGAAACAGTCTACCAATCTGCTCTGTCCAATACGGTAGATACTCACCACATATAGCTATTGAACACTGGAAATGTGGCGAGTCTGAATTGAGGTGTGCTGTAAGTGTAAAATACACATCAGTTTTCGAACACTTAATAGGAGAAATATATAAAATGTTTCATTAATAATTTTTAAAAATTGATTACATATTGAAATGATACTACTTTGGATATATTGGGTTAAGCAGAATATACTATTAAATTTCACAATTTCTTTTTATTTTTAAAATATGGCTAGCAGGCGAACTAAAATAACATATGTAGCTCGCATTATAGTTTTTTGTTGGACTGCTCCAGACCCTTGGGACAGGATCACGTGCTCCTCCCAGATTTCTTTATACCCCCCATTCTTTTTGTTAATTTGCCTGGTGACTTGTCTATATGTTCTGGGCTCCGTTGGCTGCCCGAAGCATGAAATTCGTGGTCTTGTTGAGTATTATACCCATAACTGATGTCCAGTAGGTACTCACATGTTTGCTGAACAAGTACAAGAACTACACTAAGAATCAAGAGACCAGAGCTGCAGTCCCTGGGCCATGGCTGGTGTGGGAATTACACCAGCGTGTCTCTACTGGCCCTTCTACATTCACTGACTGCAAATATCTAGCATGGATATTTAAATCAGGCACAGATGCAGAACCTCTCTCCTGGGAGGGGAGAGGCTCAGGGCAAGGCCTGGGGGTGTAGGTGGGAGGGTGAGGGGAGCAGAAGACATAGCTACAGTGGGGCTGGCAAGCTCCCTAAAGCAGCTGGGCAAATTCACCACACGCCACACCACTGGGAAGCTCCCAAAGAAGCCAGCATTCAGGAATGGCTGATTCCAGAGACACCCTCTTTTCTCTCTCACCTCCAGATAGTAAGGAGTAAGCAAGCAACACTGCCCCCAAAGTACTCGGTATTGCTACCTGAGTTGACCATCTAACTCCATAACAGTGCCTCAGGACCCCTAAGTCACCTGTTCTGTGATCTCAAGATGCTTCTTATAGAAAAACAGAAACTTAATTTATACCCACAACAAAAAAGTGCATAGTTGTTGGGAGCCAAGAAGTTTTCGCCATTAGAACACGGCCGACACCCTGCTTCTCTTCCTGCTTAATGAGATAAAAGCCCGCGCCTAAAAACGAAAGCCCGCGCTTCCAACGAAAGCCCGCGCACGCAGCACCAATGATAATTTGCCAAGTACTTCCCTTATTCTGGATCCCGCCCCCCTTTCTCTGTACTGTATAAATACAGCTACTGCAGCAATAAAAATTTGAGGCTTGATCAGGATTTTGTCTTGCCTCCATTCTTTCGCGTCTCCTGCCCCTTCTTCTCTTTTCAACCCCTACAGGTTCCTCCTCGGACTCACAAGGATTTGTCCTGCTGGTCGGGACTCCCGGGGACGCCCGGGGCCGTGCACACATAGTGATCAACTGCTCAGTTTATTTAATGAAAACATCCACATCAAAACATGTTTTGTTCATAGGCTTTAAAAAAACATTTAACTGCAAACCCAGTTGTCGAATTCATCACTTGCAAGTTCAAAGTCTAAGTTAGCTTCACGTTGTGATACATGTTTCTGATGTGAGCTCCTGAAGTCATTAAGATCATAGGCTTTATTCACAGAAAGGATGCCAGCCATCAATCATGACACACAAGACAACTTAACACAGGCCACTCTCATTTTAGTGAAAAGAAGGAGTAAGCTGAAAGTAGCTTTGTCTAGAGCACACAGGAATGAGTTGAAAAGGAAGAGGAACTGCATACAAGAACACGCCACAACTACTGAAGCCCACGCGCCTAGAGCCTGGGCTCCGCAACAATAGAAGCCACCACGATGAGACGCCCGCGCACCGCAATGAAGAGTAGCCCCCAATCGCCACAACTAGAGAAAGCCCATGTGCAGCAACGAAGACCCAATGCGGCCAAAAATAAAAAATAATTAATTTTTTTAAAAAAAGGTTCTTCAGGGTTCTTCTTAAAAAAGAAAAAGAAACATAATAAACTTCTTTAGTGGGCTGCAAAATCCATAATTACTATTTATATTCTATTTATGCCATTATATTGCATGTGTATTACTCTCCCATTGATATCCAATATCTTACGGCTAAAAACTCTTTTCTGGGAGATACAGTCAAAAATGCAAAGGCATACCCGGAATTTTGCTTTTCCATTTTCATTTCTTTTTTTTTTTTCTTTAAATGTAGCCTGCCTAAAGCTCCTATTCTGGAACCTCTCCAATCACCCCTGGAGAATTTGCCATTCTAACTCTGAGGGTTTTGTTGTGTTTTTCTTCTCACCCACGGCCTGCCTTCCTCTGAGTCTGGGATTTTAGCCCTGTGTCCTTGAAGCCAATCTCTGCTTATATAATTGTTCTAATTTCTTTCTTGCAATTACTTTTCTTCCTTCTTTTTCTTCTTTTTTTTTTAAAAATCTTACCCTTTGCTCCATTTCTTTTTCATCTCTTGCCCTAAGAAATTTCTCTTTCTGGCAGGCTCCTCTTGTTCCCTTTGGCAGTATTTCATAAAGGCACAAATAGTCATGATGAGGAAAATGTGCACTTGCAAAGGGGGCCTCACCCAAAGAAATAAAGCCACTCTGCAGATATAATCTCATCAATCTACCCTAAACTCTGCAAGGAGGAACTCATCTCCTAGTAGAGACATGAGAGGGTAAAACAGCTGCATCCTGAGCCTTAAAGAACAAGGAACACCAGAACACTCAAAGCAACCTACAAATTCAATGCAGGCCTGACCAAAATTACAATGGCTTTTTTCATAGAACTATAGTTCTATTTAGAAAACAAGCTCTAAAGTTTGTATGGAACCACAAAAGACCCTGAATAGCCAAAGAAATCTTGAGAAAGAACAGAGCTGAAGGTATCACACTCCCTAATTTCAAACTGCACTACAAAGTTATGGTACTCAAAACAATATGGTAGTGGTATAGAAACAAACACATCAGTGGAACAGAATTGAGAGCACAAAAAAGAACCCACACACATATAGACGATTAATTTACAACAAAGGAGCCAAGAATATACAATGGAGAAAGAACAGTTTCTTCAATAAATGGTGCTGGGAAAACTGGACACCCACATGCAAAAGAATTAATCTAGACCACTATCTTACACCATACACAAAAATCAACTCAAAATGGATTAAAGACTTGAATGTAAGACCTGAAACCATAAAAATCCTAGAAGAAAACATTACCTCCTTGACATCAGTGTTAGCAATGCTTTTGTGGATCTTACTCCAAAGGCAAGGGAAACAAAGGCAAAAATAAACAAATGGGACATCAAACTAAAAACCTTCCACAAAGCGAAGGAAATGAAAAGGCAACCTACTAAATGGGAGAAGATATTTGCAAATCATGTGTCTGATAAGAGGCTAATATCTAAAATATACAAGGAACTCATACAACTCAACAATAAACAAACAACCAACCAGATTAAAAAATGAGCAGAGGGGGCTTCCCTGGTGGCACAGTGGTTGAGAGTCCGCCTGCCGATGCAGGGGAAACGAGTTCGTGCCCCAGTCCGGGAAGATCCCACGTGCTGGGGCACGGCTGGGCCCATGAGCCATGGCTGCTGAGCCTGCACGTCCAGAGCCTGTGCTCCGCAATGGGAGAGGCCACAACAGTGAGAGGCCCGCGTACCGCAAAAAAAAAAAAAAAAAATTGAGCAGAGGATCTGAAGAGACATTTTTCCAAAGACATACAGATGGCCAACAGGCACAAGAAAAGATCTTCAACATCACTAATTATTAGCAAAATGCAATTTAAAGCCACAATGAGATATCACCTGACACCTGTCAGAACAGCTATTATCAAAAAGATAAGGAGGGCTTCCCTGGTGGCGCAGTGGTTGAGAGTCCGCCTGCCGATGCAGGGGACACGGGTTCGTGCCCCGGTCCGGGAAGATCCCACATGCCACGGAGCGGCTGGGCCCGTGAGCCATGGCCGCTGAGCCTGCGCATCTGGAGGCTGTGCTCCCCAACGGGAGAGGCCGCAACAGTGAGAGGCCTGCGTACCACAAAAAAAAAAAAGATAAGGAATAACAAGTGTTACCAAGAATGTGGAGAAAAGGGAACACTTGTGCACTGCTGGTGGAAGAATTTTTATATTTAATGATTTAAACAACCCTATAAGGTTGTTCCTATACCCATTTCACAAATGAGGAAACTGCTAGATCTGTTCCCCAAAGTAATCTAGCTACTAAGTGGACAGAGCCAGCATTTCAAGGTAGGTTTGTCTAATTCATATCCTGGGTCTACAATTTTTTTCTTTTAAACTGTTTCTTTCTTGACACACTAAAGAAAAGGATTAGCACCTCCCCCTGCTCCCTCGCCCCCTTCACCCAGCCTGTCCCCCTGCAAGCACCTGACCTTGGAAGGCTCCCTCCATGGGAATTCAGAGCTTTGCCTACTGGAGACCTTCCTGTGAGCAGGAAATGCCCGTCAAGGGACACGCCATGCACACCATTTTGTTTGAAACTTGAAATGCACGCTCCCAAGAGGCACGATCTGCCAGTACATTCTCTCTGGGCCAGGTGTTGCCAAGAGCACATGGGAAGCCTAGAGTCTGGGGACATTTTCCTGTGCCACCTGTCCCTACCCTGCCACAGGCTGCTGAGTGCTTCAATTTTTCAGGAGGTTCCCTAGGGCAGGAACTTTTTTAGCATTCTACTGGGAATGCAAATGTGTAGTTCTTTAGGTTTCTGCTTGGAGACAGGAAAAACAAAACAAAGAAAACACTACAAGTCCCCCAAGACCCTTTTTGGCCCCTTTAATCTGTAAACAAGGCCCCTTATATGCACACACGTTACTTCATATAAAGAAGATTAACCACTGTGCTGCTATAAATAAGAGATGGCCAATAATTATTAACAATGCAATAAAAAGGGAAGTGTGTAAATATGAAAAGTTTTCATATAATCTTTAAGAGAGAAGGAGAAAGAAGAAATCTTGCTTCCCTACTGATCTAATTATCTCATCATCCAGCCTCCCCTGGAATTATCTACAAGGGCAGTATTCCCTGAAAGATGTAATAGCTCAATAATTAGTTACGGGCAGGTTATCTGCAAGAGAGAACTGCAGAAAATTAAATCCTTTTAAACACACGTCTTCAGCCAGCATTCTAAGCCTGGGTGTTCATAACACTGCCAAAGGGAGCCCAGGCTCGGTATTTTAGTGGACGTTGTAACCCAGTGGATGAAACCAACCCCAGCACACAACTACTATTTTCTAGTTTACATATGAGGACTCTGAGATATGACCAAAACTAAGAAATATGCCATACTTTCGAGATCTACGTTCTGAAGAAGCATCACCACCATTTTCTAATTACCCCTTGCGGATGAGGGGAAACACGTTAAGGTGGCAAGTTTAATGAGGTATTTTCATATTAAAAGTGTGCTCTGACACCTTATAAATTTCATGGTTCAAGCCCCTTATTTTACCCATTACCAAGGGCTGAAATACAGGACTGTTCTTCTGCTCGGCATGTTTTAGGTGTGATCGGAGTGACGGTGCCAGCCCACTCTGGTTACCATATGTGGCAAATTCTATGTAGTAGGAGTTGGGTTGGATGAGATTGGGGCAACATTCTAGGGTTGCCTCCTTAATTATTTTGTTTTAACCTGAAAATACTTTACAAACTCTGTTTATTCTATAACCATGAAAGCAAAAGCAAAAAGTTTTGTAGCTAAGTAATCAAATAATCATAACGTTGAACAGGAATATCCACACCCATTGGACTATTACACCTATAGGTGGGAGCACTGAATAAATATCTGCTGGCAGAGGACTGCATCACTGACTCATTGATTGCTAATGATGAGCTGTGCTTCTAAATAACCCCACTGTGTCTAACACATGGTCCCTAATCACAAGGAGCTTTCAGTAATCAGAATTTGCCTCTGTATTCAGCAAGGCAGCCAGAAACAACTCAGTTGAAAAGACTGATGCCTGCCCAGCGGGTCTTCTTACACCCCCAGAGAGGTGGGGTTTACAAATCATTTATGGCTAAAGCAGCAGCTTCTTTAGCTCTATGAAGGAAGACCCCAGGAGAAGCCTGTGCCTGGCTTTGCTCTGTGACTTGAGTTCTCAGGCTCCATGCTGAGCTCATAACAGATATTTTACATGCAGCAACTCTTCTTTTAAGAGCACCTCCAAGTTATCACGATTAGGTTTGGGGAAAAAAGTTGAGTGATGGTCTTAAGAATTTTGAGTTGTACAACTTAGCTTTCACACTGGTTTCCACGTTCTCTTTTGCACTTCTGAGTGTGGCGAAAAGTGGAAGAGAATAAAAGTTCACATAAAAATTTTCAAAACTCTTAACAATACCCTAGAGCAGCGGTTCTTAACTAGGGATGGTTTTGCTTGTCCCTACCTCCACTCCCATCCGAGGGACATCTGGCAATTTCTGGAGACATTTTTGGTTGTCACAAGTGTGCGCAGGGTGATGCCATTGGCACCTAGTGGGTAGAGAGGCCAGAGATGCTGCTAAACATCCTACAGTGCACAGGACAGCCCCCAACACAAAGAACGATCCAGCCACCCATGGCAAGTGTGCCAAGACCGAGAAGCCCTGCTCTAAAGAGAGGGCACAGAAAAGTAGACAGAGGGGAGTTGGGAGTCCAAGAGACTGGAGGTTGAGTCTGGGCTCTGTCTTTGGCATGTAATTGAGCTTCAGTTTCTTGTTGCAAAGTGACAAGTCCCTTCTCCTTTCGTTGTGGTTGAATTAAATGAGATGAACAATGCCAAGTACAGAGATAGGTATTCTTCCCTTACTTTCAGGGTAAACCACCTTCGTAGTCAATGAAACCACAGCAATGTGTCCTCAACTATGTGCATTGCCATCTCCAACCTCCCAGGGTTCCGGTGATAGCAAATAAGGGGTGAGCACGATTCCCCTGAATAAAAGTCCAACAGCGAGCACCACAAACACACCCTCCTCGGACCTCCTTGCTCCTCCGGCCAAGCGAATCTGCTGCTCATGTGTGCTTTGGGCTTTGCTTCAATTCTCATCTGTGTTTAGGAACCGCCAAATCCAATTTGCCCTTTCCCCTACCATTCCAAACCCTGCTTGCATCACCCTTCCTTTACGGAGTCTTTTTCGATCAGCCCTGATATCCAGTCACCTAACTTTATGACAGAACCCATCTTGTGTGCTTTACTAAAGTTCTTTAAAATTGTATTAGTTTCACTTCAGATGTCCTTGGAGAGTATGTGTTTCTCATAGTATTTATCCTTGCTCCATTAGTTATAAACTCCTTAAAAGCAGGCTTTGTGTTTCTTAATTCTTGAGCATCTTTCTTTAAGATGGCATGTGATTTGTGACAGAGAGAGGCTTCTGCTCAGGCACTGACAAGGCTGCTTCTGCTACGTTCTTTTCATATTCAGGAAGGTCGGATTCACTCGGGTCCTGAAATATCTTTCTACCCACAGAAACATGGAAAGAAAAGTTGAGGAGAATGTTTGTGAGGGTCCACGTGCTGAGTTAATTGGGAGATTGGCAGCTTCTTTAATGGAACGCACAGGGGAGAACAGTTTCTATGAGGAAAACATGAACAAGAGGAGGAGGCCTTGAACTAGGGTCTTTGAAAGTATCTAGCAGAACACATTAGATGTTCAATAAATATTTGTTGCTTAAATGGTTGGATGGATAAACACACACGAGAGGGGTAACCAATGAAGGTCTTAGAAGCCTAAAGCTAGGTTTCTGGATTTGTTCTCAGTAGTAACAGAGAGCTATGGAAACATTCTGATGAGGAAGAAGACCTATCTAATGTGACAGACGTAGAAGAGACATTTAACATCTTCAGGGAGGAATATCTGAGCGATAGACCTTATTAACTCAGCTTCATCATCTCATACTAGGTCTCAGGAAAATATAATGGTACTTTCCTAAAGAAATTTTGGAGAAAATTTTCTATCTCATTGGGTTTATTATATTTTAAATAAACACAAATTATTATAACAATACTACGATTAAAGTGACATGTTTATGTTCATTCACGGATATAATTAATTCATGTTTAACATGTGTGAGCCTGGGACTTCCCTGGTGGTGCAGTGGTTGAGAGTCTGCCTGCCAATGCAGGGGACGTGGGTTCAAGCCCTGGTCTGGGGGGATCCCACGTGCCGTGGAGTGGCTGGGCCCGTGCGCCACGGCTGCTGAGCCTGCGCTCTAGAGCCCACGAGCCACAACTACTGAGGCCCGCATGCCTAGAGCCTGTGTTCCAGGACAGGAGAGGCCACCGCAATGGGAGGCCCGTGCACCGCGGCGAGGAGTGGCCCCCACTCACTGCAACAGCAGAGGGCCGGCACGCAGCAGTGAGGACCCAACGCAGCCAAAAAATTAAATAGATAAATAAATAAATAACATGTGTGAGCCTAGTCACAAAGACCTCAGGCCATTCTATCCTTTTTGCTGGGAGAAAAACATTATAGTTATTGTAGTCAGTCAACAATATTAATGAATAATTCATTTTTTTCTCTATGTAACTGCAGTTGAATGGATGGGGTAATACCGAGGCGAAAATTGGGTCTTAAGCACTCCTGAACATGGGCCCACTAATGGTTGCAACTGCACGTATTTACTATTAAAAAAAGGCATACTGGTCACTAGTTAGATGGTTATCACATAGGGGTAAACAAATAAAGAATATATAGATGTTACCACAATTTCCAAGTATGTTTAAACAGAAAGACACAGAGAATGCTACCTACTCAAAGATATTGATTTTTACTAGTCATTACACAGCTCAGAAGGGAGGGCTTTAGTCTCACTGGTTTTAACTGTGGCTCCATTGTGACTGGAGCTTTACTGGATTTCAAAATAATGGCATCTTTGTAGCTAGAGTAAAACTATAGTACTGATATTTGTAATACTGGCATCCTGGATCACAGATTCCTCTTTAAAAAGTGTTTCATCTGCCCCTAACCATCAGACCCAGGAGGGTAAATCAGCATTTCCATTTCAGAGATGTTGAAATGACTGGTCCCATGTTAAATGGCTGATAGTTTTTGTCTCGAAGTGCAGCAGAATTCCCAATATTCCATGTCAACTATCTGAGAGAACAGAATCCCAATAATAGGTGAGACATTTTTGGATATTTTTACCTAATGGATGACTTCATATTTCTCTGCTTAGGGTATCCAATTATAAGGCAACTATGCATAATGTATTTGAAACAACTTCAAAGATTTTTTTTCTTCTCCTCCTTAGCTTATTTTAAGGTTGGCTTTGAAATACTCATCACCTTGCTTCATCTTGAATGTTTGCCAGTGCTTAGCTTCAAGAAGGTAATTGTAAAAGCCAGTCTACCTCAACCTGAAAAATCATGACCTCTAGGAATAAGATTTTTTTCCTGGAGAGATAGTTTGCCAAGAAAAATTTTTTTAAAAAAGCAAGAAAGGAAAGGAAGGATTGAAGAAGGGAAAAATAAATCTATGTTAATTCCAAATATCCAAACTATTAAGCTGTACTTTCTTTCTTTTTCTAAAATATTTATTTATTTTTGGCTGCGTTGAGCCTTTGTTGCTGCGCACGAGCTTTCCCTAGTTGCGGTGAGCGGGGGCTACTCTTCGTTGCAGCGCGCGGGCTTCTCATTGCGGTGGCTTCTCTTGCTGCGGAGCACCGGCTCTAGGCATGTGGGCTTCAGTTGGCAGGCGGACTCTCAACCACTGCGCCACCAGGGAAGCCCTGTACTTTCTTATTTCTTGGAGATAAGCAAAATTTTAGGTCTGGAACACTGTACCCAATTGTCCAGGTCATTCTAAGCGAATGACACAACTCAATTTAATTTTAAAGTAGAAAAAAACATGCTTTTAAAAAATCCTTTTCAAAATTAACATTTTCTTAAGGAATCAAGGCACTGTTCCCCGCCCCCCACCAATTTTGGTTGCAGGCTATCATCAGGGTGTATCAAATATTAAAGGACTTAGATTTGATCATGCTCACTTTCTATGTTCTCTATACAGGCAGTGTGAAAGCAGCAGGGTCAAACACATATTTATAATGCACCTTTCCTTGTAAGATCAAAGAGGGCTCTTAGGACATTTCCTCCTCTATGAACGTCTGTTCATAAATTTGTATACTCCTATCATGGGAGTGAAAGAACAGATGTCTGCCTGGTCCAGGGTATTAAGGTGACTCATGCTTGGGATCCCATGGTAAGAGGGTGACAATAGGACTTCACTTGGGCCCCACTTAGGGCACATCTGTCACCTGTCAACCTCAAGTCATGCATGTGCCACAGTAGATGAGCAGTTTCTGAAAGTTAAATAACTTCACCGAAATGAACAGTTTCCTTTCTGCAAGAACTTCCATCACGCCGATTCTACATAGAGCCAGAGCACAGACACACAATAAGCTCTGAGCGTCAGGCGACTTAATCCTCCTTTCAGCACAGGCATAATGATGGCAGCATCATCTTACAAGATGACACCTTCCTAGCAGCTCCTTTGTTACGTCTCCATTTTATGCGATCTTGATGTTAGTTTTTCCTGCCTCTGCATGCTACCTCTTTTGTGTTCTGTTCAAAAATACTTCCTTTTTAAAAGTATAATTTGTTCTAGTGCTTTGATACCATCTCAAGTAGATACAGCTGGAGCCAAACCACTTATTTATTCCTGACAAAAACAATTTACACACATTTGCTGAAAATGAAAGGAGGCAAATGCTCCTTCAATTCACTCAGTACACTGAGACTAAATTCATACACATCCGCAAAGGCAAACATGATGTGTGGATGTAACTCTAGTAAATGGAATTTCTGAATAGTTCACCAAAATTCACTCATTCTTACGAATTCACTGATTCACATCTCTACTCATTTATTTTGACCATTCAATTTCAGATGTGATTGTCATTACACAAATGGACCTTTTCATAAAGAAATGGGAAGAGTACATCAGTGCTTTTTAGTACCTTAGTGCAAAAGTAAATAGAAACTGTATCATGCTACTGTGATGAAAACAAGGGACTCATCTGTCCTAATTTTGATTTTTTTCTTTTGTTTGTTTCTTTGTTTTTTGGTAGCTCGGATTTAGTGTCAGTTTTTCAACTATAATCTCTTCAAATATTTTCTCAGTCCCTTTCTTTTTCTCTTCTTCTTCTGGAACCCCTATAATTCGAATGTTGGTGCGTTTAATGTTGTCCCAGAGGTCTCTGAGACTAGTGTCAGTTTAAACCATTCACTCGGTATAAAATCAGATCCCTCCATTAGACACTACCCATGGAAAGGACCTTATGTAGAATAAGCATGCATGCTTTCCTTCCCCGTTGTTTGCATTAAATTGGAATAGATTCACTTAATGTTGCATGAAAACCTGTGAGGTGTCACCTTACAACATAGTAGTGCTAGACTTTTGGCTGAAACTCAACACACCATCTCCATTTCTCAAAAGTAAACAGATAATTTTTCCTGATGGCTCATAAACTACAATTTTATCTTAATCTATTTTGAAAAGTCAGACTGGGTCCATGTGAGCTGTGGACCAGCTACTTCTCGTGTGAGAATGAAGCCCTAACATTTGGACAATTTCCCAGCACGGAGCCTGGACCAACAGGAAAAAGCAGTTAAAATGTCAATCAGAGTGGTCTGCTACTAAAATGTGAAGGAACAATTGTTAGGAGATAAACACCTTTTTTAGGAGACACCACATAAAGCTATACAAAATGTGAGTTTCATTCGTTGAGGCCTTCAGCCTGAGATGAAATGCAGTCTTCAGCCGTAAAGGGAGACCATGTTGGAAATCTGATTAACAAGCTATATTGCACGGCACAAGTTGGCCAGGGACAATGGACCGCGTGTTGGAGGTAAAACTCTCGTAGATACTTGAACTGGCCAAGGTCTGTGGGTACTGCTTTCTCTTTACCCCCCAGAACATAGCGATGGTAAGACTAGAAGTCTGCACACTGATATTTCTAACTGCCTTAGGGCTGCATCATGAATATTTCTGAGCAAGCAATCAAGCATGCATCCCCGTAGCAGGCACACGTAAAAGTTTCCATAGCAACACACACACATAGATGAACACACATAATTCCCCCCATTTTTGGAGACAAATACAGGAAGAGAGAGAAGATGGAACTAACTAGAACCCTCCAGAAATGAGGTGGTTCAAATACATCCACACTTCTAAAAAAACATTTCAATGCTCCTTAAATGGACCCTACCTTCCCCCAAATGCCGACCGAGTCATCTCTTGCTCAACTCCAGCCATTCTTTCCCACCTATTCCTTTAGGAAGAAGGCAACAGCTCTGCACATTGATCTGGCCCTCACGGTCCATCCCCCCAAGCATGGTCCTCAGGCACTCGCAAAAGTCTGGGTTCGCTGCGTCCCTCGCTAACAGGGGTTCTTGCTCTTTTCTTGCTTCCTTCCCCTGTGATGTGAAGACTGCAGGGATTCAGAAATGCAAGTTCTTTTGACTCTCGTGAAGTTCTAAAGAAACCAACGTGTTTTCAGAGATCACAGAAGAGGGGTGGAAGAACAGATCACAGGAAGAAAACTTTTGGGAGAGATGGAAATTAAAAAGAAGAATTGGAAGATCTCAGTTAGCCCTGCTGAGTGAAGACCAGGGCTGCATTTGGAGAGACAAAAGAGGTTCTAATCACACGCTGTAGAAGTATGATCCTTACCATTTTTTTTTCATTTTTCATTGTTTAGTCTCACAGGCATTTCTGAAAACACAAACCCAAAAGCCTTATTCTCAGGGGAAAAAAGGGTTCTATTCTCACTCCTAATTCTCCACTTGTATGAATGAGATTTGTATTGATAAATCCCCAAATATTCAGCCTGGAAGTAGGCTTTTACCATTCTTGCTTCCCTGACACCCACCTCTTCCAACCGGGACCACCATCTCTTTCAGGAATAAAAAGTTCCACAGGGCTTCCCTGGTGGCACAGTGGTTGAGAGTCCGCCTGCCGATGCAGGGGACACGGGTTCGTGCCCCGGTCCGGGAAGATCCCACATGCCGCAGAACGGCTGGGCCTGTGAGCCATGGCCGCTGAGCCTGCGCGTGCGTAGCCTGTGATCTGCAACGGGAGAGGCCACAACCGTGAGGCCCGCGTACCGCAAAAAAACACACAAAGTCCCACAGAAAATCTAATTTCAAAATGTTTTATAGATTCCTAAAACGTTTTAGGAAGAAAATGCAACTGTCTACTGGCCTTTCTCCAGGGAAAGCATGAGGGCAGGGAAGCTGATGGCTCAACCCAGGCAAGGGACCCAGGGTTTCCATCTAACAGCAAAAGATATCCATACTCTGTATGCTTTTTGTCTTTTCAAATAGATGTGGCAGGAATGATTTATTGTCAGAAGTTGTTCCTTACACTAAATATTTCTTTCTTTATTTTGGCTTGTTCTCAACAGTTACACAACCCGCCATAATCACGTATTCTAGGCGTTGCATTTATTACTCAATCTATCCCTTCATTTAAGCTTAAAGCTCACAACTCTGCCAAGCAAATGCTTATTAAAACTTAGGTCTTCAAATATCAGAAGTACAGCATCAAAGATGATTCAAGTGAACTTAGAAAACCTAACTGAAATCCAACAGAACATTTGTTTTGAGGCACAGAGGGCATTGAAAAGCTGTGTGTTGGGACATTCATTTTAGGGTTTGGGAAGGCTTCTTTCTCGAGTGTTTTACAATAAAATCCAACCACCCCTCTGTTTTCTGTCACCGACACTTTCAGCCCTCAGTACAGCTGAGCTGGGAGCCATGTGGCCATCAGGACACTAACCCCCAAGCAAAATACAATCAGGGACCATTTCACTACATCCTTCCCTTCAATCATCAATTCTAAGAGTAGAAATGCTTCCAAGCTTGGAATTATATAATTTTTCCAAATCAACCACATTTGGCTACTCCTCTGTTCATCCATTAGAGTTGGTGGATGAACGAAAGCTGGAAAACTTTAGAAAGGCGGAAAGAGTTAGAGTATGTGACAGAGTCCTTCTAACCCTAGATTCCTTAGGTTCTGTCTTCTGTTTTTTTCAGAGGCAATCACTTAAAAGAAATGCTGTCCATATAGACTCAAAATACTTACTACTGGGAAATGGACAGTACACTTAATGACGTAAGTGGTTATGACTTACAGTCGAGGATGTGGTGAAGAGATCATTGGCGGGAGACTCTCATCTGGGGTGATGTTAGAGAAGGGAGCTCCATTTCCTGAATTTCATCTTCACTTTTCATTTTGGGCCCATTGCTTTGCAATGACAACCTCTATTTTTGGTCCCGGTACAGCACTGTGGCCGCAAACCACCTGTCATTCTTTTTTTTTTTTTAATTATTAATTTTATTAAATCTTAAGTACACATCTTTTTTTTTCTTGGCTGCGTTGGGTGTTTGTTGCTGCGTGTGGGCTTTCTTTAGTTGCGGCGAGCGGGGGCTACTCTTTGTTGCGGTGCACGGGCTTCTCATTACGATGGCTTCTCCTGTTGTGGAGCACAGGCTCTAGGCGTGTGGACTTCAGTAGTTGCAGCACGCGGGCTAAGGAGTTGTGGCTCACGGGCTCTAGAGCGCAGGCTCAGTAGTTGTGGCACACGGGCTTAGTTGCTCTCTGGCATGTGGGATCTTCCCGGACCAGGGCTCGAACCCGTGTCCCCTACACTGGCAGGTGGATTCTTAACCACTGTGCCACCAGGGAAGCCCACACCTGTCATTCTCATACAACTCAATTCTAAAATGTCTCTTAATTAGATTATGGAAATAGTTACAGTTTTGTACATAATTACTGATCAGGAACATCTAAAGTAACATCAAATGGCAAATGGTTTTCTCAGGAGACATTGAGCTCCATGGAGTTGCCCTTGCTGTCAGGTTACAGACATTATTTACAAGACATTGGCTGGAGGGGGGCCCCTGTGAGCTCTGTCCCTTTGTGTCTACTGGGGGTTCCTACTGGGTTAAATTCTCTGTCGACTGTTGGGGCACAGTTGTACACATGTACACACACACATACACACCCGTAACTTTTGAAATTGAAATGTCTGGGATAAACAGAACTTTCTGGATGATGGGAAAGGGACAATAGCGAAGCTTTCTTGTAGATCAAAGGAAAACAAATATTAGTGGGTGAGAAAAAGCTAATCCCTGCGGGGTACCAGCACTGTAGCAGCTGCTTTTGATATGTCCTCGTTGGCCAACATGTGCTTGTGGTGTAGTTATAGGGGGAGTTCGATGTCCACCAGTGGTCTCACTTCAAGGGTCCTGGTTGAGTGGTCTCCCAATTTTCTGCATCAGAGATTTCTTTTAAGTTGCTTAGATGCAGTCCAGGTGCTGCAGGGGCAAACCCTTCACCTATAGGAAGGGGTCAGTGAATAAATATTCCAGCTTCCATCCATCAGGACAAGGTGGGGCTAAGTTCTACACCAGGCGTAAGCACACTCTGTCAGTACTGAGCTAGACATTGTTAGGTACTTTTAGCTCTTTTAGGCTGTGTGGTCTCTGTCACGAATACTCAACTCTGCCCTTGTAGCACAAAAGCAACCATAGCTGAAAAGTAAACAAGTAAGTGGGGCTGCGTGCCCATAAGACTTTATTTACAAAAACAGGCCAGGTCTGGCCCACAGGATATAATTCGTTGACCTCTGTTCTACATGAAGTTTTAGAAATTCACCAGTGTGTCTGAGCCCCAGATGCCCACACTGCAAACCTAATGCTCTGTTTTGCTTGCTTTTCTCATTCTTCCCACTTCCTCCAAACACCTCCCAAAATAAACGACCTGCCCTCACATCCTAATCTGATGTAGCAGGCCCAGGCACCGCTCAACGTCTTTTGACAACAGTCACGAAGGAAGCACGCGTGATAAAATGTGATCGTTGTACAGTGGCTGCGGTGCCTGGGCAGAAACGGGCGCTTACTGGACGATGCAATAAAGATAAGGCAGCAAGTTCAGGGCGTGTGTTTACTCTAGTATTGGAATAAATTGTATCATCTTTATATTCCGTGTCTCATCATCATCATTTATTTAATGATGGCAAAGGAACACATTTGGCTCATGAAGGGCTATAGACTGGGAAGTAGAGCGCTACCAGGTAAATAAGTGCTGGCGAAAGAGTCCTCGAGCTGACTGCAGGCCGTGTGCTTGTCAAGCAGTCCTTCCAGAAAACTCTGCTAAGAGCTGGTCTATACGCACTCTCAGGATTTAGTGAGCAGTAATGAGAGGGGGCTGAAAACAAGGAAGTCAGGAAACGGCAGCCTCAGGAGGCCTCTTAATGGTTTGTCTGATCTTTTTCTCAGTTCATCAAATTCTTAGAATTCATTTTTTTTTTGCCTGTTGATTATGGATGGAGGGTGCTTTTGGGTTTGGCACTACCTAACCTCTTTTGGCTTACAATAATAGCAACAGAGAAAATACACTATTCTTCCTTTGAGAACTGTTAGATATGATCTCAACTTCAACTTGATTTTCTAATAGACGTACACTTAAGTAAAATGTTTCACTCACTGAAACCCAGATATGACTGAGTGCACTGAGAAAACTCCACTTTAAGAGAGTGCCTTTGTCTATTTAGGTTTATTGAATGATAGGAATATGGAGAGTGGGCAAATATTTGACTATGTTCCTGAACGGCATTAAAGGATCTGTAACTGTAGCAAGTTGGTCATGATGAGTTTAATCCTATGGTCAAATATAAGGATCTCAACCAGAGCAGGGCCCATAAATTCTCTAAAGGTTCAGTATTTCAGTTTCTGCATGAAACAATAAAAAAAATATGATATCCGTTCTCATCGCTTCTTCTCTATGAAAACAACCACCTGGTTCAAATTGATGGCTGATAGGGCTATATTGCTTTGAATTTACTTCTAATTCTTCTAATGTTTCTTTCTTGCATTTATTCATTCATTCTTAAACAGATTATCTATTATCTACAAAATATGGGGGAGTGGTATGGAACATTGTATTCCTTATCCTTCTCTATGGGCAGACTTATCTCCTTGCCCCAGTGGAGTCAGGCTTGGACAAATGACTTGCTCTGGTCAATGAAATATAAGCAGAAGTGACAAAACACTGTCTAGTAAAAATGTGTAACCATCATCAGGTGGTTCTACCTTCCTTCTGTTTTCTTTTAACTGATTCCCAAAATGAAGGTAGCATGGTAGAAAGCCAGAGATGATCCACAATGTCTTGGATGTGAGTGAGAAACAATCTTAGTTTTTATAAGTCAATGAAACTTTGGGGTTTTCTTTTTGTTACCATGGCATAATTTCACAAAAGATGACAGTTACAGGGTTTCAAAGATGAAAGAGACATGCATCTTATATACAAAATGGCTTAGTAAAAGTTATACAATAAAGAGATCTGTTGTATGTGGTGAGAGTTAAGGGCACAAGTTTTGGGGTCAGACAGCCCAGGTTGGAAATATACCTCTCCCATACAAGTTGAGCTAACTTTCACGAGTTATTTCACCTCTCGCAGCCTCAGAAATGCAGTTCTTAATTTGCTGGGTTGTATGAGGAATGGCTGAGATAATATACCACATGTACAGCACAAGACACAATAGTTTGCACAGGGGAAGTGCTCCATCCAAGTTATGAACCGTTCAAAGCTATTTAAGGGAACCCATCACGGTCTTGTGTCCTTTCATGAGATAAATTTTACCGCTTATTACTTCCAGTAAATGACCTTGTAGCAAGTGTTAATCAAATAATAAGACAATGTGTAGAATGTTACAGAGTTTATAAATATTTTTCACTTCACAAACTTCTGTGGTCTTGCATCAACCCAGTGAGATCGGTAGGCTAATGATACTGCACTGAAAAGACAGGGGAATTGTGGCTTCTTGAAGTTTGGTCCAATAGGCAGAGCTGATAGGAAAACCTGACATCTTAACTCCAAATCCTATGCTTTCTTTCATCTCACTGAATCTTACTGTCTCTGAAAAAGGAGGTCTTGCATTATACTGGATGGATCAACTCAGAGTGAGGGATAAGAATGTATCCCCCATAATCAGCAGCAAAGCTCAACATCTAAGTTCTATTAGAAACCCTCACTGATGCGTCTAGAAAATAACTCCTCATGTGGGCTTGCTTCTCTCTTTTTTTGTTGTAAAACCTATGTTGGCAGAACTGGTCTTGATAATCAAAAGGTCATTTTCCTTTGCAAAATATCCCTCCAGCCACTCTTTGACATTTAATTTGCTATAGCCCATGATCAGGTGATTATTCTTAATTGCAATGTGGAATCTTACAGTATTGTGGAGTTCATCCAGAAATCTCATTGTTTTCAATACACACATGACTTTTAGAAGAGATTAGAGCAAGAAATGTCTTCTTAAGCATAGAAAATAGGAACTTTTTTTTGGCATGCAGATGTTTTTCTCTAAAAATATATTATCCTAACTCTCCAAGGTCTTACTGGATTCTGAAAAATCAAAGCTTACAGATACATCATTGAAATCGTAGAGACAAGAGAAGCTTGCTGATGGATTCACGTCTGTAAGCACAACGTGTCTAGAATGTTAGTATTCACACAGAAACTTATGCATCTAAAACTGAACTTTTATTGGGTTGGCCAAAAAGTTCCTTCAGTTTTTATTCTTATTATTTATTTATTTATCTATTTTGGCTGCACCAGGTCTTAGTTGTGGCATGTGGGATCTTCGTTGCGGCATGCGTGCGGGATCTAGTTCCCAACCAGGGATCGAACCTGGGCCCCCTGCATTGGGGGCACAGTCTTACCCACTGGAAAACCAGAGAAGTCCCTCCTTTGCTTTTTAAAAAATATAAAAGATACGTTTTTCATTTTCACCAAGAACTTTACATATTTTTTCCATTAAGAGAATTTTGCAAAGACCGAAATAAATGGAAATCCGAAGGTGCAGTGTCTGGTGAATACGGCAGATGAATCAGACCTTCCCAGCCGAGCTGTAACAGTTTTTTGCCTGGTCATCAAAGAAACATGCGGTCTTGCGTAATCCTGATGGAAAACTATGCATTTTCTGTAGACTAATTTCAGATGCTTTTCATCGAGTGCCACTTTCAGCTGGTCTAAGTGGGAACAGTACTTGTTGGAATTAATCGTTTGGTTTTCCGGAAGGAGCTCATAATAGAGGACAACCTTCTAATCCCACCATACACACAACATCACCTTCTTCGGATGAAGACCCGCCTTTGGTGTGGTTGGCGGTGGTTCCTTTCGCTTGCCCCACGATCTCCTCCGTTCCACATTGTTGTACAGTATCCACTTTTCATTGCTCATCACAATTTGTTTTTAAAACGGAACATTTTCATTACGTTGAAGTAGAGAATCGCATGCCGAAATATGGTCAAGGTTTTTTTCACTTAACTTATGTGGAACCCAGACATCAAAGCGATGAACATAACCAAGCTGGTTCAAATGATTTTCAAAGCTTGATTTGGATATTTTGAGTATGTTGGCTATCTCCTGCGTGGTATAACGTTGATTGTTCTCATTTAATGTCTCAACTTGATTGCTATCAGCTTCAACTGGTCTACCTGACCGGGGAGCATTATCCAGCGAGAAATCTCCAGCACGGAACTTCGCAAAACACTTTGGACACGTTCTGTCAGTCATAGCAGCTTCTCTATACACTGCACAAATCTTTTTTTTTTTTTTTTGCGTTTCAGTTGCATTTTAACCTTCCTTGAAATAATACAGCATAATATGCCAAAAATGTTGCCTTTTTTCTTCCATCTTCAATATTAAAATGGCTACACAGAAATTCACCAATTTTGGTAAGTCTTTTTTTAAATGCACGCTGATATGACAGCTGTCACAATACAGTCTAACAAAATTGTTTCAAATGAACTTAAAGACAACTAAGCACTACTGGAGCCATCTTACAGAAAAAACTGCACAACCCTTTTGGCCCACCCAGCTAAGCCAATACTAATATATATTTTGAACTTAAGATATAATGAATTACTGTTCTTTTGCTTTTTTGAAAAACACTTTCCTGAACAAGTACAAATTGGTTCACAACCAAAGCATTCCTATGCCATATTTATTTCAGCTGTATTTTCGAAGTAGAATATGCATCAACAGAAATCCTTCATGATAATACTGAGGAATAAAATTTGAACAGTAATTTAATGGTTTAGTATGTCCATATGTTGGCCTGAGGAACTGTGCAACATTCAAGTAAAAGTCAGAGGTTCACTGTTGGACAATAAAACCATAATCCACACAGATCAGTGAAGTGCTCGTTCTATATGAGAAACCACAATTCTGCTGAATTTGCAGACGCTGTTATCCCTAAGCTTCAAAAGTAACAACGTAATCAAAAAATGGGCAGAAGACCTAAATAGACATTTCTCTAAAGAAGACATACAGATGGCCAACAGGCACATGAAGAAATACTCAACATCGCTAACTAGTAGAGAAATGCAAATCAAAACTATGAGATTTCACCTCACACCAGTCAGAATGGCCATCACCAAAAACTCTACAAACAATAAAAGCTAGAGAGGGTGTGGAGAAAAGGGAGTCCTCCTAAACTGTCAGTGGGAATGTAAATTGGTACAGCCACTATGGAGGACAATATGGAGGTTCCTTAAACTAAAATTAGAGCTATCATATGATCCAGCAATCCCACTCCTGGGCATATATGTGGAGAAAACCATGGTTTGAAAGGATATATGCACCCCTATGTTCACTGCAGCGCTGTTTACAACAGCCAAGAGATGGAAGGAACCTAAACGTCTATCGACAGATGAATGGATAAAGAAGATGTGGTACATATATATAATGTAATATTACACAGCCATTAAAAAGAATGAAATAATGCCATTTTCAGCAACGTGGATGGCCCTGGAGATTATCATATTAAGTGAAGTAAGTCAGAGAGAGAAAGACAAATATCATATGATATGGCTTATATGCAGAATCTTAAAAAAGGATACAAATGAACTTATTTACAAAACAGAAACAGACACACAGACTAAGAAAACAAACTTATGGTTACCAAAGGGGGAAGGTGGCAGGAAGGGATAAATTGGGAGCTTGAGACTGACATATACACACTACTATACGTAAAATAGGTAACTGACAAGGACCCACTGTATAGTACAGGGAACTCTACTCAATTTCTATAATAACATAAATGGGAAAAGAATTTGAAAAAGAATAGATATGCGTATATGTATAACTGAATCACTTTGCTGTACAACTGAAACTAACACAACATTATAAATCAACTATAGTCCAATATAAAATAAAAAAATTTTTTAAAGTAGTGTACAAAACATTAGAGAAAACAAAACGAAACAAACAAAAAAAAAACATCTTGTGTTCTCACCATACACACACACACACACACACACACACGGCCCATAGGTAACCATGTGAGGTGGTGGATATGTTAAGTAGCTTGATTGTAGTAATGATTCCGCAACGTATACATGTATCGAATCATCACACTGCACATGTTAAATATATACAATTTTTAACGGTCAATTATACCTAAATAAAGCTGGAAAGATTTTAAAAACAGAAAAAAAAAGAACTAATCCTGAGGCCCTATTGTTACCTTTTTGCTTCCACCAACAAAATCAATGAATACTTCCTCAGAATTACTACGGAAGATGTTGCTGCTTTTAAGAAGCCATCACAAGGGGCATTTTTTTTCTCATTAAATACCTTAAGTAAATTATTAACTTCAAAAGTAAACAAAAACAAATCCAAAACCAAACCAAAAAACAACCTTGCCATTCTATCATGAACACAAACCTTCTATTGCTACTTTGTTTTACAAGTATATCTCCTTCTCAAGAAATAGAACATCTTACTGGTTTGGACGTTTGCCAAGGCCTAATTCTCTCCATTATTTGCTTAGTTTGTTCTACCCACTGTAGGGAGTTTTCAAAAAAAACATGGGAGGTAAACACAAGATCTTAAAATGGGCAAGAAAACTCAACAACACCATTGACCTGTTTTTCTATGACTCGACTCGAAGCAACGACAAATACGTGTTTGGGTTTTTTTTAAAGAAAATGAGAGGCACATTATACAATTACATTTTTTGAACATTCTACTCCACTTTCTGTAGCCCAAATCAAAAGCAGTGGGCTTCCCTGGTGGTGCAGTGGTTGAGAGTCCGCCTGCCGATGCAGGGGACACGGGTTCGTGCCCCGGTCCAAGAAGATCCCACATGCCGCGGAGCGGCTGGGCCCGTGAGCCATGGCCCCTGAGCCTGCGCGTCCGGAGCCTGTGCTCCACAACGGGAGAGGCCACAACAGTGAGAGGTCCGCATACCGCAAAAAAACAAAACCAAAGACAAACAAAAAGCAGTGACAATTACGTCCATACTGGGCTGGAGGGCAAGCCTTGCCACTCAGAGCTCCAGGATCGCAGCCATCAAGCATTCATCATGTCTGACCAGACAGTCTGGGCAACTCGCAAGGCAGTTTTGAGGTGGTAATTCACCAAACTACAGGAAGCCCTCACAGCAGTGCGTTTCTAGAACTCTCAATTTTAGCCTCATCAGTGGTAATTTACAAGTGATTTAATGGTGCTGAATCATGGGCCTGCTTCAACATTTATGAGTAGACATAAAAAGTTCTGAACAATTTCACAGAAGAAAATGAATATTAATATTAAAAATAGGCTGGACTTTTAACTGATATTCCATTTCTGAGATGGTGTTTTTTTTTTCTTTTTGGGGGCATACTTCCTTAAAAGCCAGACATGAGGGAGAGAGATGAGAATGGCAGACACAGAACAGTTGAGGGCACTGACAACGAAGACCAGTGCCCTGTTGGGAAATGGGTGTTTTCCAGTTAAAACAGCTGTTTCTGCCAATTACGGCAAAGTTTCTTAATCACTTGTCCTTTTTCTCTTCATCTAATAGTTAAAAAAAAAAAATGTCAAGAGGGATGGGATAGGGAGGGTGGGAGGTAGACCCAAGAGGGAGGGGATATGGGGATATATGTATACATATAGCTGATTTACTTTGTTATACAGCAGAAACTAACACAATATTGTAAAGCAATTATACTCCAATAAAGTTGTTAAAAACATTGTCAAGATAGTACTTATGGCCATGAATATGTTGCAGATATTGAACAAAAGTTATCTCACAAATCATAATGCAGTGCATGACAAAGTAGATACACATCTAACTCCATCTGTATATCATGTTAAAGTTATATAAAATTATTCTTGAAAAAAGTGTTAAAATTGCCACTCACTGAGGAACAATAATTTAAATGGGAGGTTTAAAGTCAGAAATAAGCTATTTGTAGTTGTTCTGTAAAGATAAAGACCTTCTCTGGTTTAGGGTCATCTTTTCAGATACAGAAGTCCTTGTTGGTCTTGGTTTTGCAATTTGGGTGCTGGCTTTGCTTGACCTAATTATCTCTGAAGACAAGGTAAGAGGACTCAGCAGAGAAGAGAACACTTTACTGAGTGAATTATGTGACATCAGTTTGACAGAGTTCACATAGTGTCTCATGATATAATGGTTGGAGGACGGTAGAGGCTAGTGAGAAAAGAGAAGAAAAATAATGTCTTGACAAAAAAATTTCAAGGATGGTATGGGAAATGGATCCAGAAAAAATAACATTAACTAGTAAAGGCCAAACACTGAAAAAAAAAAGGGAGGAGTTACTCAATTATGGCAAGAGTTGTTATTCAGATAAGAATGGAAAAGAGGAAAATAAATTCCTGTACACACACACCACTGAGGGTATTTATAGTGGGAAGCTACAAGGAATACAGAAACTGAAAAAAGGACTTTACAACGTAAACTACGAACTGACTGTGAGAACAGTCTGAAACTTTAGAGAGAAATACAAATATATTACATATTTAAATACACATTTTCCTGGTTTTTGTCCTGTGAGCATATTTTTATATACCCGGTAATAAGTCATCAGTCAAAATACACAATACTTGCCTTCAAGGCCACACCCTGTGAAAATTCCCTTTGCCTCCTTTCACAATTCATCAGGTGGAAAAATTGTCTCATGGAAAGATAAAATGAGGGAACCAAGGAAAAGATCAAAGGAGGTTCTTCAACAATTTACAAACACAATCTGAAAAAGTGGAAAGTGCCATTAGTTATTTATTTTTTGAGGGGTGGAGGTTCTACTGTTCTCAACACTATGAAGGAAAGGTGGCAAAACTCCTAGTCTCTCTGGATCAGGGTGGACTAACGACTCTGACACTCAATTCCAATATGGGGGCGGAGTTCCTCTCCAACAAGCAATCCTCTGGACACCAGCTGGGTGTTCTACAATTCAACTCAATTCTGACACTATCTACCCAAAGACAGCATTAGACCCCACAGTTTAAGAGCTCCGCCCCACCAGCCTGCTCATCCTCTCCCCATTTCAGACGCCAGACACAAGTCCAGGTTGACACCTGGGCTTCTGACGGAATAGCTGGAGATTGGAAGTTCCAATGACCCTGCCTTTAGGTTTGACTAATTTGTTAGAGTGGCTTACAGAACTCAGAGAAATATTTTACTTACCAAATCACCAGTTCATTATAAAAGGATATAACTCAGGAACAGACAGACGGAAGAGGTGCGAAGGGCAAGGCCTGGGGAAAGGGCACGGAGCTTCGTTGCTCTCCTGAGCGCCCCACTCTCAGAGGAACTGCATGTGTTCACCAACCTGGAAGCTCTCTGAACCCTGTCTGTTAGGGTTTTTGTGGAGGCTTCATTGATCACAAGCATGATTGATCACCTCATTCTCATTGGCCATTGGCAATCGATTGAACCTCCAGCCCCTCTCCTCTCCCTGGTGGAGGGGCTGGAGGTGGGACTGAAAGTTCCAACCCTCTAATCACAGGTCAGTTCCCCTGGCATCCAGCCCCCAGCCCTAGGAACCTCACCTACATTCACCTTATAAACTTACTGAGACATCTTTAGCACTGTCATCCTCAAGGGTTTTAGGAGCACCCTGCCAGAAACTGGGACTAAGACCAAATCTGTCTTTCTTATTAGCCATCACAACATCATAGTAGGTTTTACTGAAAAGAGTAAATTTGAGCAAAGGCTTGAAGAGCAGGAAAGAGCAGAAGCCATGCAGGCCCAGTGGAGCAGCCAGGGCACAGATCCTAAGGCAGAGGCCTGCTTGGCAAGTTCAGGGTTAGTGTGCCTGAAATGAACTGAGCAGCAGCTGATGTGACAGGCCAGCTTCTGCAGGGCTCTGTCAATTATTCAATGTAAGGACTTTACCTTTGCTGCAAGTGAGGTGGGGAGCCACTGGCTGAATGTGCTCTTTGGATTTTACACCTCTCCTTTACTTGGATAAATTTCACAGCAAACCAAACCAAAAGCAGATAAACCAAAAATCCAGAAGGTAGATATTTTCATTGATTTTGTGGTAACTATTCGGGGCAAAGAAAGCCTCCCTCAAACATCCTATCTCGATTTCACGGAGTGTTACTTATTTGGGGGAAAGCACAGCAGATTCTGCTAGCTGCTCCCCAACTGCTACCTTCTCTTCGACCTCAGTAAACCAATCCCGCTTTCATGCAGTGTCCGTGTGTGCAGCTAGAAGACTACCTTTCCAGTTGTAGAACTCGGTGAGGCCGAGTGGTTCAGTTTGGGTTAATGGGATTGCAGTGAAAGAATTGAGTGGGACTTTATGAAACCTGCTTAAAGCTGGGAGATGCATCCCTTTGGTACTTCTTTACTCCTTTCTCCATCCTCCTTTTCCTACTCTCTGGAATGCAGAGGTCAATGCTGTGGGTTCAGAGGCCATCTCAGATCATAAGGTGACCGAGAGATTGGAAACACTTCAATACAATGGCAGAATGAAAAGTAGAAGGGGCAGAGGGACCTTTGGTGACTGCAGCGTCTATTCAAGCCTTTTCTCCCAAACTTCAGACTTCTTTTACAGGAGATGTAAACGTCTATGTTTTGACACTACTATCTTACAATTATTACTACTATGATTGTGATCACTTTCTATTACATGTAATGGAACCTAACCTTAACAGAGACTGCTAGGGTGTTTTAGTCATAGGTCTTTTCCTCCAACAGCTTTCTAATCTTAGGTTGCTTCCATGTCCTGGCTATTGTAAATAGAGCTGCAATGAACATTTTGGTACGTGACTCTTTGTAAATTATGGTTTTCTCAGGGTATATGCCCAGTAGTGGGATTGCTGGGTCGTATGGTAGTTCTATTTTTAGTTTTATAAGGAACCTCCATACTGTTCTCCATAGTGGCTGTATCAATTTACATTCCCACCAACAGTGCAAGAGGGTTCCCTTTTAAAACATCACTCTTTGGCTTTTAAATAATACATCCCTCTCCCCTCCCCCGAAATAAGCACCGTGTCAACTACAAATTGGCACTCACCATCTACCTCTACAAGGGATAAATCAAGAGCCCCTGCAGCTGCTGACCTTCAATATCCCCTGAAAGGAGTTCCTGGTGGAAATCAGGAATGAGGCATTCTTCGCTCTGATAGAAACTGGCAGAACCAGTCTTCAGACAGTTAGATATTTTCAGGAGAAGATTTTATGGGCCCAATTCTTGCATTTCCTTGTATCTAGAAAAGCACTAAAATCCTTCATGATGATGTCTGCTCCTTGGGACGAGCAGTAACCTTCACGAGACTCGCAGCAACCTTCGGCAAAAAATATGTGCTTGATTGCACGTACTCCCCCTTCATCAAAACCACATATATACTGACCATCCCCCTAGCTCTTTGGAGCAGTTGCTCAGAGCTGTCTGAAATGCTGTCTCCCGGGCTATAGTCCTCATTGTGCCCCAAATGAAACTTAACTCACAACTCTCACATTGCACTGTTTTTTTCAGTCCACAACCACAAATTTAGAAAATCTCTTCACAGGGGAAAAGAGAGTCAGTTCAAACAAACAGCACTGCTTATAATTAAGGACAACTCGAGTAGTGGACCATGGAAGTAGGGTCCAAGACAAAGACTGGAGACTAATTAGCTGAAAGGACCACAGAAAGAGTGGTCCTCTCTATCTGCTGTACAGGATGCCTACAGGATGGCTCTAAAGATGGCTGGCTGAAATGAATGCACTAAGCAGAATCAGAAATTCCAACTGGAGGGACTTCCCTGGTGGTCCAGTGGTTAAGACTTCACCTTCCAATGGAGGGGGTGTGGGTTCAATCCCTGGTCAGGGAGTCACGATCTCACATGCCTTGCAGCCAAAAAACCAAAACAAAACTGAAGCAATAGTGTAAGAAATTCAGGAAAGACTTTAAAAGTGGTCCACATCAAAATCCGTTAAAAAAAAATTCCAATTGGAGAAAAACACTATGTATTTCACCAAGTTAAGGGAGAATTACACAACGTAACATTCTTCTCATTTTCCTCCTCTTAAGACATATGCAAATGCGTTCAAGTTTTAGAATAACAGTAAATATATTACTGTGACAAGCATCAACTATGATGTAATATAAAGGACAAACATCTTCAGTTCACCCATGACACAAAGTAGGTGCTTAATAAATGTTCATTTGAGATTTCACCATTGTAGCCCCAATTCATGTCATCTGTGCCCCTTTTATTTCATTCGTCAAAACAGATCAAATAAAATCTCCTGATATTTTCACAGGGCTGTGAGAATCAGAGCGAATAACAGGTATGGAAGCCCTCTAAATAAATGAAAGGCTTTTTTAATAGTAGTAGCATGATTTGTGCCAGTGCTATATTTTGCTGCATTAAGACAAATATTAATGTTCATTCTCCAGGTCTAGCCATTCTGATACTACGATTTCAACTACTAAGAAATGACAACATTATCTTTTATTTTGAAGGCACTTAGCTTCCAAAATAATGTCAGGTATATTACTATCTGAGATACAACAAGACTGAAATGTTGAGCAGCAAACTGGTTACCGTCACTGAACACTTAAGGGCAGCGAGGATCAAAGAGTTGGAGCAACTTGTCCAGTTCCCCAGCTGGGAAGTGAGGATGGAAGTTTTAGATGTGATTCTTCTGATGGCAAAATCCCATGGTCTTTCTCTCCAAACGATTTCTCAGAGAGGAGATGGATGGCCCACAATCAGTTTGGCTAAAAGAGCTTCTGTGAAAATCCTTTCACTCAGAATTTCAAATAGCACTGTCCACCCAGGGATCTCTGCATGTCTGAGTAGTTCAGCCAGGTATGAAACAGTCAGAGAATTAATTCCTTTAAGTCTTATAGTCAGGGTGCCTGGCCAACAGAGACACAGCTTTCTGAAGCAGAGGTGCGATGTCCAAGCAGAGGGGAGGCTGACTCTAAACGGATTCACCGTGGAGGGGTCAGTGGGGTGCACACTGGACCAGTAGAACTACTCAATGGGAAAAGGCTGCTGCAAGATCAGATCTGGCTTCCCACACTCATTTTAATTTATTATTTTTTAAAATTTATTTTATTTTTGGCTGCGTTGGGTCTTTCCTACTGCACGCAGGCTTTTTCTAGTTGCGGCGAGGGGGGCTACTCTGTTACAGCGCATGAGATTCTCATTGCGGTGGCTTCTCTTGTTGCAGAACATGGGCTCTAGGCTCACGGGCTTCACTAGTTGTGGTGCGTGGGCTCAGCAGTTGTGGCTCGCGGGCTCTAGAGTGCAGGCTCAGTAGTTGTGGCGCACGGGCCTAGTTGCTCCGCGGCACGTGGGATCTTCCCGGACCAGGGCTCAAACCAATGTCCCCTGCATTGGCAGGCGAATTCTTAACCACTGCGCCATCAGGGAAGCCCCTTCCCACACTCATTTTAAAAGGAGATGTTTAATCTTCAACGCATCACTTAACTTGAAATCAAATACATAAATATTGAGCACACAAAATAGAAGCACCTTCACTTCACTACGTGCAACCTATGATCCCCGTATTTCCATGAAGACAGCAATGATTGCTATTAGTCTTTCTTGCATGAAAAACAAGCAAACCCATTTGCCTGGATAATTGAATATCTCCTAGGCATATGCCAAGAATATTATTTTCTTTCCAGCCAAAGATTTCTTAGCTCAGTCAATGGCATAAATAATAAAATTCTTAAGGACCAAAACTGTACTTCTTGGTTGAATTTGCCTAAGTCCACATTGCACATTTTAGCAATGTTTATTTTTTAAAAAGGAGCTCATTTTATTTATTGAAATGTCTCTCAGCCAAAAATTAGGTAGTATTTTTTCCCCTTGTTTTCATGCAAATCCTGTGATCTTCTCATTGGCCAACAACATGAATTCCAAAGAATAAATTTCTATTCTTCTCAGCTCTAAATGTACTTACACTTAAAACAGAGAACAAAGTTCTTAGCAATGCACAGATCATTTCATTTATCAGGGGCAGTTACTGTCAATTAAGACATTTTAAGAGAAGTCGGTTTTTTTTGGAAACAACAAGAGGTTTCCACTTTGATTAACGGAGTACACAAATACCCCATCATTCCCTAGACATGCATCGTCATGGATTTAGTGGATTCTAAAGAAATTCAAGCAATATCTGCTGCATGCAGTTAATTGCCATTCTATAAATACCACCTTTGTAAAACAAGGGCAGTTACCACGCATGACACCTAAGTACAAATGATGTTTCCCAGAAAAGGTGAAAGTAGAATTCTTGTTGAAAGGAAAGTTGTACAATGTGAAAGCAGACATTTGATGGCTATATTGCATTTAGTTTGATGAAATAAAATAGAAAAGAAACAGTGAAAATTAAGGGAACTCAGCGGACGGATGACGCTTATTTCTGTAGGTTGTTTTGATAACTGCAAATATGCAATAGCCCCACATGTCATGCACTGTCTTTGTTCCTCACCCAATATTTGACCAGGAAACTGCGCAGACTACAATTCACATATTATCCCGCATGTTAGTTAACAGAACAGGGCCTTGGATCCATGACGGAATTAGGCTGTAAATGTTAGCTAATTGCTCAAGACCCAGAGAAATATGAAAAGTATAAGAAGCATTACCTCATCACACTGCAAAACACCATAAAACCCTGATACATTGGTTCCATCTGAACTTGGTTTCCCCCTTAACTCTGAAAAGTTGCAGGAGGGGACATGCTGCAACATTAAGCAGACTCAGAGACATAGAGAACAGACTTGTGGTTGCCCAGGGGGAGGCGGGTGGAGGAGGGATGGATTGGGAGTTAGGATGAGCAGATGCAAGCTATTATATACAGGATGGATAAACAACAAGGTCCTACTGTAGAGCACACGGAACTATAGTCACTATCCCGTGATAAACCATAATGGAAAAGAATATGAAAAAGAATGTATATACCTATGTATAACTGAGTCACTTTGCTGTACAGCAGAAATGAACACAACACTGTAAATCAACTATACTTCAATAAAATAAATGTTTAAAAAATAAAAGTATAGAACTGGGGTGTTCATTTAGTAATTTTAAACCACAGGAGCCTAGTCCAGAGACTTCCTCAGATCTAGTCTTTGTCTGTTTCCCCAGTGTCATAGGCCCCAAGGGACCAGGCTGGCTTGGTGGCATTTCTCTGTTGGAGCGCTAGGGTCACGTTAGGAAGGAAAACTTCACAGGGCAGGACTGCCCATGCGGCTCAGCACACTTAGTATTCCTGCCCTCTCTCCACCAAACGCCACTGGTGCTCGCTGACATGGTGGCAGCCACAACATGCCCACAGACACTTCCGAATGTCCCGAAATGGGGCAGAACTACCTGGGCGCCTTCTTAATACCTACCATTGTGAGGTTCAGAAGCCAAAACAAAGGGCTTAGGGAGCCGGGACCCACTCTCTCCTATCAGTTTTAGCCTTGTTAATTATCTTCTTCCCATGCGAGGAATATTTATTCCCTATTCCAGGCACTCAATTCCAGATTCCCCCAAAATGTGCACCATGGACAATGTTTTGCAGCATTTCAATATTTTCAACATTGCACGTTGCTACTGATTAGTGAAATGCAAAATCCCTACAGTGGGTGGTGGCTAGCATTCAAAAAATAGAATAAAATAGCAAATAGAGTTCATCACACATACTAACAACAAATACCGTTTTGTTCAGTTTCGGTTTTTTTATAAAGATACAATGAAATGTATTGTAAAATGTATTTCTGACTGTGGGTCTTGATCAAAAAGGACTAAAGCTACTGGTCTAGATAACCATCTCCTTTCTTATCTTATGATTTATCTCTCTCTCACACTCTCATCCTTGAGCTCACAGACCCAAGTCACATTAGCAGTAAGAAGCCCAATCCATTGAAGAAGGCTTGTGATAAAGCATTTTCATTTTTTCAAACGAGATGCCATCAAACACAAGAACACATGAGATCGGTACATGGTTACCCTATGTGCTACAGTTTGAAAATCCTTTAGGCAAGCCCTACGTATACTGCTAGAAAAGAGAACGGGAAATGCTCTGCCAGTCATCAAACACTTATAGATACATACCATAGAATTTTTGGAGCTGTTGTTGTCAAGACTAGAGATTGTATGTAAATGATGCTGGAAGGTATCTGACACATCACAGGCATTCAACCAACGATGTGACTGTTATTCGCATATGTAGATTTGCATATCTTTTCTCTATTTCTGCCCTTGGAACTTTTTTTCCACTGGAGTTTACCCATTATTTTTGTTCTTATGTATTTTTTAAATCCCTCAAGTAGAGCAGGAGAAAATCTCTAGGGTATCAAATATCCTACATCAGCATTCTCAAACCCTAGCGTGCATTACAATCACCTGGAGGGCTTGTTACAACACATTTTCTGATTCAATACATCTGGAGAGGGCCCCGCAATTTCTCACTGCCACCAGGTTCCCAGGTGATGCTGATGATGCCCCCCCCGGGGGCCAACCTTAGGGAACTACTGCTCTACATGGACTTTTATGATAGCTAATGCAGTGGCCATTGCAACAGGACCAGCCAACCACATGTCATGCACCAGGAAAGCACTGGAAACAGCCGACCCAGCTTCGAAGACATGGATAAACAGAAGCTCCTGAAGGATAGAAAATAGGAACCCTACTGTCATAACTTGCCTGAATCAAACTCAGGTCAGAACATTGCTCCTAAAATGAGTGAAATGTTCACTGGAGAGAGGGGAACAGGATTAAAGCCCTGTCCTCGACTCCCAAGAACTGCACTGTCTAGTAGGAAAACAAAAACCAACACTGTATCTCCGTTTTTGGACTAAGTAGCAAAGGTCAGTCTCTTCTCATCGTCGTAAGAAAATGTCCTCACAGCCAGTGTTGATGGTCCTCTCCGAGCAGAGTTTACCACCCCCTTTATTCCCACGTGTCAACATGAACACAGGCTCACCAAAATTAATGAAGGGCATAAGTCTGCTTTTGCTTGGGTAAGAAATTTCTGTTCGGAACCTTCTCATTTTCCCTGTCCTTAGGAAACCTCAGTTTTAGGAAAGAGACCAGCTTATTCCTGACAGGTTATTTCCCCCCAACCTTTCTTTGTTTCACGAATAACCCCCAAGTATGCCCACAGGTTAATGAAAATCCTGTGTCTCTGAAATTAGGGGATGGACAGAATAATCTAGAGGGAGTTAAGGTGTACTCTGTGCCATGCTGTTGAGATATGAGGGCATCAAAACCACCAGGTGGAGAGGAAATTAGAACTTGAAAAATCACAGGTTACCAAGCGGAGTCAGAAGTACCAATTTTTAGCAAATGGAGAAATGATGCAAATGATATTTAAGTCAAAGTTCTTCAAAGAAAGCTCATTCATCATATGGCTGGGACACACTGATCTGGGAGACCAAAATATGAATGTGAATGGGTTCAGTCAGTAGCTCTGGGTTTGCTCTTTCCCTCAAAAAGCAAAAACATCTGCATTCCACGTTTACTTTGGAGGCACAACCGATAGTGCAAGAAAGGGACAAATAAGCTGGCCTGGAGAAGCATCAAAACCCAATTGATCAGGCTTTCACTGGCCTCCACTTCTATTAAGCTCCCTCAAACGCTGGGGTTATTTGAGTCTCCGGATGTAATCTTCTTATAGAAAACCCACAAAATCCAGAAGTAATAAAATCATACAATTTGTGGTCTTTTGCAACTAGTGGACATTTTCACGCGGAAGCCTTGCCTGACTTCAAACTTAATACTATATCAAAACCTCAACTCATCATGTTCCCATCTCACCCCGACTTCCCATTTCCTTACGGCATCATCATTCTCTGTTAGGTGGATAAAACTTGCAGTCGTCTTTGACTACCTTCCGCATACTTATACAACGATTCACCATAATATATCTCCTGTTCCTTTATGGGGTCTTTCACACCCCATCCTTTCCAGGCCCACTACTACAGTAACAATAAAAAAATAACAATAATAAAAACTATAACCGTTAACGTGGAAGCTCATTACACTGTACTGGGAAACATGCCAACTGTCCACATTCTTACAGCAAAGGTGCTAAGGAGCTTTGTGTTCCCAAACAATCTTGAGAAATGCTACCTACGGGTCAGTCTCAAAATCTGTGGTTCCACTAAAATAATCATCTTCTTAGACAGAAATTCTTAGAGGGAGGGCCTTACCAATGAAAGGCATGTCATCATCACTGTGACAGCCTTAGCACCTGGGAGCTGACAGAACTAGTTCTCCATTGAGTTGAGAGACCTTGCTCTACAGTTTATTCCTACAGAGTTCATTCTTTTCCACACACTCGGTTCTCAAAAATAAGTCCCCCGTGTGCCTTGCCAAAGACTCTTTTCCTCCTCCCTTAGCTTCTCAGTTTGCTCCTTTTCGCCTCCAAATAACGCGCAAGGCATGGGCAACACGCCCTGCCCCATCAGCCTACCATTTTGCATCCTGGGAGTCTCCTGCTCGAGGGACGGGGAGCGAGTATGATGCTGGAGGTATTATGTGAAGGAAAGAGAAGGGGCAAAAAGCAAACTAGCAAACAAGATAAACGATGATTCCAATAGACATGTTCTTTCTTAGTTGTGTGTTTTGTGTACTTACCTATTTTTAAGTTTAATATTTAGAGTTTTATAGGCCAAGCAGAGTATATAGCCTCCTGGGGGGACTTCCTCTAAATTACAGGGTTTTTTAATGTGCAATTTGGGTTTAAGGCCATTCAACTTCTCTGGATGATTTTTCAAACAAAGCCATGTAGCACTTCATGGACTTCCAAATTACGCCCTGTAGTTTCCCCACGAGGTGCCCTTCAAAGGTTGGCCAGCGTATGTTTATAGCTGTCTCCAGCTGGGCTTTCGAAACCACGGTAAGGAGGAGGCTGTTCTGAAGGGGCTGCTTTCTCTCTGGATTCAAGGAAAGCTCTTTTTGTTTTTCTTTTAAACAGATACTCGCAAATAAAATGGAGAGGAGACCTTACCCAACGTCCTAAATGAGTCGCAGGATCTAGAAAGGAACTATTAGAACTATTAAGAGAATTATAACACAACTTTTGGGGGAGTAGGGTCCTCAATCTCTTTGGTTTCTATTAGGGACTGAATGTTTTTCCCCCCTTCCTTCCCACTCCATTTCATAGGTTGAAATCCTAAAGTGATGGTATTGGTGGGTGGGTGGGGCCTTTGGGAGGTGATTTAAGTCATGAAGGTGGAGCCCTCATGAATGGGATGAGTGCCCTTATAAAAGAGACTCCAGAGAGCTCTCCCGCTTTCCTCCATGGGAGGACACAGAGAGAAGATGGCTATCTATGAACCGGGAAGGGGATTCTCACCAGGCACCAAATCTGCCTTCCAGCCTCCGGAACTGTGAGAAATCAATTTCTGTTGGTTACAAGCCACCCAGTCTGTGGTATTCTGCCGTGACAGCCGAATGGATTATGTTTCTTAGGTGAGAGCCTTGTGTCCCATTGCCCTTCAATCTGTTTGTTGTTATTGACCGTTCAGAGCACTGTGTAGTTTGGACAGCACTGGGGTGGGCGCTGCGGGCGCTCTTCCCAGGTTCCCTTACCTCCCTTCCTTGCGGCTTCTGTTGGCTCCTCCCCTCTGCCCTCCCTCCACCCATGTGCTTTCCTATTCAATGATCTGCAGCTGCAGATCTTCCATGAGGGGCTGGTTATCCTAGGGCCCTCGGATCTGCTTTGCCTAGTACCGCAGAGAGCCAGAAGTACCCCTTAACCAATAACTGAGAGGTACAGGGAAGGTCGAGGCCTAGCTTCACCACCACTGGTTGAGACCCATCTGCACTGTTCCTCACACTCCAGAGCCGCCTGCAGGATCAGGCTGGAGTCCCCTGCAGGACAGGGCCTGCAATTGCCCAGCTGCCTGTCTTACTCCTCCCCTCCTGTGGCCCCTCTCCAGACTCTCAGAGCCAACTCTGGGCACAATTCCTTAATAGATCATCAGAATACAAATCCTCAGGTCAGGATCACTTCGGTATAGGTTATGTCTCTCTAGGGTTGCAAATAAAATATAGGACACCTAGTTAAATTTGAATTTCAGATTCTGGGGGCAGGGGTGTAAATTAAGCATTTGGGATTAATGTATACACACTCCTATATATAAAATACACAGCCAACAAGGACCTACTGTATAGCACAGGGAACTCTATTCAGTATTTTGTAATAACCTACAAGGGAAAAGAATCTGAAAAAATAGATTATATATATATAAAACTGAATCACTGTGCTGTACACCTGAAACTAACACATTATAAATCAACCATACTTCATTTTTTAAAAAAAGAAAAAAATGAATTTCAGATACACAACAGATTATTTAGTATAAATATGTCATGTGTAATACTTGGGACATACATACTAAATAATCATCTGAACTAAAAATATAACTGGCAAGTTTATTTTTATTTTATAAATCTCGCAACATTATCTACTGGACCCTCAAAGCAACCCACTGAGATCATTCCTTCCATTTTAGAGATGAAAAAACTAAAGTTTGGTGAAGTCTAGTGACTTTTCAAAGGTCATACAGGAGTTGGCAGTTTTCTGACTCCCACGTGGGAACTTTTTTGGTTTTTTTTTTTTTTTTCAGTCTCATTCTCTTAGAGCTCTGCATTTTTCAACCTCCCTGTTGGAAAAGCAAAGTTACCAAAATAATTCAAAGGAAGGTTCCGATGGCCAAAGACCATATGGTGTGCTGAACCAACTCAAAATATGACATATTAACCAATGACGCCTTACTGGGGAAATGGGAATTGTTCACCGTGGAAACATCTCATCGCTGACAGGTAACCTTCTCCTGACCCTCATACAGTATAAGTGACCCACTTTCTTTGTCTTTGAATAAGGTAGGATATAATTTCAAGGGCTACAGTAGAGAAGAAAATGAAATCAGCTCTGTACTTCATTAGTTCAGAACATAAAAAGAAAACAGTTCTAGTAACACCATGGCTCTTGCTGAGATTATACATGTCTGTTTCTGTGGGAAGCAGTACAGAGTGGAGGTTGGGAAGCTCTGGCTCTGAGTTCCATGACACATGGGTCCAAGCCCCATGACTTCCCAGCTAGATGGCTTTAAGCCTTGTTAACTTTCAAGAACTGTGAAAGGTCTGAGATTTTACTCTATTTTCAAGCTACCATGCTAGTCTGCTACAGTGTCATGTTTGCTTGGCAAAGACATGAGACTCCTGCGTCGGAGAAAAAAGAATTTATTACTTACAGCAACCAGAGTATCAGCATTTGTGCCAGTTCTAGAGCTTCAATCCCCACTGACACAAAGAGGGTCAGGTGACATCTGTACACACGGGGTTACACGACAGGGATCCTGAATTTAGGGAACCCGAATCTTTCCTAGTGGACGGTAAAGCCTGCCTGCACTTTGTCCTGGAGGGAGCGATTATCTTTATTACACTGGACAATAAGCAAACCTGCATTTGCTCTGGATGGAGTCACTGTGACTGCCATCCAAGTTTGGTCACTATACAAACATCTTTGTAAAGATAGTTGGGAGAAAGGTAGTCAGTGTCTTTGCTCTCAAGACAATGTGGAAAGGTGAGACACTCAGGGGGAATTGTCTCCCACCACTCAGTCATGGTTTCCTCATCTATAAACTAGGAAAAACTGTTTCTAGTTCACAGAGTTCCTCTTCACCTTCTGTTTAGAAAAATTCCTTTCTGCTGACTATTTCTGTTTCTTGCCTCCTCCACAATGGTTGTATAATTCCATGTGGCTAAAAGCAGCTGTGGAAGTAGAAAGTGCCTTGAGGGTGGCCGCAGAATCCCAGATTTTGTCACCCACTCATTAAGCAAATATGTATTGAGCACCTACCACCTAACAAGGTTCCGTGTGACATGCTGGATTAAGCCCCGACTGTCTGGCATAATCTAACTTCTCTTATTCGAGAGATATCCTAAATCTCTGAAGATTTTTCTCTCTGAAAAAAACAAGAGCTATACTTTCTCCATATTGTTACTAGGAATGATGAGATAACAAATGAGAAACTACTTTTAAAATTATAAAGTGACGTATATGTTTACTTTTCCCCCAACATTCTTTTCAGCAAGAGCCTGGCATATAACCTACTGAAATTAGTATTGCCCAAATTTTGTTAATTGACCAGCATAATTTATAATGACCAATGAGGTAGAACAATTTTATAACCACCACCAAACTGCACAAAGGATGACAGAGAAAGTAAGGTCATTTCATTGATAGTCTGCTCTTCCATTTCTAATTTCACAAACTCTTCGTGCACAGCGTCGGCA
>NW_020174718.1:967664-984093 GCF_003031525.2 Neophocaena asiaeorientalis asiaeorientalis | reverse complement strand
CTCTCATTTGTTAAAAAATATACTTGGATATAATCCAAAGAGTTTTTAATTCTTTTTAGGGCTAGTAAATTACAAAATAATAAGTCCCTAAAGACCAGAGACAGCACTGATTTACCTATTCCTCTCCCTTATTTTTTGGTTTGGGTAAGAGAGGGATGGAAATATCCACACATTGTTTTTCAACAGTAAATTTTTGATCCTTGATTCTGAACAAAACTCATGGAACAAAATTCTCTTCTATTTTGAAATTACAGGTAACCAAGGGACTTTGAATGCATAACATGACTGGTTTCTCAGTGAACCCTCAGAGAAGACTGAAGCTTATAAACTCTCAGGAAAGATTCACTTGACTCTTCAGATACTTCATAGCAAAACTGCATAAAATCAAGTGTAATGGGAGCAACATGAAAGGAAAAGAGACAAAGACAGATTACCCAGGAGATACAGAAGGAGAGAGACCAGTATCAGATTCCTCATCACAGCAGTAAATCCCAGAAGACAATGGAGTAAGATCTTTGAAGGGGGCTAAGTAAAACCGAGATAGCTCTGAGGGGGAAAAATCTAGAACCCCAAAACAGCATTCAAGAGTAAGAATTAAACAAAGACATTTTCGGACACATTAGAACTCAGAAAGTTTGCCACTGATTGACCACAAATGGGGGTGGGGAGGGGAGTTAGGACTCATGCCAGTATAACTGAAACAAATAAAAGAAGCGTGAAAGACACAAGCTGAAGAATGAATAAAAGAAAATAAATTGCTAAGTACTATACAGAAAAAGTATGTGTGCTTGTGTGTGTATGTGTAAAAATAGGTTGAAATAAAAATTCTAGAATCCATGGAATACTAGCTTGAGAGTTGGGTGTACGTCCTAGGCTGGGAAGATGTAGGGAAGCTAAAGTATCTTGTTTGGGAGGGCAAATAATGATTAACTTTTGCTAGAAAAATATTAAAGTGTGCTTTCTTGTCAATTATAAAAAAGATAGGCAAAAAATAATAAAGATGGAATTCAGTGCTTTCAAACAGTAAAAAAAAAAAAAAAAAAAAAAGGAACAAAATACAATCAACCCAGCAGAAATCAGAAAACAAAAAACATAAAAAGAAAAAGGATACAAGAAATAAGTCCAAATATTTTAACAGCCCTAATAAATATGAATTAGTTAAACTCACCTACTAAAAGACATTCAGATTTTTAAAAAAAAATCATCTATGCATTAGGACAAAATAATTCTTTCTTAATTTTAAAAATGTGATCTCCTACCCTCTATAATGAATCATCACAATGTGATACAAACAGAAATAAAGACTTCAAGTCCCAAATATGTAAAAACTAAAATATTTGTCTAAATAATTCATGGTTAGTGCAGAAAGAAAAAAATATTATACAATATTTAGAACTGAATTGTAATGAAAAGCCAAGTCCATACCAAAATTAGTGGGATGAGCTAAAGCAGTACTTAAATGTTTTAATTATTTTAAAAAAGAGAAAGGAGCTAAACATAAATTAAGTGATCAACTCACAAAACTAGAAAATGCCAAATGAAGCAAGAGGAAGAAAATGAAAGATAAAGAGAAGTTAAAATGGAAAAAAACCCAACCAAACAAACCCCTACAGGGTTGTTCAATGAAGCTAATGATGGTTCTATGAAAGTTTAATGAAATAAATGAACCTCTAGAGATAAGGAAAAAAGAGAGAGAAGGCAAAAGTAATAATATTAAAAATTAAGGGCATAACTATAGATGCTGTAGTGATTTCAGAAATCATAAGAGAAAACCATACACAGTTTTAAGCCAATAAATTCAAAACCTAGGAAATAAATCTCTACAAAGAAATGAACAACTGGAAGCTTCAACAGACCAGTGAATATAAAAACAATTCAACCAGCGGTCCAAGTTCCCACAGAACACCCACCAGGGTCTCGTGATTTTACTGGAGACTTTAAACTTCTACTCAAATGATTCCTATCTTACAGTAACTGTTTTATATTGTTTCAAAAGATGTCCAGGCTGCCAACTTGACTCAAAAGGCTAGCATAACTATGAAACCAAAATCAAAGAAAAGTAACTGAAGAAAAAAAGACCGAACTTATTTACGAATTCAGACGTAAAAATAATCCTAATCAAGGCAGAAAGAGCACTTACTATAATTTAACACCAAATCATAATTAAATTTATAGCGAACTAGGAAAGAAGGAAAATTCCTAAGGCAATAAAAGGGTACCTACTAAAAATGTACAGAAAATAACCTACTTATCAGTTACATTTAGGATGTCTTCCAGGGAAAATCCAGAAGTAGGTAAAAATAACTGCGGTCAGCATAAATTCAACACATATGCAACACTGTACTAGAGATTACAGCAAACAATGTGATTTTAAAAATTGGTAAAAGGTTTTAGGATTATAAAATAAGGGCCAATATTTTCATTATTTGATGATAATGTACTAGTTAAGATAATAATTAGAATTTATATGAGAATTCAGCACGTGGCTAATGACAAGATTAACATACAAGATCCCAAACGCCACATTCTAACCAGTTCAAATATGTAAATAGAAAAATAGATTCCCTTTTCAATATTAAGAAAAACTATTAAATACCTTGGCATGAATCTAATAAAAAATGTGTGTTATGAAGGGCTTCCCTGGTGGTGCAGTGGTTAAGAATCCATCTGCCAATGCAGGGGACAAGGGTTGCAGCCCTGGCCTGGGAAGATCCCACATGCCACGGAGCAACTAAGCCCATGCGCCACAACTACTGAGCCTGTACTCTAGAGCTCGTGAGCCACAACTACTGAGCCTGTACTCTAGAGCCCGAGAGCCACAACTACTGAGCCTGTACTCTAGAGCCCGAGAGCCACAACTACTGAAGCCCACGTGCCTAGAGCACATGCTCCGCAACAAGAGAAGCCACCGCAATAAGAAGCCCGCGCACCGCAACGAAGAGTAGCCCCCGCATGCCGCAACTAGAGAGAGCCTGCACGTAGCAACGAAGACCCAACGCAGCCAAAAATAATAAATATTTTTAAAAAACTTATCTATAAAAAAATGTATGTTATGAAGAAAGCATTCATGAGGAACCATATATGAAGATAACGTAAAATGTTAACAGAAATAAAAGGAACTTAGCAGCATACTATGTTCAAGGATGAGGACAATCACATCTGTGAAAGGGACAATTCTTCTCAGTTAATTTTACTCAAATCCCAACCAAAATCTGAAAAAGACTTTTGCTGACACTTGGGCTAAAATAAATTAAAATTCTCATGGGCTAGTAAATACACAAAATAGCAATGGTGGTTTTTAAAAAGCAAACTTTGTATATAAAATTCCACATCAGTACCACAATGAATGCCTGGACCTTGAGGCTTTCCCCAACATTCATGCTGTCCCTCCTCCACTGAGTAGCTGCCCTGTGCTTTGGGGATTCACCCAGCACCAGGAGTGGCCCTGATTGGTCTAGACCTGTCAAGTCCCGCACGTGGTTTCATAAGTCAGGCCTCAGCAAATCAGGGTATGGCCAACCGAGGCTGGTTCAGCAAAAGTTATATGACTTAATTCAGGCCCAGGAGACTGGAGAGGAAATTTCCTGGGTGCTTCTAGAAGCACTTTGCTACCTACATAGTTAAAGGCAGGGATGTGTTCTCTTCCTCTGATATTTTCTAGCAGGGACATATGGACAGAACTGAGCCACCATCTTGATAGCAGAGTGAGATGAGGCCTATGTTGAGAGGAGAGCAGAGAAGACTATCACAGGGAAACAGAATCACAACCACTGGGTTAAGCCAACCCTAAGACCCTTGAAAACAATTTCTGAAATTTGTAACTTGACAAAATTATTCTCCTGGATACAATCCGAGTTAAGTATTCATCGCAGGGTGTCCCTAAACAGCAATTTCTCATGAAACCATTAAAACACAATACAATTTATATAAATTAAAGCACATGCATTGGAGGAACACACCCAAGTATAGAAGAAGTGAAGTAATACCAGTGTAGAGAAGGGCCTGGAGAGCAGAGGTCTACCATGAACCTCAGAGCTTCGCTACAGGTCAGGCCCTTCAACTACTGACCTACATTATTTCTCTCCTCCACATCTGAAGCTTCTCTGCTCCTGAACACACTCTGCATTTTGTCACCTCCAAGCTTTCAATAAATTTATACTATTCTATTGACTGGGAAGGCCTCCACCCTCTCTTCTCTCCACCTGTCAAGTCATCCTCATCTTGAAAACCCCGCTGAGATTTTACCTGGTTTCCCTGATTTCCCCAGGCTACCCATCTCTTTCCTTTCTCCTCCTCCAGGTTGACATCACAAAGTTGGCAATTGAAGATGTACTGCCAGGTGGTCTCTTCTGCTGTTGCTGAGACCTTTTATTTCTGCTTAACTTTTCAAATATTTGTCTTCTTTCCAAATAGATTTTAAGGTATTTGGGGACAGGAAGTAAGTCATACCTTTATGGTCCCTTGCATTTTGACATAGTAAGCCATCAGAAAATATTGTTCATTGAATTGGATTTTTGCGATCATGCTTTTTGCACCATCTGCATTCTGACCAGATTTTTCTTGCTGTTTAATATCTTCAGCCCCGATTCCACTCATGCCTACCTTTAACTTGCCTTCAAATTGTAAAATCTGCTTACTCCCCTTGGGTCAGGTAACTCAAAAGATGCAGCTGTGAATTTTGGCCAACCCCTGGAGAGCATTATCTCCCCAGCAGCAAGAGGCTGATTCACTCTCCATGTTTTCAGATCCTAGGAAATCATCGGTACCCCAGGCACTGTTATGTCCGTGAAGGCGAGGAGATGACAAACTCTAAGCTGTCTTTATAGCTTAACCCTATTCGTCTCCTTTCCATGTCAGCAGAAACGGATTGCTTTTTGCTCTGTACTGTTCTATTCTGCCCATAACTTCGTTTATGAAAACAAGCTCCAACGTAATAAACCCATTCCTGGCTCCTAAAACCTTACCTAGCTGCTCAATGCTGGTTTTAATACCAACAACTGTCAGAGCTCCAAAGCTAACCCACGAAACTTTAAAAGACTATTTAGGATACCAAAGTATATTAATAACTCAGCTATTTACCTTGAAATCTCCCTTTTTGAAATATTGTTTACACCACCCTCTGTGGCTACTTCTCACATCACAAAGCAGAAAAATGCAGTTCATACTCTGTATGTAAAACTGTAGCTACCAGTAGTTAGTAATTAACTTAAACCAGAGCTTAAAAAGACTAAAAGTTAGATTTAAGAAACCCTACTTAATCACAACATACTCATCAACAACCAAGCCATTCAAAGTGTGATCAAATGATTTACAAGACTACTTTAAAGATTCGTTCACTAAACCTCTCTAGTGCACATTAAAATGTGCTTTACTGAGTATGCAGGTATTTGCTTATAATTTTAACAAAGGTTCACAAACTTTCTATTTTAAGTAGCAAAAAAGGAACGAGCATGAGGCCTCATATTTCAAAAAGAGAAAACAAGTTCTTATTTAGAGAGAAAATTTTCATTAGAAACATTAAAAATTGTGTCTCCTTTCATTTACACTAGATAGAATTCCTTTCTACCTCCATTTTACCCAATTCTTCCCTGCCTCTCTACTATTTATACAACCTATTGCTCTAAAACAGTGGTTCTCAGCTGGGAGCTATTCCACTGCCCCGGCCCTGCCCCGCACCCTGGCATTTATCAATATCTGGAGGCAATTTTGATTGTCAGGATGGGAAGAAGAGGCTGCTAACTGGCATCTATTGGGTAAAGGCTAAATATGTCACTAAACATTTTACAATGCATAGGACAGCCCCCTCACCACCACCCTCACCACACACACACAAACACACACACACACGAAAGAGTTATCCAGTCCAAATGTCAATAGTGCCGAGGTTGAGAAACCCTACCTGAAACCTAAGAATAAAGAAAAGCCCAGTTAATATAAAGCACTGAAGTTTCAATATATGTTCAAGACTAAGTATATAAACAGGAGAAGATATTAAAATGGAAAGATCGATGCATTTGTCTATATGAAAATTATAAGCAGCCTTTGTATCATAATACCCTTAAATGACATGTGACAAATGGAGATAATCTGTTCGTGACAAATGTTGGCAATACTGAATTGATTCCACCAAATACAAAGAGTGCTTACAAATCAATACAAAAAAAGACTAACCCCCCCCAAATAAAAAGGATGAGGAAATGAACAGTTGATTCACAAAACAAAGAAATACAAATAGCTGATAAACATATTACAACAAGTCAATCTCAATAGGAATCTAATAGCTATGAGTGTTTTTCATTTAGCAAACTGGAAAACCCTATAAAGATGATATTACTTAATGCTGGCTAGGGAATCATAAATGAGATAGATGGTACGAGATCAAGTAGATACAAATTTTCTACATAGCAATTTGCCAGTAGGTCTCAAGAACTTTAAAAATGTGCAAAGCCTTTCACTCTGAAGTATCATTTCAAAGAACCTATTATGAAAGAATATTCAAAGATATAGTAAAGACTTCTAATAATTGATATTTATAATAATTGAAAACAATCAATATGTCCAAAAAAGTCAGCTGAAGAAATTATGCTACTACTTATAATAACGTAAGGGAACAAGAGATGTTAGATGGGAACAAGAAAAAGGAAGATGTAAGATGGTATCCAGGAAAGGCTACTTGAATTAATATCTTTATATTATGAAGTCCATATACTATGAAGAAATACTGTTTGTGAAACAAGAAGCAAAGGATTAAGCATATTATTTAAAGTTCCAAAGATAACTAATAGAGGAATCAAGGATGGGCCTCTAACTATGTTGGGAAGAAGAGAATTTTAGAAAAGAGGGACCAGCATTTATGAAGACGAAGGAATGAAACGGTGGCACAATGGAGGAACTGAAGTAAGTTCCACATGACCAAAGCTTGGAATGAAAAAGAGGATATTATGAGAAAAAAAACCACAACAGAGGTCATGCGACTTTCTAGGGTGGACATCAGGGAAGTTTATATTGACATTGATTTCAAAAGCTCCTTTGTTTTAGGAAATGCAAACATTCGACAAACATCTGTTCGATGTCAACTACATTTTAGGCACCAAGGAGCTGCAGCAGTGAACAAAACAGGCAAAATCCCAGTTTTCCTCCAGTTTATGTTTTGGTTTGTGGAAAGGAAGATGGAAAAATAAACCAGTACATATATGGTATGTAGTAAGCAGCCTTCTAGGATGACTCCCAATGATTTCTACCTCTGCAGAATAACAATCCATGTCTTTTTGCAATCTACAAACCCTTAGTGTGGACTGGACTTAGTGACTTGCTTCTAACAGCAGACTTTGACAAAAGTGATGGAATCCACTTCTGAGATTCCATTTTAGAAGACTGTGGCTTCCATCTTCTTGGAACTCTCTCACTGTATCTTGCTTGCTCACTTTGATGACACCAGTGGCCATGTGTTGGGCTGTCCTACGCAGAGGCCGACACAGCAAGGAACTGAAGGCAGCCTCTAGCCTACAGCCAGAGGAACTGAGGCTGTCAGTACAGCAACCTCTAGGAATTGATTCTGCCACCAGCCATGTGAACGATCTTGGAAGCAGAACCTGCTCCAATTTAACCTTGAGAGACTATGGCCCTGCCAACACCTTGACTGCTGCCTTATGAGAGACCCTGAGCCCGGGAGCCAAGCCAAGCTGGGCCCAGACTTGTGACCCACAGAAATCTTGCAGTAATAAATGTTTGTTGTTTTAAGTAGCTACGTTTCAGGGTAATGTGTAACACAACAGTGGACTTCTCTGGTGGTCCAGTGGGTAAGACTCCACGATCCCAATGCAGGGGGCCCGGGTTCGATCCCTGGTTGGGGAACTAGATCCCACATGCACATTGGAACTAAGAGCTCGCATGCCGCAACTAAAAAGATCCCACGTGCCGCAACTAAAAGATCCTGCGTGCCACAACTAAGACCTGGCACAGCCAAATAAATAAATAAATATTTTAAAAAAACCAAGCAGTGGACAACTAAGACGATGTTTTGGATGTGAAGTACTGTGGATAAGATAAGGATAAGGAGTTCAGCGGTTGCTGGCCTGGGAGTGGGGCTTCTATTCTATAAAGAGTGGTCAGCGGAGGGTTCGCTGAGAAGCAGACAATTGCGGGTAGGACTGAAGACAACGTGGGTAGAGGCTACGCTCGTATCTGAAGAAAGTGCTTTCCAAGAAGAAGGAACAGTAAGTGCAGAGGCCTGAGCCAGACACAAGCTTGAAATGGGCAGTTCTGCCACCAGTTGGTCTAAGACAAATCCAGAGCCCAAGTCACGGAGGGCAGGGAGGGGCCTCGCAGCTCTGCTCTGCCTGGTTCTCCCTGAGTGGACCATGGGCCTGGCTTGTCTCATTGAGCTCGAGGTAAACAGTCTCTCCCTGGCAGAACTGGCATCCTCAAGAAAGTGAAAGCGTCAGACCAGATAAGGCACAAAAGACATATTCTAAAGGTATTGGTTTTTTGCATTTAAAATGATCTGATAGGGACATGGGTAAGTCAAAATCGCTTCTTACCAGGAAACAAATTTAGCAGGTAAGGCAAAATTAGTGTACAGTCAAAATGATCAACTGGGTAGTTTATTACAGATGATTTTGGGTATCACAACCATGTACAGTCATTGTTAAATACACTAAAACCTAAGAACCACTGAGTAAGGAAAAAAGGGTGTGTGTACTCCAAAGTCAGGGCAGGCCTTTTGAGATAACCACCAAATCCCAAGGACAATGGAAATAAATGGAAAATTCTCAACTGTTCCGATTTACCTACTCGATCTACTCTGTTCTGTTTTAGTTAAATATTAATGCAACCTGAAGGCACGTTAGTTTCATGAGATATGTGTAAAACATTGGGCACTGCGCCTCACCTCGCGTAGAGTAGGTAGTCAATAAATGTTTCATGGGTTTGAATCTAATCTATGTCTTTTTCCCTCCCAGACTCCTTGGAGCAGAGAACATACTTATATATGTATTTCTAAAGCCCTCCAAATTGCTTGGCACATAATAGGATTTCATTAAATAGCTGCATAAATGAATGAATAAATTGATTGAAGATATGTTCCTAAAAGCCAAAACTGAGGGTCATGTCTCTCTTAAATATGTTTAAGATGCAATTTGATTTGTAGCTCAAGGGTAAGACTGAATTTCTCTTTGCAATTTGGATAGAAATACTCCTCTGAACCCTGAGTGTTACGGAAATATTTTTCTAGGAATGTAAATAGCAGCAGTCAAGTGCTTCAGAGAATGGCTTCCATCTAAAAAAGACTTCAATAACGTCATCTGTTCCTAAAGATGAAGAGATGTTTGAAAATAACACTTAACAAATTTAAAGATGAAAATAAAGACTGAGGGTAAATGAACTGGCCCTAAAATAAAAATGTGAAACTCAGAAGGGTAATTCATTAATCAGAAAAGAGGGTACAGAAACAACTTACTGTCCACCTTGTCATTCAGAACATCAATTTACAGCTGCTGGTGAAGAAGAGGCAAAACCAGGAATTAAGATAAGCATTGTCCTTGTCTTTTAGAGGGCTATCATCCAATTTAAAAAGATCATCCATCCATTCACTGAACATATATTAACTGAGCACCCACTATAAGCAAGGAACTCTGCTGTCATTGAGGATTCAGAGGTAAATAAATAAGATGATGTCTTTTCCTCCAGACTTTCCCATCTGGTTTGGGAGACTGGTGTGTAAAAAATAAACAATGGGATTAAAGAGAAGGCAGGGCTAACTGCCAAGAGTTAGCGAGCTCAAAGCATGAAACTTGGAAGATGTACATATTTTCCTGAAAGTCACATTCAGTACAAGTTTTCGTCGAGCTGTCAAAGTGCAAGTGTTGAGATTTGTGAATGTCTTGATATGGAAAGAATACAGAATTAATTATCATAGAATTATGGGAAATGAGGCTGTAAGGAGAACAACCCTTGGCTTTGTTGCATTTCATTCTACTCCACTAATTTACCCCATGAGGCAGGTACAAGACAACTATTATCAACTGAGAGTCACAGTACAGAAAAGGGCATCAGAGTCATATTTTCAAGATGGCACAGGAAAGACATTACACCCTGTACTTTTGAAAATTAGTTAAAAACAATACTAAGAAACAGAGCACAACCTCCATCAACTTTGGAGCATCTATACTCCAAATTACAGAAATCAAGTGGAGGAAAGCCAAATGCACTTAGCAGAGAAGAAAACGGTTGAAGCTAGGTGCTTTGGTTGAGGAGGTGGGGTGCTAATGGTAGAAGCAAGCATTTAAGCTCATCAGAGCCCCCAAAAGCTTTAGGATTCAGAGGCACCATTTACAATGGAAGGAAGGGTGAACCAGCAGTCTGGAAGAGGGTACTTGGCTGGCATCAGTAGAAAGTTCTTTTTTAAGCTGGCTTCCAATCCCCACTGAGTGTAGCGAAATGACAATTCTTCCTCAACCAGTGGAGAAGCCAGGAGGTTTTCCCATAGAAGAAACAGAAACTGAAACAGGATTTAATTTGTAACTAAATCCTCAGAGAGCTGACAGAAGATATGATAGCCATGTACCCTTTCTTAGGAAAGTACTGGGGGATGTGCTCCATCAAAATGAGAGAGTAAACCTATGCAGAAAGAACATGGGATTCAGGAGAAACAGAGGTCCCAGCATCAGAGAAGGAAACGAAGACAATTATCAGGATGATGACAAAATGAGAGCTACCTTAAAATAAGCGCTTCAGCATAGGCCTAAAGAAAAGCCGCCCAAGATTGACAGAGCTGTGAGGAATACTCAGGAAAACAATAGAAACTGACCTGCTGGACTCTGGGGGAAATTGTGTTGAAAGGTGTTTTAAGGAATTATGGGGGTTGTATAAAGACTTTTCCAGATGGGCAACAAACAAACGAGCAAAAAACTAAAGCAATGGTTAAAACAAATCAATTATTCAAGAAAGGAAATGTACTCATAATGTGAAACCTAGGCTAGCAAGGAATGATATTTACACCATCAACATAATAAAAAAACACTCTAGGGCTTCCCTGGTGGTGCAGTGGTTGAGAGCCCGCCTGCCGATGCAAAGGAAGCAGGTTCGTGCCCCCGTCCGGGAGGATCCACGTGCCGCTGAGCGGCTGGGCCCGTGAGCCATGGCCGCTGAGCCTGCGTGTCCCAAGCCTGTGCTCCGCGACGGGAGGGGCCGCGACAGTGAGAGGCCCGCATACCGTAAAAAAACCAAAACAAAAAAACACTCTAAAAAAAATCACTCTATATGGATTTAACAAAAAGTTAAAATGTGATTAAAATCTGTCATAATAAAAAGTCCACAGATGTCTAAAATTAGACACATAAAAAATTAGCAATTTATGATTATTTTTAAAAATATATTTCTAAATAAGAGAAGAAATAAGCCAAATTAAATGTATTTGGCTCCAGGGAGCAGGCAAGGCAGGGGAAAGGAGGTAACAGACTTTGGTTTTTATGTCATAAGCTTTTTAGCACCATCAGGCTTTTAAAATGATTTGTAAGTAAAATTGTGGTTAAAAGTAGAATCAATAGCATCTTTTCCCAGACAAAGACTCACATAAACCCCTCTTTCTGGCCAGTGCAACCTCCACTGGTGATTAGAGACGGCACCTGGATACAGAGTGGTTTCAGAACTGGAGGTTGGCAAGCCCTTGGCAATATCCCAGGAGACTAGCACCATCACTCTGCCTGCCCCCTTGGAGCCCCAAGGAGACCAACCGGCTTCTTGAATCCGTCTACTCTTGCACGGTTGTGTTCTACTCCAGGCTTTTCTCCATCCCTAGATTTTCATCATCACTCATCTACTCATCTTGCACCGTTAGCTTGAAGTGACTGCACAGCACTGGTCTCCTTCTGTACAAACTGGCCCGGGTCTTGATTTCAGCCAGCAAAATTCTGATTGGGTGATTGTTTGTTTGCTTTTACCAGACAGATAGAAAGATGGGGATAGAACTGGGAGAGAAAAAGGGCTCATTATGAATATGAAATTTTGTATTAAGGAGATACAATATTCTTATGCAATGATAAATTACTAGAAGTGACCTTTCAGCAACCAATTAATTGTCCTTTGCATCAAAACAAAATTAAGTTCTAAGGTGTTTACATATCAGTGATTTCAATGTATCCACATCATGAGAGCTAATGTTTATATTACGCTTATAATGTGCCAGACATTGTCGTAAGCATTTTACATATATTAATTTAACTAATCCTCACCTTCCCATCTACAATATAAGGACTGGTATTATACCCATTTTCAGAGAGATTAGACACAGAGGAGTTCTGTAACTTGCCTGAGATCACATAGCTAGTGACAGCCAGGATTCTAATCCAGGCAAAACACACTGAACTCTACAGCTAGGAACCCCAAGGAGTAGAGATGGGATTGAAGACATTTGATTTCCAAGACTGAACTGTATGCCGGAAGAGCAGAATCTGAGAGATGGTTTCCAGAGGAGGTGAAACGAGCAGTCAGGCTGACATGAGTGCTCTACACGAGCGAGCATCAATCCGTCATTATGGAAGGGCCATCACCCCTCTTATTTTTCTCACTTTCTGGTATTTTTGTTTCTTTTTCTTGGGGTGGGCTGCGGTCAGTTTACTTTTCTCCAGTGCTTTCTCCTAAGGCAAATTAAAGGCAGAGAAAGGAGGGTGGCCCACAGACGTCCTTCTTAGGGTAAGCAGCTCTGATGAGAAAGAAAAAAAGCCCTAACACGAAAAACAAGGCTGTCCAGACTGACTCCAACTAGGTCACGGATTTCAGGACTCAGACTTCTCTTTGTATAAGCTCTTTCCCTTTGCCATGGCTAAGCAATGGTCAACTGGCAATACCTGTCTCTAAGGTGAAGAGCTGGTCGCAACTATCTCTCAGGCCCACTCAGTGCAGGGTCAAAGATTCTGGAACCACTGGCAGGGCGGTAGGCCATCTTATCCACAGCACTCAGGATCAACGTGACTGAAGAGGAGTTATCTTGTTTCTATAATGTATTCCTCCCAATGCCACATGAGAATACTCTGACAGAGAACCTAACTCCACATTCCTTCCAGACACAGGGACTAATCCCTCCAGCCTGGGGACCACAGTCTTTCTCCAGAGATAGTCATTGCCAAAATGTGTTTTTAAATAAATGTGCTCAAATGACAGAGTCGTGAGGTATTTATGATTTGAAAAATAACTTGCTATAATGACTTACTGTATACAGAAAATCACTTGCTATTGAGAACATCAAAAATTACATTACAAAATGTCAAATCTTCAAAAAAAAATCAAATTTCATTGACAAAGAGTATATACATAATTCTGACGACTCTAATGAAGTTACACGACTAGCACCCTCACACATCAAAATAAAATAAAGTCCAATGGAACTTGAGAGTAAAACAACCACACCAAGGGGGCAAGACTATCTGTATCCAGGAACATTAGACCAGGATTTCTCACCCTTGTCACTCTTGACATTTGGGGCTGGACAATTCTTTCCTGTGGGAAGCTGCACTATACACAGTATAAAGTGTTTAGCAATGTCCCTGACCTTGACCCACAGGACGCCAGAACTCCCCATCCACCCACCTTCAGCTGGGACACTGCCAAGCCTCCCCTTGGGGGCAAAACTGACCCTGGTGGCGAACCATTGCTGGAGACATAAAGAATGTATCAGTTGTTATCAGGAAATTCTTAAATACCAATTCTAATTTTATAGAACAAATTTACTCTATAATGTGATGATAGATTCATTCAGCGGTGAACAGGAAATAGGGTTTAGGTGGACCAGAGCTCTGAGAAAACCTAAGATAGAGTGCCTATTTACATGTAATTTTTACTTGTTTTGCTTTTTTTTTTCACTGAAGGTGACAAGAAGGAACAGGAAATATGACTTCGGTTGACTGACAATTTCTTATAACTTTCAAAATTGCTCTGACAAGTTGATAGAAGAACATCGTGGAATACAAAGCAAAAAAGATTCAGCAGGAGGAAGGTGGTGTTTCTTTGAGGAATGTGGTCTGTCTAAACAAAGGCATAAAGAAACCCAACTAAGCATAAATACAAGCTCAGTAGATCCGTCTGTCTAGCAAAGAAGGCAAGGCTCTAGCTGATTTTTCTTTATTCTGTCTTCCTGAATCATGGCAGAACAAGTGCCTAATTAGCCACAAAGGGAGGATCTCATTAAAGCGGGCTCGGAATTTTCTTTTAAAGAGAGATTTCACATAATCAGCCTATAAAAACATCCTTTGGCATCTTAGTCAGCTGGGGCTGCTGTAACAAAATACCATAGACTGAGGGACTTAAACAACAGACAATTATTTCTCATAGTTCTAAAGGCTGGAAGTCCAAGATTAAGTTGTTGGCAGACTTGGTTCGCCTTAAGAAGCCTCTTCCTGGCTTCCAGACGGCTACTTTCTCACTGTGTGAGTTTGAGAAGTTTGAGAAGCACTGCTCTAGAGAGTTCAACTTTATCATTTAAGACTACATTGTACAGACTCTTTTGTGGTAACAATGAGAAACATTTTCTTGAAAATATTCTTTTTAGAGCTTCTTGGAAAATACGAAAAAAAATCTTTTAAAATGAACTCCTGATATTCCAGGAAGAGCAGATTGTATACAAAAAGCAACAACAGGCAACAAGATAAATAGAACTGGTATAACAACGACTGTTAAGCCTTCACTGTAAATGTTCTTCAAAGTAAGATATTTCTGGCTGGATATTTCACACTGGGCAGAACTCTATGGAAAAGAAATGACAAGGGCCATACCTCAAACTCAAAACTGCTCTCTGACCCGTTACTGTACCCAGGGTGGACACTGTCCCTCATTTTTTCATGGTGATGCATTTCAAATCTTCCACACAAACATTCAAAATGCTATGTTAGCATTAACAAGTAATTAACACGTAATTAATAAGTAATTAAAAACCTGAGTGGGCTTGCATTCTTCCTTTCCTTTCCTCCCCCTCTCTCTCCCTTCCTTCCTTCCGCCTACTGACAAGCCTATGTGGTCTGGGAATTTGTGATTTGAGACTATTGGGACAGAAGCTGAAAGCAGCCCTTTGTCCCTTTCCTGTTTGCCCATTTCTGTTCCCCTCTAACCTTGAAAGAACCTAATTATAGGAACGAGATCACTAGGCAATTTAACCTAACTCCTGACTTATGTACTCCTGAATGCACACCATGTCTAACCTGTTGATTCCTTTCCTAGATTAAAAGAAGTCAGAATGAAGAACTAAGTAAATGACTAGCCCTCTACCCCCATAACACCCATAGCAATCCTGCTGGCAGATCACGCGGGCAAGAGAACATCTGAAGAGTCGGCCAGCCTGCGCGCAATGGAGAATGAAGCAGAATCCAACCTCCTGCCTTGATGATTCACTAAGGCTCACCTCTCCCTCGGCCACCCCGCTCCACCTTTTTCCCTTTAAAAACTGTCCTAGCTGAGCAGAATCTTAGAAGCTGATCTCAGTACGTGAGTCCACCTTCTCCCCAGATTGCTGGCTTTTCTGAATAAAGCAACTTTCCCTTCTACTGACACTTGCCTCTCAAATTACTGGCTTTTGAGTGGTGAGCAGTGGAACCTGAGTTCAGTAAGAAAGCTTCGTCGGGCCTCGTTAGCTGTCCTCGCACACCAACACCATGGCGGGGGGTGGGGTGGGGGGGTTGAGATTTCTCTTATTTGAAAATAATGAGTGAAAGTTCAACGCACAAGGTTAGAGAGGATCAATAATTAGTAGGCAGTTAGCTCTGCAAATGAAAAACAATGTCATATAACTAGAAGGCAATTGTAAAAATCTTTTATAAAGTATAATAAAAATAAGCGAGTCACACTGAATTGCAGAGAAAGACATTTCAGTTATATTGATGGGATTCTTTTCCCTCTGCAGCCTTTTTTTCCCCCTACTCAGGCCACAATAATAGAGTAACAGGAGATATATGAAAAAGGTGGAAAATTAGAAGCTTAAAGCCCAGAATCCCTGTGGTGGCAGGCAAAAACATACTTAAGGAAAAACACTCATTTAAGTTTCCCTTCCCTTCAAAACCTAATCTCATATTAGTTTTAAAACCTTAGGGAGGAACAAAAATTTGGGGTCACCTTTGGAACAATGTTAGATGACTGCTAACTGGACCCTGTGACCTGAGTTAGAATGAATTATGTGCCAAGAGGTTTTAGGAGGAGGAATTTTCAAAAAGGTGTTATGCTCTCCCAAAGCCCAAAAATAATCCTTCCACATAAGAACACCAGGAACACTAGCTTATCGCCTCTAAACTTGCTTTTAGAAATCTACTGAGTTTCCACAGGCAGGATATGAAACCCTCAGTTGTCAAGAAAACCCTTTTCCCTCAAAACCTCACTTCACTTTGAACAAATGCAATATACACAGTCTACCGCCCTTCCTTCCCCCTCCTGTAAGCATCAGCTCTAACAA
>NW_020174718.1:915375-967609 GCF_003031525.2 Neophocaena asiaeorientalis asiaeorientalis | reverse complement strand
AAAAAAAAGGGGGAAAAAAAAAAAAAAAAAAAAAAAAGAAAAAAAAAAAAAAAAAAAAAAAAAAAAGGGGAAAAGCAAAAAGAAACCCCCCCCCCCCCCCCCCAAAAAAAAAAGAGAAAGAAAAACCTGTCAAAGTGGTTGGTCAAGTATCTGGTCAGTTAACGACCTTCATCAATAACCAGTCAAACCAAATAGCAAGAGTGCTACTTTCAGAGTGAGACTGGCAAAACTACGTCCCACTTTTATGAAAATGTATCTCCTTCTTTGTCTCTCAGTTAGCTATATATTACACTTCTTACAAAAATGCAAGACCTCTTCCTAGCTCACTCTGAAATCGTGGGGAATCTTTCCTGATCTTTTTGAATCTCGCTCTCATAGTTCACAAAGCCATTATTTACTGAGGGCCTCCTGTGTGCCAGGCACTGAGCCACATACTTTATTTGCTTTATCTCATTTATTTCTTCAAACAGTTCCGGAAAAGAGGTAGTATTTTTCCCCTTTTTCAGGTTCGAGGGATTGAGGGAAGGGAAGAGAATTAGAAGAAAAGGCTCCCTACTCAGGTTTTATACTCCAATTGCCAAAAAGCCTGAGCTCTATCCCTGCCAGTGTCTTTCTAGAAGACAGCCGATAAGTATTTCTTGAACTGAACTGACTTGTAGACCAGGGTCTCCTTTAGCCAGATAACGACCCGTGTCCTTTGAGTGAAATGCATCACATGACAGAAACAGGACCCAGTAGTCAAGTGCCCTTTTCTTTTCAAAAGAAGCAAACCTCAAAGCCATAATCATCTATAAATTCCCTGATCAATCACCTTAAATGATAACACTGGGAAGGAGATGCCTACAAACACAACCTTGATTTCAAGGACTCAGAAACATTAGACCTTAACTTCCTAAGTGTTAATGATTTGCAGGAGGTGAAGGTCTGATGAGCTGTCCACAGTAGTGGGAAGCAGAATGGAAGTGGGGAGAAAGTAAAGGGAGGAAGAACAAATAGCAAGAAGCTGTGTGAAGCAGGAACCCAGATCCTCAGGCTACACGGATCCCATTAGTCGTCTTATGTGGTTTACTAGAAATTCCACATTGTATCGAAGGATAGGAAAAAAACCCTTTTACTTCCGTTGCAAACATTTTACTTTCTGAGAAACACAAAGTTATCATGGGAGCCTTTTCCCCTCATATTGCCTAATGTACCAGATAATATTTGATTAGAACTCGTATCCTATGATAAATTCTGTGGTTTTATTTTTTCACTTAGGTGACAAAAAAGTTAAGTAAAAGGACCATTTTTACAGTTAGGGTTTTTATAATTAAAGATCGCTTTTGGAAAGAAAAAAAGCAACGGAATTATTTTTGATGACACACTCTTCATAGGATAATGTTTTTATCAGAACTCCATTCCCCATATTCCACCCTTCTTATATTTTGATAGAAGTTTTTAACCTGGTCAACATATTGCCAACTCTCACTGTTACCCCACCACAAAGGTGTTCTTTCTTATGTGTTTCTTGTGGGTGGTAGATGAAATTATACCCAGGTTGTAGGAAAACTATGAAGGCTGTATTTTGTAAGCAATGAAATCACTGCTTTTCTGTGCTCAAGCCACCCTGTGGTTGCTTGACAAAGTTAAAATCAGTGAAATCTCTCTGTCTTAAAAGACAAAGATAAGTTTAAAAATATGAACTTCCATATTCAACAAAGCGTTACCACGAGATTCTGGGGAGGGAGGGAGCTAGCAGATGCTACGAGGATTTGTGGCAAGTAAGAAAGATGAGGCTGCTGTCCTCCCGAAGATCACGCCAAACAGGCAGTTACATGTGTGGATCGACAAATGCCACCACAGAGCACACATGGGCTATGGAAGCTCAGACACGGGGCAGGAGGTGGGTGAGATGGGGGCAGGTAGTTCGGAAAGGATTCCCTGGGGAAGGGGAGTCTCATCTGGAAAATTAGCAACCAGTGCCAGTTAGCCAGCACGGCCTGTGCTTGAGGTGGGAAGATGCAGATGGGGAGGGGGCAGGGATGAAGGCCCAGCATGAAAGGTCAGTACGCGAGGGGCTGCAGCCAAGAGGGCATGACCCCATGGAAGCTCTGGTGGCTGACACAAGACGGTCAGGAGGTGATGAGAGATGAAGCAGATAAGGTGAGTGGGGGCCAGGTGATCGAGGACCTTGAAGACATAATAAAATGATGAGATTTGCACCTTGGAAGGCAGCATTGTGGAGACCAGATGAGTCATCCAGAGAAGAGACAATGGAACTTGGGTGGGGCAGTGTTAGAAGTCAGAGAAGAAGGGATTACTCTGAGAATATAGGAGGTGAGTGACACGGTGCTTGGAGATTGCCTGGATGTATCGTGAGGGACACCGAGGTCTGAAGAAAAAGGAAAGAATCGTTTCCAGACTTCTGGCTTGAACAGCTAGAGAGAAGATGGGCTGGGCCAAGGGGATACAGCTGAAGGAGCAGGTGACCAGCTAAGTTCAGTCCAGGATGTATTAAATTGTGGATGCTGGTGGAATATCCAAGTACAGGTGTCCAAACAAGCTGTTCAATACTCAGGTCCAAAGCTTGGGGTCAGGGGAGATCTGGGCTGAAGACAAAGCCTTCATTAGCCTAGAAGTGGCGAATGAAGACAAAGAAGCAGTGAGATCACCCAGGGAGGGTGGGAGGAGGCGAGGTCCCTGAGGGACACTGAACTTCAAGGGTGGGCAGAGGAAAAAAGGCCCATGAGGGTGATGAAGGAGAAGGAACCGTGCGACTGGGAATGGCGCTCCTCTCTCGACTTCCCTAAGGCAACAGAGAAGCACTTCCAGGAGAATGGTCAACAACAGTGTGGTAGGATTTCCAGAAGCCTAGTAAGGACTTTCCCATTGAATCTGGTGACTTTGGAACAAACAGGTTCAGTGGACTGATGAGGGCATAAGCCAAATTTGATTGGATGGAGGAGAGGAAGGGAGGTGAAGAAGTAGATTCAGGAAGTGTAGACCAGCACTTCGCAAACTTTCTGGCCCGAGGACTCCTTTATACTCTCAAACATTATTGAGGACCTTCAAAAACTTTGGTTTATGTTGGCTATATCTGTCAATATCTAATGTGTTGTAAATTACAACTGGGAAATTATCGATATATTTATTAATTCAAGAATCATAACTTTATTATATATATAACATATTCTTATAAAACATAATTGTATTTTCCAGAAGAATGTGGTGAGAAGAATAGCGTCTTTTTACATTTTTGCAGGTAGATCTCTTTAATATACACTTTACTAGGTGACACTGGGTCTCTCCTATCTGCTCTTGGATGCAATACAAGAGTGTGCCGTTGCCAGAGACAGGAAAAGGAATGTCTTTTCCACTGTAACAAGGGCAAGCAGGTGGTGCTGGGCATAGATATGAGTAAATTAATAGGTTTGGAGGCAGGAGGTTGAGAGACTTTTCATCCAGTAGCTTCTACTTCCCTGCAAAATCGGATCCTGAGGCAGGAGGCGGGAGGGATCAGAAATTTTAAAAGCAGAGGGAATATCTGCGCAGAAATAATCAAGTCATCCTTTTTTAATTAAGAAATCCAAGGAATGAAGTCTCCTCTGATAAATACACATGAAATATCATGAAAGGTATCTGTGGTATTAGAAAAATTGTGAGGCCTTCTGGAAAACTGAAATCCACACCAAAAGGTTTCAGAAGGAATAACAGGAGAAATGCAACATCTTTGGCCTTTCTAGAGAGAAGTCAAAGAAGTGGTGGCTATTTTCAACTATTTGGAAGCCAGCAGTAATGGTATTATTGGAGGATGCAGCAGGAGACTAACATGATTATGTCTGGTTCAAGAGCAGTGTTCTCCGCATATCTCAACCTTGTCACATGGAAACAAATACTGTTTACAAAGAGAAACACTGATGGATGCCTGAGTCGTCAGCTGGCGCTGGAAGAGCCCACAGTCACCCAGCCTTTGCTCTTCCCTGTGTCAGCCAGAAGTCCACAAGCTTTCTCCACGGCGATGATAAGGGCGCCTGAAAACAACCTCTCAACCTCCCTGAAGTGTCTCTGAACTGTGCAACGTGTTACTCCAGCAGAGGCTCTTAACCTTTTCCACGCCATGAGCCCCTCTGACAGCCTAATGAAGCCTGTGGACTCCTTCTCAGAGCAACGTTTTTAAAGCCATAAAGCAAAAAATACATAGAAGAACAAAGGAAACCAATTACACTGCAATATAGCTATCAACTTATTTTAAAAACCAAATTTCTAATATACAAATATGTGTGCTTCTTAGTTAATGCATGAAATAGAAAGATCTAGCACTATTTTGAAGTCCTACTACGGTTACATATGTCCACGATGGTGGTGACTACTGGCAATAGTTTACAGGCTAATGGGAAGGCAGACCTATAAAGAAATCAGTTGAATAGGTTGAAGAAACATTAAATATTAGAGTACGCAGTCATACTAGGGGATACAGAGGAGGGTCTCTTAGCATAGAAACAGCTTCCTGGAGGAGATGTTATCTGAGCTGAGGCTTCAAGACGTGAAGATGTTACCCATATCTACAAACTAAGAAAATATTTTCAGTTAAGTAGGCACAGTCTCTGGATGACTAAGGAAAGAGATTATGCAAAAATGGCAGAAGTTTTCCTGAAAAACCATTTTCTGGTGTTCCTAAAACAAAGGATTTAATATATGATGTTAGCAACCTACTTTATAAAGCAGCTAAAGGAGAACTCCAACATAACAAGAATATAGAGAAAATATCTCTCATTTTAAACAAGCCAGATAACGTTTTATTTCTTCTTTGCCCACAAGGGAGACAAGCCAACTTTTATCGTCTGTTCCATCTCCAAAGGGGCAAAAAGGGTAAACAGAAGAGAGCCATAAGACACCAATTAAAATATCCTCTGACCATACAGATCCTTTTTTGAAAATCAGAACTCAGAATTGAGTCCCATGAAGAAAAGGCAGAAAGAGACAGAAAAGGAGAAAGAGAGAAGGGAAGAGGAGGGGAGGGGAGGGAAAGGAGAGAGGGAGAAAGACATTCGGAACAGAATAGATGCTCAGTAAATGCTATCACCTCCTGATAGCCTGCTCTTGGCATTTCAGCATTCTACAGAAGATAGACTAGTTCTTTCCCTTTAAAATTATTATTTTAAATTGTTAAAACTATTTAAAATCCAAAGGTCTATAAGTTTCCTTATATTTTTATGAAGACCTATAGATAATCAGCAAACTTCCTGAAAGCTCAGCCTCTGAGGGCAGTTGTGAATAATGCTAACATACCATGAGGATGAAACAGTCAGTAAACAGGAAGCTTAGAAAACATCCTTCAAAGTGAAAGACCAAACTATTTTCAGGAGATATTGACCAACAGTCCTCTAAATCCTGACCATTGTAAAACAGCAGGTTTTGCTACCTGAGCAACAAACCAGGAAGACTTTGAATACATCCACACACAACAGTAGGTGTTAGAATCAAACACAATGTAGGAAAAAGTTAATCTCAAATACTGAATAATATTTATAATCCTAATATGTAAATGGAAGCTGGATGCTAGTCATAAAACTTTAGTAATGGTAGGAGCCTTAGTAATCAACCTTATCTCCCTTATAATTGTAGTCAAAACTAAAAACAGGAAATAGAAAATCCTAAAGTCACATTTCACCTAGTTCATAATTTTTCTCCTTAATAGCCCAGCTAGTTGATTTTATTTAGTTCCCAAAGAGAAAATCTTGAGCTACTATTGTCTGGTAGCCAATTACTCCCTCTGAGGCCACCATACATATCATATCACTTCTTTTGCCTAAATTCCAGCATTGGTAGTGTCTGCTGAGTGGAGGAGATTAAGTGCAAAACTGTCGTGTTAAAATATCACCTGAAAATACCATAAAAAGTATCATTCAGGTTAAATTAAAAAATCGAGCTGGGAGGGGTCAAAGGGGTGTTAGAGGAATTCTGGTACAAAATCCTTTAATCAGATTTCCTCCAAATACATTGATTTAATCAGATTGTTCTGTTCACACTGAGAACTAAAGAAATGAGAGTTTTCAATTGGGGAGGAGAGAATGGACGGAGAAGGTGAAGGTTGCAGGGCTCAGAGCTATCTCTATGAAACTGACATATATTATCCAGCAATATTACTTATCCAGAGCAACTCTGGACATCCCTAAATGCTCAGTAGGGCTGTACTTGCACTGAAGATTCCCTTATTCTCAGGATTCATGTCTGTCCACAATAATGCCAAAGGGAGTCACACCACCTGAGCATCAGTCTGCTGTTTAAATAGAACATGGGTAAACCCAAGGTCAGATGTGTCATCTGGAATGGCTTACATGGAAAACTGGGGATGACCAATGCATTCAGAATGCTTTTCCCCGTCCCTCAACACCCTCCTTACCTTTGGAGTGCTCACCACCTAAATAAAGTGACTAGTAGCACCCTGATATTTACACAATATCCTTCATGATGTCATCTAAGGCACCACCAGAAGGACTGCGCAATCCCACTCTTCCAGAGAAGACAAACTCTACCACTTAGCACAGAGGCTTTCAATACAATCTGCTACCCATGTATGGAAACAGAACCATGAAGTCAGGTAGACCTGTGTTTGAAGAACTCGAAAGTCTCTCTAGTCTTTTCACCAACTGGGAAAATGACTTCATCTCTGTGGTTTGGGGAAAGATGTAGTGATACGTAAAGCAACACCACAAAGATCAGAACAGAGTGAGTTCTCAACACATGTTAGGTCTTCTCCCTGTACTGAAATTTCTCCTCCATTATTTTTGGGTTCCCGCTTCCCTAAAGACCCACCCTGTGATGAAGGTTTTCATGGCCTCTACATACTGATGGCTCTCCAACACCTGACATAAACAGAACCTTAGGTTCCAGAATTCCCAAGTCCTCTGTTTATCAGGAAAATATAAATATATATCCCATGGATTTCCATGCTGACATATTTTCAGGATGACATCATTATTAAATTGAGAGGGATCAAGGAACAAAACAAATGAATCATTTGAAGCTAAGAAACATTTTCACTTCATAAAAGGCTTTTAAAATAATTCACATAAGTCTTTGTCACAAATAAAATTGAGTTGCACGCTGAATCAGTGATATACCTTTTGGCTGGTAATCTGCCAAAAGTAGACAACTGAAAACTCGAGAACAGTCAGATGAAAGTTATATCAATAGGAATCTGTTAATAGATCACGGTGTGTTGTTTGGGTAGGACTAGTGAGGAACTCTCTGATTTACCGAGTGGGGACATTAAGGTGGAAGGTAAAAGCAACACATATTAAATTATGACTGTTTTTGAAACAAGTCTTTGTGGCCATAACTTCTTAATTTCTTTTCACTTCGCCAAGATATATGCATATAAAACTACTGAAACCCTTATTTATAGTCACACAGACCAATGTTGGTTTAACAGAGAAAGTCACCATCTCACAAACAGTAAATCCATAGTCCTGTAGGCTTTAATTAAAAGACATTTATCATCCAGACACTAAATGAATTTGAAGGAAATAGAAGACAAAAATATCACCTTTTAGATTGCTGATGATTCTGGAGCGCTGTGGCTGGGAGAGCTGAACATCCCCCCAAATAAAACCAGATTTAAAAAAACAACCCTCCAAGTGGTTTAATTAGTGGGCACACCAGGTTCTCAAAAATAAGAGATTGTACATTTAAAAGCCGGCATGCAATGTTCCAGGGGCCAAGTCATAACTGCAATAGTCTGTATAACACACTCCCCACATTTGACGAGACATTTTTGTTTTGGAAAAGTAACTAAATCTACAGACGACTAGGAAACCTTTTCTCTATCAGATCAGAGCCTCCACTTGATATGAAAAATCTGTACACTCCTTTGCTTAGCTCATGTGGCTTTTATGTGCTGTAGCTAGAGTGTGGGCTCTGAAACCAGACTCACTATGTAGGCTGGAACCCCACCTCTGCTACTTCCTTTACTTTTTGTTTCAATTTCCTTGTCTATAAAATAAATATAGCAATAGCATCTAGCTCATAGGGTTGATACTAGTACTTGTCTTAGTTTGGGTTTACCCAGGAGCTGACCGCAAGGGAAAGATTCTAGTGTGGGGGTGTGGAAACTATATAGGGAGGAGAAAGCAGCCAATAAAGAATGTATTATCCAGCCGCCACAGTGGAGTGGAGCTTAATCCTGCCAGGAAGCCCTGGGAATGGTGTAAAACTCACATCTCTGAAACAACCCATATGAGGGGCAAGGGAGCTGGGGTATTTATACACCAACACTTGTCAGTTATTTTTTAAGTGCTCCCAGACGAAAGTACAGTGGCAAAAACAATTCCAGAAAAATTCCTCAGCCACAAGGATGTCGATACTGGCTGCTGGAAGTCTTCTAGTGCACAATGAAGTGGGCGGGGCTGAATGAATTAATCTATATAAAGTGCGGAGAGCAGTGCACAGCACATGGAGAGAGTTAAATAAGTGTTATTTACTATTACTATCAGTACTATTACTATGCATGGAGGCATCAGCCAATGCCACCCATGTTTATGTCAACAGCCTGTTACCAGGATACTTGTTGATGCACCCAGCAGAGCAGCTATTCCATAACGTTTGATGATCATCATTATGATGATACAGACTCAACCAAAAAGGCTAAGAATGAGAAATCAGGGATTATTTGCATTTGCAGGCTACCGTCCTATGAGATGAAGTGCAAACCAACGACAACCCTAAACACAAGTCCCTCTTCCAGGCACCGCTGAGTCTTTACCCTCATAAAATCCACCGCCTCTCCCTTGGCTGCCGTTATTGGCATGACCTGAGAATCTTACAACAGGTTGTAGCTGAGTTTATTGAATCTGAATGTTATAGAAATGCCTAACCCAGAACCGATGCCCACCAGAACACGGCTTAAAAGTTTCCCAAAGGAGAGAAGCCAACTCTAAAACTTTCCCCTTCTCAAACTGCTGCATTTGTGAAATTCTTCATGGACTCAAAGAGGGAGCATCAGACAACAAATCAGCTGGAAGCAGCAATCACTTATCGAGGCCACAGAAAGCAGATGACATCGAATCCATGTATGGAGCATCTGTTGTGTGGAAGCTAATTCAGACAGCTGGCAGTGGGGTGGGAGAAGTGACTAAGATGTAGAAGACAGATCTGCCTCAAGGGACCCGGAGACTCGTTAGGGAGGAGTGGCTTAGCCACATTACATACCAATTATTACAGACCTGTGCTTACTTTTGAATCACACATAATGACAAGAACAAAGTGTTAGGATTTGTCACAAAGCATGGCACGTTGAATTGTCAAATGATTGGAATTAGGCTGAAGTGGGATGTGAATCAGGTTGCGTGGGAATTGAGCCTTTCAAAAGGATGTGGTGAAAGAGACCCTTAGCTGATTACTCAGCATCCATTCTCTCCTTCTTCCCCGATATGAACAGCCCAACTTGCTCCCAGGAAACAAACCTGCCCAGGTAAAAGGCAATAGTTCCTAGCCAGCCTCTCTTCAAGTTAGGGGTGTCCGAGGAGTTGCAGATCCTTTGCCTTCTTGGCCTTTTTGACTTCCTCCCTTTCTGATGAACTCACAGCTCATCTTGGCTCCTCTAGGGGCCTTGACAATGGAAGCCATGTGCTAAGGATGCAGTGGCAAACAGGCAAAGGAGCTCAGGTCTCTGATGGTCTATGGAGCCACCGTATTGAATCTTGAGTACCTACCTCTGGAATCATCTTATGCAAGATGCACATTTCTATACTTTAACATCTTTAAAATTGGGATGAGACTTACAACTGATGGTGTTTTAAACTGCTACCAAGCAATAGTTATTTACTTGAAGATGTGTAGACAATATACTCATTGCTATTTATAAATAGGGCTTCAACTGAATTATGTCTAGTGTTGATACCACTCTTGTTAAGCTTAAGTCCCATTTAAAATGTCTTCCAGAAGATTATACTATGATTCAATAGTGAAATGGAAAGTTACCGGTACAAAGAAAGGCATGGACAGAGCGGCAAACAATGAATTTGATATTAGAAAAGCAACTATTAATTATTGAAGAAATGAACAAATGTTCACATTTTCTAGCAAACTGACACATGCTTTCAGTACAAGCAAATATCTACACAAGTAGACAAAGCTGTGTTCTAGCGTGCTACTAAGATACATAGAAAACTATTGCCTATACCAGGCCAAGCAAGGAAAACTCATGGATCAAAATGCGCAGAGTGGGTGTTAGGAATTTGGAAGAAAATCCCAGAGACGAAAGTGAGGATTCCTAAGAAATGCCGCATCACCAACACTATTGATGTCACAATACAATGCTGTATGAACAAGTGTGGGCATCAGTGATTCTGAGTCAGAAAAAGGCATTCAGAAGGAGCTATGAATGTTATAGGTTCAGGAATGTCCTAACCAATTTATTTAGCTTATATATTTCTCTCTTTATGTATGCTCAAGAGTGATACATGATGAAACTCTAAGCCTAGAAGAGCCAAGGAGACAGAGAGGACCATTCAGAGACCATTTCTGTAAGTCAGTAGTAAGATGAAAAGGGCCTGATAAAGGTAATAAGGAAAGAAAGGCAACTACTGAAACCTTTACATTTAAAGTGGTATTTGCTAGAGGTAACTGCCTCGGCGAAATTACAAGCTAAATAGCCTTTACCAAGAGTTGGGGGTTAAGAAAAGAATTTTTTCTTTCACCAGGGTTAAAAGTAAGAGCATTTTAGGGGGTTGTAGGCAGGATCAATTTCGAGGGACCTGAAATTGACGTTTTAGCTGCTATTCACAGCTAGCAGCTTTTTCTTTCATTACACTTTTATAACTCCATCATAAAAGGGGCAAAGGCAGAACTGTAAGTTTCCAGTGTAAAGTGGTTACATCTGGAAAACCAACTTTGCTGCACACCAAGGAGCCTTATGTGGCAATTAAAAAAGAAAACAGATTAGAAGTACACAGAGCAACATGGATGGATCTTAAAATCCCAGGGCTCAGAAGAAACACAATGATACATAACAGTCGATAAAATTTATGCACATTGAAATGAATGTATATAAAACAATAATACTCATTTGTGAAAACAAATGCATATAAAAAGATCCACACTAAACTCAGCAGAATAATCACCTCAGTATGTAAATAGGAGGGGCATAAGGGAAAAGGAAATGAACAAGTTATTCATCCAGCCAGTGATGATAATAAATGGGTCAGAAACTGAAAAATAGTGCACTCAATCTGATGTCCCCTCCCATGAAAAAAGTTTCAGCGTAAACTGGAATTTTAAATAAGCTTCAATAAATAGACACTTTAAAGCCATGTTATTCTAAAATTCAGGACAGAAGAGGGGTACTACTCACTTATTGTACAACTATTACATATTTAAGATAAAAAGAGATAAATGGTTAGTGAACACCAAGGAACTTAATAAGCACCTTTTAGACTTAATAAAAATGTCCCACTATTCAAAGGTGATACCAATCTGCACGCTTCCCCGCAAAAAAACTAACTGAAATATCATTATATATTTTTTTTTTTTTGAAATATCATTATATTGAGTGATTTTCGCTAAATGTGGTTTTCATTTCATGGAACGAATCCTTTAGTAAAATTGAAAAACATCAAACAATTGAATTGAATTTATTTTTAAGTCTTTACTATTTGACCATTAAAATATTCTTCTGTGTTTCATTAACGTTTGTTTACCTAAATTTCGTTTCTTCGGCTAATTTATTTTTAGCATGTTAAATACTGGGGTAACCTCACAGAGGTAAATTTTGGAAATGTGATCTGCATTTCCTATTTGCTTGCGTCACTCAGGTCTAATTTCAACTTGAGAACCCCCTCAGAGTTCTGCTGTCTTCAATAAATGTAAAGATTCATATACCGCTCATCTGCACAAAACTCAATATCTAAAGTAGGGGTGTGGGGTACACAAGAGAAATAGTCTAGCAAACGGAAAAAGCACATCCCTGTTGGCTGGAAAAAAATGAAAATTGCATCAACACAACAAATACCCATCTTCTTTACTATCTACCAGGGTTTCTCAACCTTGGCCGTATTGATGTAGGTTGGAGGGCTGTCCTGTGCACTGATGGATGTTTATCAGCGTCCTTGGCCTCTACCCACTGGATGCCAGTAGCAACCCACCCTCCGACAATGTGAAGAGGACAAAATCACCGGTTGAGAAGCACTGCTCTACAGGAATAAAAGCGACAACTGAAATCCATTGGAGAGCAAGGACCGTGACTTACTGGTTTTACCAGTGTTCAGGAAAGGTTCACTGATGATAAGTGGCTGAGAATCCACTGTGTGCCTTGTACCATGGGGAATACTTCTTTATGTTGTCTCATTACGAAGGTGTTTAATAAGAATAACAACAAAAACAGCAACAACTAGCTATCAATAACTTATTGCTGCCTCTTGCCCTTTCTTCTAGTAAGGGCCCCCTAATCTTTTGCCTAGGAGACAAACTCTTTCCCCATCAGTCACAAAGAGGGTAAGGCTTGCCCATCAAGGTGTCGCACTCACTCCTAGCCAAAGAGTGGATAATCTCTCTCTGACTGATGCAAAAGAAAGATAGAAAAAAGGCAGAGGTCATTCATCTTCGTGAAGAATCCTTGAAAAGCCATCTCGTTGCTCCTTCTCAGACCTAGTAAGCTGCCCTTGTTTTTATCCTTTCTGACACTTATCTTCTTTGAATTCTCTGAGCGCCTTCATCTCTTTGCCATGATGTCCTATTTTGGCTAAATTAGTCAGTTTGGATTTTTTGTGGTTTGCCATCCAAGGATCCCAAATGGTCAACAACCATTTACTGCGCTGAAGTATGGACCGGGCACTATGTTCACGCTGTGTCACATGCTTTCTCACTCACACTCAGTAGCTAGTAATCCAGTGCCCAGCCTGTGATAGGCCCTCTTCTTGTCACAGGAAACGAAAGTGAGGTTGTGGAGTACACATTCTCCATTCAGGCGGCCAGAGCATCATCTGGAGAGCTCTTTCAAAACGCAGGTGCTTAGGGCTCGCCCGCAGAGATTTTGATTCAATTGGTCAACACAATTTTTTCAACAAAGTGCTATTAAAAATGTACTATGTACAAAGCAGTGCCCTTGGGTACTCAATTTGAAATCAGGAGTAGAGAAATAAGAGGAATTATATTTTTAGTTAAAAGAAAGCTGAAAACTAGATGTGATATCGTGTTCATTTTTTAAAAGCTCCGAGGGGACACCCATATGTAGCCAGGGTTGAGCCCCACTATTCTAGAGTAGATTGGCCAACTATGACCTGGGCATGCCAAATTCGCTCTACTGCCTGCATTTACAAATACGGTTTTATTGGAATGCAGCCACATCCATTCATTTACGTACCGCCTATAGCTACTTTGGTCCTAGAGCAAAAGTATAATAGCTGTGACAGAGACTGTACAGTCTGCAAAGCCAAAAATACATATTTTGTGGCCCTTTATAGAAAGAGTCTGCTGACATGAGAATTTTCTTGTTTAATCCTCATAACAGCTCCATGAGTGAAAATAATAATAACTAATGCATATTGAGCAAATGTGCCAGGAGTTATGTATACTGCCTTAAGCAAAATTACTTCATTTACTGCCCTCAACAATTACCCTAATAGGGAGGTACTATTGGAAGGCTCATTCTAGAGGTAGGGAAACTGATGCGAGGTGAAGTAACTTTCCCATATCTACATAGCTCATAGTTGGTGGAGCTAGTACTGGAATTCACGTCCTTTGCCTCTGGAGCTCAAGCTCTGTGGTAAACTTCATGCTTCTCTGTATAATACAATTAAAGTACTGACAGCATATTTGGTCACATTCAAGCTATGGTAGTATAAAAAATTTATAAAAAGAAAACTCAATTAAATAGATTTGGAAGATCAGAAGAGGTAAGTCTCTCTTCCTTCATGGCAAGAGCTCAGTCAATGAGAGACTGTCATGACTCAGCCAGTGGAAAGCCATGGCCTCTTTGTTTACTCTAGCCTCCCAACTTCCTTTCCTCTCTATAAAACAGTTCTCCTCTCCATTTTTGCAGGGGACTTGCACAGGGCTCACCAGGGTTGCAGAACTGCGATTCTTTGCTCATTCTGAATAAACTGATTTTTGCTGGAGAAATAACAGGCTGTCTAATGCCTTCATGTCAACAGTAGGCAGGATATAGGCTCCCAAAGATGCCCACGTCCTAACCACTGAGCGTGTAAATGTTACTTCATATGGCAAAAGGAACTTTGCAGGTGAAATTAAGGATTTTGAGATGGGAAAATAATCCTCGATTATCCAGATGGGTCCAATGAAATCACAAGATCCTAATAAGTGAAAGAGAAAGCAGGAGAGGCAGAGTCAGAGAAGGAGATGTGTTGACGGAAGCAGAGGTCAGCATGATTTGGGGCCACAACGCAAGGAATGTGGGTAGCCTCTAGGAACTGAGAAAGACAAGGAAATGGATTCTCCCCTACGGGCAGCAGAAGGAACCAGCCCTGCTAACACTGCGATTTTAGCTCAGTGAAATCCACTTTGGATTTCTAACCTCCAGCATGGTAAAATGATCAATTTGAGTAGTTTCAAGTCAGTAAGTGTGTGGGAATTTGTTATAGCAGCCATAGGAAACATACACAGGCCATATTTTACTTTCTTGGGCCACACATTCGTAGACATAAAAGGCAGCAACATAGAGAGTTATTCTAATTCAAGCTAATGGCTGAAGCTTCAGGGAACGAAATAATGCAATTACATGGGGTTTCAGGTGAGAAATAGCCTCTGGGCTAAGTAACTACCTGGAAACGCAAGAGGAAGAACTCTGCACTGACTGCCCATATTGACTGCACTGCGTTTAGCATGTCTTCCCTGAAGGCAGATACTAAACTACCCAGCTCTGCAGGGGAGAGAGATCTAGAGAGACCTAGAGAGCTGTATTACCCCCAAAGGCAAGAGAGGATTTTAATTTTTTTTTTTTAAGTAAGAGCAGGCCTTCCTGTAATCTGAATTGTTTTTTCCCTCTAGTATCAAAAAGCCAATTTTTAGATTTCCATATGTTAATGACACCACCCCCTACTCTGTTAAAAGATATCACTGTGACTTCAGAGATTATTAAAAATATGACCTATGGGGATGATTATATAAGTACTCCTTGAAATACCAATCACAAGTTTTCCTGAAAAGCTGTGTGTATCTGAATACATTAGCATGATCTAGGGTTTCTCAGCCTTGGTGCTACTGATATTTAGGACCAGATAATTCTTTGCTGGGGGGACTGCCCTGTGTATTGTACAATGTTTAGGCCCCTCCCCACTAGATGCCAGTACCACTCCCTCCCTCAACCGTGACAAAATGTCTCCGGACATTGCCAAATGTCCTCTGAGGAGCCAAACTGTCCCAGGTTGAGAACTGCTAGCATGATCAAAGACAAACCTTGCTTTGTACTTCCATCATGCTGTTATGAATTTCTACCCTCCCCGACACTACCCAGAACGGCACCCCGCCCTGCCCATCAAAAGTAAATAAATGAAAGAACCAGTGGCATTGGGGAAATGATGCTGAGAGAATGGATTCTGGGCAAGCATATGAAACTGCCCCATTGTCTCTACAGTGTTCCTCAGATTGTTATCTCACTTTTTTTTTTTCCTCAGAGTTTTATTTGCAGCTCCTCAAAAAACTGAAATGTCAGTAAATATAATTTAATTATTCGTTTTTCTTTAGTCACTGATATATTAATTCCTAAAGAGTAAGATAACAACAACATGCAAATAAACAAAGGTTCCTGGGCACAGGTTTTAATTGTTCATTACACTCCCAATTTCACATTAATGGGGGGGGGCAGGACTTTGCAGCAATCTGACTAGAGATTATTAGTGCCTTTGTGCCAATCAAAACCTGTTCAAAATTCAAGGATGGCTCCAATGGCACTCTCTAAGGAAACTTTTCTGATGCCCTCCTCCATCGCTCTTTCTATGGGCTCCCCCTTGTTCTTTAACGACATTTATTTTCCTCTGTCTTTTATTAGATTTAGGTGTTCACATGCCCATCTACTTCACCTTGGAAACTCCTTATCTCTAGTGGGGATAAATCCCTTTAAAACAGTGGTTCTCAGTGGTAGCTGCACGGCAATACCATTTGGAGAGCTGTTAAAAATACCAATGCAGCAAGAGTAACTCTCATTGATTGCTGGTGAGAATGCAAAATAGTACACCACTCTGCAAAACAGGATGTCGGTTTCTTACAAAACTAATCATATTCTTACCATATGATCCAGTTCCTGGGTATTCACCCAGGTGTTGAAAACTTAGTCCATACAAATACCTACATGGGGTGTTTATAGCAGCGTCATTCATAATTGCTAGAACTTGGAAGCAACCAAGATGTCCTTCAGAAGGTGAATGGATACAACAGTGGTACATCCAGACAACGGAATATTATTCAGCACTACAAGAAATTAGCTATCAAGCCATGAAAGGACATGGAAGAACCTTAAATGCATGTTACTAAGTGAAAGAAGTCAATCTGAAAAGGCTACATACTATATGATTCCAACTATATGACATTCTGGAAAAGGCAAAACTATGCAGACAGTAAAAAAGGCAAAACTATGCAGACAGACGAGCGGTTGCCAGAGGCTGGGGGGATGAAGGAGGGATGAAACAGTGGATTTTTAGGGCACTGAAACTACTCTATATGATACTATAATGGTAGATACATGTCATTATACGTTTGTCCAAACCCGTAGGATGTACAACACAAAGAGTGAAGTGCAATGTTGTCATGTAAACAGTGGACTGTGGACTGTTATGATGCGTCAATGCAGGTTCATCAATAGTAAGAAATGTAGCCCTCTGGTGGGGATGTTGACAGCGGGGGAGGCCATGCATGTGTAGGGGCAGGGGGCGTATGGGAGATCTCTGTACCTTCCCCTTAATCTTGCTGTGAAGCTTAAACTGCTCTTTAAAAATGAAGTCTTAGAGCTTCCCTGGGGGCACAGTGGTTGAGAGTCCGCCTGCCGATGCAGGGGACACGGGTTCGTGCCCCGGTCCGGGAAGATCCCACATGCCACGGAGCGGCTGGGCCCGTGATCCATGGCCGCTGAGCCTGCGCGTCCGGAGGCTGTGCTCCGCAGCCGGAGAGGCCACAACGGTGAGAGGCCTGCGTACCACACACACAAAAAATAATAATAATAAAAAAATTTAAGTCTTAATAAATAACAAACAAACAGAACAAAACCAATGCCAGGGCCCTACCTCCAAAGACGATGATTTAATTGCTTCGGGGTAGGACCAGAGAATCAGTATTTTTAAGGACTCCCCAAGCGATGCAAAACACTGGGGTTGAGCACCACTTGGGCATACTGCAGGAGTCAGGCCAAATCCAGCAGCTGCCTACCTTTGTGAATAAGGTTTTACTGGAACACAGACACATTCACTTGTTTACGTATTCTCTGTAGCTGTTTTCATGATACAACAGCAGAGCTGAATAGTTGCATCAGGGACTGTCTGGTTGGCAAAGTCGAAATTCTCTTCTATCTCATTCTTTATAGAAACAGTTTTGGAACCCTGATGTAAACTACTGATGCTAACAGAGGAATAGATTTTTAATAAAAATTATATCACCCCCACAGATTATTGGCTGGTTGTAAGAAGAAACACATAGACTACAACAGAAGGACCAAGCTTTCATCACCTGTATCCAGTGGTAAAACAAAGAGAAATTACGTTAACCCAGACATAAGATGTAACACCAACATCACACTTGACGGAAACTTTCCCAGAAGTTTGATTTGATTTGGACTTTACTTAGACCTTTGATTGTAACCTCCAATAACAAATTATAGGTGATAAAACAAAGCAATTAGACAATCCAGAAGTTGAGATATTCCACAGGACCTGACTCCTTCAACAAGTCACTGGCATTAAAGAAAAGGCCGGCAGCTGGTCCAGAATAAAAGAGATTCTAGAAATGTGGGCCATCTTTGAATCCTAGTTTGGACAGTTACCTTGGGGACGATTGGGAAAGTTTGAATTTGGAGTGGGTATCACATGATTTGAAGGCACTGTTAATCCACATAGGTGAGAGAATGCTGTTGTGTATGTGTAATAAAATATACTTCTCAAAATTGCAGGCTGAAGTATTTACGGTATATAATCATGATTTCTGCAATTTGTTTTTAAATACTTCCTCCAAATACGATGCAGATATGGCAAAACTATAATGATTGCTAAATCTACATGACAGGTTGATGGGATGGGCATATAGGTGTCCTTATACTATTCTCTGTGCCTTTTTATGTTTCAAAATGTTCATAAGGGGGCTTCCCTGGTGGCGCAGTGGTTGAGAGTCCACCTGCTGATGCAGGGGACACGGGTTCGTGCCCTGGTCCGGGAGGATCCCGCATGCCGCGGAGCAGCTGGGCCCGTGAGCCTGTCCGTCCGGAGCCTGTGCTCTGCAGCGGGAGAGGCCTCGGCAGGGAGAGGCCCGCGTTCCGAAAAAAAAAAAAAAAAAAGTTCATAATGAACAATCCAAAAAAGGTCACACTTGGTCACACCACCAACACAAACAATGTTAGACTGAGGTCAGAGGCTGGTGAATGATCCTGGGTCACTAACGCTGAACTCACAAGAGAAAGCTCCAAGGGGCCCAGGTTATGAGGCAGCAGAGGGGAACACGTATCAAGACAGGAACAGGAGGAAGCTTGAAGCTCCCAGAAGGTCAAGGCCAAGGAATGGCCAGGGGAGAGCAGAAAGGATCCATTCAGCAGGACAGCGGTGCAGTCGTACTGGTGGCAAATTCCAGGGGACCTGTGTTACTCATGGATTCAGTGTGTGTTTACTGAGCGCGGGTCCTGTTTGAGGAGCAGAGGAGGGAAGAGCAGGTGACGAACAAGCAAACGAATAAACGAGAATGGCTGTGGTGTGGAAAGCCATCAGGAAACCAAAGGAGGGCATTTTCCAGCAGCCCTGAGTAACGACGTCTGATGGAAGAAGCATTTGGAGAAGAGGGGACAGAAGCTCAATGACACTGAGGCAGGAATAAACTTGATGTGACGCAAAATAAAGAAGCCCGGGTGCCAGAAGCGGAAGGGGGTGGGGAGAGCAGTCCCAAAGGAGGCAGGAAAGGTAGGCAGGGGCCACATGAGGGCAGCCTTGGAGGCTGAGCTGAGGACTTGAGAGTGGCTTCCCAGGGCGGAGGGAAGGCCCTGGCACATTACAGGCCCCAGGGGCAGGCCTGTGATCCAAGATGTGTTTTTGAAAGACCTGGCCCATAAAAAAGGGGCTGAAAGGGGGAAGAGCTGAAGCACGAAGAGCCATAAAGAAGCAGCTGAAGTCATCCAGGTGAATGAGGATGGTGGACCTTGGTTGCCAGCGGTATTGATTAAACCAAAGGGGCCGATTCCAGAATCTTGTTAACAGACAGGACGCGGGGACAGAGGCAAGGAGGACAGGGGAAGCCCAAGGATGGCTCCTTGAGGCTTGGCCTGAGCGGCTGCCGCAGTGCAATTTAGGGACATGGGGAAGTCCCCTGGATCGCACAAGCAGGGTGCTTTGTTTCTGCAACAGGTGAAGCTCCCTCCTACCTCAGGGTCTTTGGACTTCTATCCCGTCTTTGGGGAACATTTGTTCCCTCAGTTCTTATTAGTCAGGTCTCATCGGAGATGCCATTTTCACAGAGAATTCTGTCCTACCCACTCTGTCAATGCTCTTGGGACAGGGCAGGAGAGGAGAGTGTGGAGAAACAGCCTGCTTTGTTAGAGAGAGCCAGCCTTCCAAAGAAGGACTTGAGAGGTGGCATTGGGCCCTTCTGGCCAAAGGTGGGCATCGCGTTGGCAAAATGCTGGTTGTACTCAGCCCGGCCAGCCTCCTCTTCCTCTTCTTCTTCCTCTTCCTGTTCCTCTTCTTCCTCCTCTTGGCCACCTGGGAAGTCTGACCTCTCATTTCCCTGGAACAGGCCAGGGAGTCAGGGACTTTGCCTGCACGCAGCCGGCTGCTTGCAGGATGGACAGGGCCTTCAGCCCGCACCGGCCCAGGGAAGCCTCAGCCTCACCCTGCAGGGCCCTGCCTGCCCGAAGCACAGCCTGACCTTCCAGTACAAACTGGGCATCTGTGGTCATCTCTCCACTTGCTCTTAGGCAACCTGAGGACAATAGCTTTGACTTATTCACGTCTATCTCCCACAGCATCTAGCACAATACTCTGTGAATAAATAAACAAGCCCCGCTCTGCACTACCTTGCAAATAGACTGATTTGTGGAATGGAAGAATGTAAACATTGGAGCCACCAGCCCTCAGATTTATTATGGTATCACATAAGTCATTACGGTATCTAAGAAATATCCATATGATAATATATCTAGAGGCCAACTGACTGTCTGCATAAAAGCAATATTCTTTAATCATCCTCTGTCACAATTTAACTAACATATCCAACTTATGTTAGATATTTACTCGTCTTTTCTTGTTTCTACATTTATCTCTGGCACATTTGGTCCTTCCAAAGACGAGGAGAGTGCTGGGGGATAAGAATAACAAGGAAAATCTGGAACATGATGAAGAGCAGAAATGGGGAGCAATGGAAGCCAAAAGCCCTTAGAAGCAAATGTCCTCAGACTGTCCTCACTCAACCTGCCACAAGCCATGGAAATAAGCAGACTTGGCATAACAATTTGACTTGCATAGATGGAGAATTATATTCTCCACCGAGGGAGAAAGAGAGAGAGAGAGAGAGATTGAGATTAACTCGCTTTTCAAGTCTCATCAAGACAGAAGCATTTAAGATCAATGGACAAATTAATTTAAACTATATTCAAGTTGTCCATTTTCTCTAGGAAAACAAATACATGAACATTGAACTTGAACAGTAAATTTCCTTCTAATGACAGATTTTCTTCAGCTGCGATCTGGTTTAAGCTAAGGCACATGCAATTTAATTATATTCTTCTAACAAAATATGAGAATTAACCCTTTCTATGAGACTTGCTAAAAATGGAATTATGAGATTTTTAGTTTCAGAGTTCTGTGTGCATATGTTTCTGTTGTTTTTTTTTTTAAAGGATCCCCTTTTTTTAAAAATAAATTTATTTTTGGCTGTGTTGGGTTTTTGTTGCTGCATGAGGGCTTTCTCTAGCTGCCACGAGCGGGGGCTTCTCTTGTTGTGGAGCATGGACTCTAGGTACGCAGGCTTCAGTAGTTGTGGCGCACAGGCTTAGTTGCTCCGCGGCATGTGGGATCTTCCCAGACCAGGGCACAAACCCATGCCCCCTGCATTGGCAGGTGGATTCTTAACCACTGTGCCACCAGGGAAGCCCACGTATGTTTCTTTTTTTAAAAAAAATAAAGTTATTTATTTTTGGCTGCGTTGGGTCTTTGTTGCTGTATGTGGGCTTTCTCTAGTTGTGGCGAGCGGGGGCTACTCTTCATTGTGGTGCACAGGCTCAGTAGTTGTGGCTCGCAGGCTCGGCAGTTGTGGCACACCGGCTTAGTTGCTCCGCGGCACGTGGGATCTTCCCGGACCGGGGCTCGAACCTGTGTCCCTTGCATTAGCAGGCGCATTCTTAACCACTGCGCCACCAGGGAAGTCCCGCGTGTGTTTCTTTTAATTGTTGATCATGACATTAGTTCCAAGTATTCGCTTCAAATCAGTATCATCACAAAATCTCTCATGACCTTAAACTACCAAAACAGAAACAGTAACAAAACAAACTCTATTTAAACAAAATGAAACTCTTTTGTGATCTTGATACTTGGCCTGAACTTGTTGAAGAGCCAAACTAGAAATCAAATTGAAAGGGCATAAAAGTCATATAAGTTAAAGTGGCAGTTTGGCATCCATCCTGGGTCGAAAGGGCACTAATAATCTCAAGATTAGGGATAGAAAATTCAAGAAAGGAACGCTATCAAAATCATATTTTATAATCGCAATGACAGTTAACGTCCTTTTCCTTTAAATCAAATGAACTTGATTCACACATGTCATAGTGCTTGCTACATTCAAACATGTAGTGACATCCAAGGGAGGGGCACTCATTAGAATTAATACTCCTCCAATAATTTTAGGGTTTGCACTCTGCCAGTTGGTGTCATCTCTCTGCTTTAGGCAGATTTCCCAAAAGGATACAGTGGTTGCCCACTTTCTAATGAAAAAGCCATTCTGGTAAATTAAATATGACAAATACGAAGAAGCAGATGGTTCAACTTACTTTCTAAAAATGTCACTGAAGGTTAGTGTTACTAATTATTATACGTGGACTCATTTCACCTCAATGTTGGGGGCACTCCCATGCAGCCCTCTCAAGAAAATGAGTTTATTAGCCAATGGAATATGGACAGTATGCCTGCATCACTTTCCTGATGTGAGGAATCAGAGGCAACTGTAAATATTTACATTGAGTTCCCTCCAAGGCTATTTTGCTAGAGCACACCTTCCAGATGAGGGCTTGAGAAAGGGATGTGGGCCAGCATTATGAAATGTAAGGAACACCCCAGAGAGCATGCGGTCAGGCACTGATGCAAAGTCAAAGCGGAATGAATGCTGCAGCATAAATATTTGGCAGAAAGCTTCAGTGTCCATACTGTTTTCACATTTTGTGGCCTTGAGAAATTTGAAAGATGCCCTTCTATTTCAAAAAAAATATATCGCATATCTACAACTGTCTGCAGCTCTATCTCCCCACCCATATCCCACATCCATACCTTCATTTCCATATATACCCACACCTACATAGAACCTACTGAGTCCTGGGAACCATTCTAAGTACCAAACACATACCAGTGAAGCAGGTAGACAGCATGGCAGTTTCTCAAAAAACTATAAACGGAAGCACCATGTGACCCAGCAATTTCACTCCCAATATTTACACCCCAGTGTTTATAGAAGCATTATTTACAATTGCCAAGATATGGAAGCAACCTAAGTGTCCATCAACAGATGAATGATTTGGAGGTGGTGGGGGTGGGATGAACTGGGAGATTGGGACTGACATATATATACTAAAATGTATGAAGTAGATAACTAATAAGAACCTGCTGTATAAAAAATAAATTAGGACTTCCCTGGTGGCGCAGTGGTTGAGAGTCCGTCTGCCGATGCAGGGGACACGGGATCGTGCCCCGGTCTGGGAAGATCCCACATGCCGCGGAGCGGCTGGGCCCGTGAGGCATGGCCGCTGAGCCTGCGCGTCCGGAGTCTGTGCTCCGCAGCGGGAGAGGCCACACCAGTGAGAGGCCCGCGTACCGCAAAAAAAAAAAAAAAAAATTAAAATTCAAAAAAAAGACGAATGAATAAAGAAGACGTGATACACACACACACATAAACACACAATGGAATACTACCCAGCCATAAAAAAGAATGTAATTTTGCTATGGGCAACAACATAGATGGGCTTGGAGCGTTATTATGCTAAGTGAAATAAGTCAGAGAAGGACAAATACTATATGATAACACTTATATATGGAATCTAAAAAATAATAGAAACTAGACACTATAACGAAAAGGCCAACAGACGCACAGATATAGAGGACAAGCTAGTGGCTACCAATGGGGAGAGGAGAGAAGAGGAGCAAGACAGGGGTAGAGGATTAAGAGGTGCAAACTACTACGTATCAAATAAATAAGCTACAAGGACATATAGTACAACACAAGGAATACAGCCAATATTTTATAATGACTATTAATGGAGTATAGCCTTTAAAAATTGTTGTGAATCCCCATATTACACACCTGTAACTTAGATAATATTGTACAGCAACTATATCTCAATAAAAAAAGGACTCCAGAGCCTTAAATAAAATCTCTAGGGAAATGTCAAAGAAGAATAGACAGATGAAAACTGATATATTCCAGGTGATGTGAATGAAACACCTATTAATAACATCCACATAATCATTTAAAACTTATCAAATGTCTAACTGGAAACAAGTTTGCCCATTAAGTTTGTGAAAACTTTGCTAGTTTATAATTAAAACATAGTTCATATCACCACCTTTGCAGGAAAAAACCCAAACATGTAAGGGGCCAAGTTAATGGCTTTTATATCCACAAAGGAATTCATTCTCCAGCCAGCCCCATGGGAAGGGTTGGGTGAAGGCCTACATGCCTTACAGCCCACAACCTCCCTGTTTCCCAGAGAAGTCTCTTGGGACTAATTAATCTACTGTTATGCTTGTCAACAGAGCTTAACCAATCCTACACTATGCCTCACACTAGCAGTTGGAGGCTATAATTGCTATTGGTCAGTGCCCAACACCTACACCAACAGATGTCTGTTAGTTAAATTTGTCAACACAGCCAGATAAGTAGGGAATTTCATGCTTCAGATGTGGCAAACTGGATCCAGTCTTCTCTGAACCCTGGAAACGCCAACCTACAATATGCTGGAAGCACACGACCCGCCCCAACATTTCAGTCATCTCTGCCTCAGCACTTGCGAAACAGTATAAATTCTGTGCGCAAAGTTCCCAGCCCGAATCTTTATAAAGCTATATTCTGCACTGTGTACCTGCCACACACCAGCATTCTGAGTCAGAACACAAATAAATCCAAACATGGGGGTGAAAACAACAAATGCACTGCAACTCTTCCAGGCTCTTCCATGTTATACTTGATCAATAAAGCAAAGGACTTTTTGACTGCCAAGTCAGAGGAAGGAAAAAGGGAGGAAGACAGGGAGGGAGGGAGGAAGGAGGAAAGGCAGGGAGAGTGAGAGACAGAGGATTACTGCTGACACCCAGTGTCTGTCCACAGTATAATTCTTCAGCTGTGAGCAGGCCAACAAGAAAACTAAATCATTCCCTCAGAAAGGTTAGCGAACAGCAATACCTCTTGAAAATATGTATTAGGAACTATATTTTTAATCTGGTTTTGAAATGCAATAAAAGAATACCTAAACGAGAAGGGAAAAGATCATGCAAGGGGAAAAAGGGTTACAGGGTAAACAGCAAAACAAGCTGTATTCGTCAATTTGGCCTTGAAAAGGAGCCACCATTCTGTCTCATCATCCTAAATACTTACTTTAAATTCCCTCATTTCACCATCTCTCAGGTTCAACACGGAGACTTATGGTACAGTCTCACCCTGAAATTCTAGGATTCCACTGTGATTCTGTCCTCCCTAAACGGCTGTGACTTTTAGTTATAACAGCCATCACTCAGTGATGGCAAAATGGGTAAGTCATGACATTTCCATATCAAAACTATTGCCTATTCTTATTATCACACACATACAGTGAATTCACTTACAGTTTCACAGAATGGATACAGGTTCCCATCTTGTATAAACAGTCAAGTGTGTTAGATTTTGTTTAAAACCTGATTTTTTTTTGATTGCACAAAACTATTTATTGCTGAATTGTTTACCATACTGAATACTAGAAAAATAGCTTCCATGTCTAACAATAAGGGAACTGTTAAATAAATTAGGTTTCATGCTTATAATTTTAAATTGTGCATCCATAAAAATAAGATTGAAGATGGATGATAGTGTTGCCCAGTGGTTCTAGACACAGATTTAGAGCAAAACTGTCTAGGCTCAAACTGAGGTCCAGCTACTTGGTAGCTGTGTGACCTTGGGCAAGTTACATAATTTCTCTGTATTTTATTTATCTATAAAATGAAGACAATGACAATCTAAAATAGCGGTGTTTTGAAATTTACATGAGTTAATATATGTAAAAAATTTAGAAAAGTATCTTTTCACATTAAGGACTATTTTCTTTCTTTCTTTTTTAACATCTTTATTGGACTATAATTGCTTTACAATGGTGTGTTCGTTTCTGCTTTATAACAAAGTGAATCAGCTATATGTATACATATATCCCCATAACCCCTCCCTTTGCATCTCCCTCCCACCCTCCCTATCCCACCCCTCTAGGTGGACACAAAGCACCGAGCTGATCTCCCTGTGCTATGCGGCTGCTTCCCACTAGCTATCTATTTTACGTTTGGTAGTGTATATATGTCCATGCCACACTCTCACTTCGTCCCAGCTTACCCTTCCCCCTCCCTGTGTCCTCAAGTCCATTCTCTACATCTGCATCTTTATTTCTGTCCTGCCCCTGGGTTCTTCAAAACCTTTGATGTTTGAAAATGCGTCTGGTAGATCCATAGGGAAATACTTTATTACCCTGTATTCCCTCAGGGATGAAAATGCTGTCCTGACAAATGGATTACTTGGGAAAAATGTATGTGCAAATTTCCAATCTTCTTGGAGACAGACATTAGTCAAAACGCAATGTCATCTTCTGTAATTTTCCTGAAAAGCTAGGTGCTGTTTGTTCTAAATACAGCAACAACAAACAAATGCTCTTGCTTTAAAAAGAATAGATCAATGGTTTGGTTATTTTAAAATGGGGCCTCTTCAGTTCAATACCTACTTAATCGCTTTCCAGACCAGACGGCATAGATAGATCAGGCCTATCTTAATTTAGATTAATCATGTGTCTTTTAAAAAATTACCTCTGTGGGCAAGAAAGCGGAAATACAAATGAACAAAAAGATGATGAAAAGTGGTCAAAGAATGTTTTCCAGTTTTTTTTCTTTCTTTCTCTTGAGGCAACAGAAAGTAATAAAAAGAGAGAAATGATGTTTGAAAAATGCAGATTAATAGGTTGCCAGATAAAATACAGGACACCAAGTTAAATTTGAATTTCAGACAAACATGTTATCCGTTCTTGATTTTTATTTGTGAAAACTAGCAATTCTACTAGTGGTCCTTTGTTTCTCCTTAAGAACTAGGGAAATCAAGGCACAGACTGATCTGTGAAGACAGAGTAGATAGTTTCAAACTGAATCTGTGGTCTGCCTTCAGACCACTGGCGCATCCTGTTCACATCTTAGCTACGAACTTTTAAGCTTCTTACCTTCAAAAATGAAGTAAATGTACACTGAGTTGGAACCCAAAATAATTATTTTAATCTTTTACTGTATCTAGACATAATTTATATTAAATTAAATAGTCTTATCTCCAGGACATGGGAAGCAGAAAGAAAATAATGGAGACACTTAGATTTGAGTGGAAAATTCATAGACGGAGGAAGGAAGGGTGTCTACGACAGCAGCCATTAGTCACATGTGGCTCCTTAAATTTTGATTAATTAAAATAAAATAAAATAATTAGCTGCTCAGTTGCACAGCTCTATTGATTTCAAGCACGCATTAGGCACATGTGCCTGTCAGCACAGATCTCCACCCTCGTAGAAAGCTTCATCAGATGGGGCTGGCCTGGAGTCTTCTAAGACCCTACCCGGTACACAGTTGTGCAGTTCCGGGTCGCTGGGACAGTGATACAGGAAGCAGTGCTCAGGATGCACCAAGTCTCAAGGTAATCCTCCTATCAGCCAGAAGTCCTGTTCCTGAGCTTCTCTGATAGGTGGGGCCCCTGTGCTCCCACTCTACCCCGATGCTCCTTATCCCCGAGGAGGTGATCTGAGGGGTTCAAGCTAGAGATTTTCAGCACGAGGTAGGGTGATGTCAAAGAGGACAGAGCCCTGGTGCAGGAGTCAGAGAACCTGGCTTCCCAGGAAGCTCTCCACCAGTTAGCAAGTCACTTTCCCTATCTGTCCCTCAGTTTCGTCATTTCTAAAATGAGGACTAGATAGTGGATGATTTCTAAAGACTCTTCTGGCTTTCAAATGCTGTGATTCAGAGTAAGCAGCACTGACAGACTAGAGTCCCAGGAAGTGTGAACAAATTTAGATACTAACTAGAAAAGATGCTTTCCTGATTTGCTTCCAGTCATCACAAGAACCGGAATGAGTTCTGCAAGGATGGTTCATCATGCCATGGACTCATGTTTCACAGATGTCTATAGCAGTGACAATTTCTGTCCAGGACATCACCCCTGGAGAAGCTCTTTCTCTCTTTCTTGACAATGTCAGGAGTCTGACTGTGCTATTCTCCTCTCCCCATCCCCATTTTGATGACGTGAATAAGGAGGTGGGGTCGACTGGAAGCATGACTCCACTGTAAGGATATCATTCTCTTTTGAGAATTTTCCTTATTAAAGGAATTCAACACTTTTCTCTTAAAATGCATTCTGTGAGAAGTTTATGATTCTCAGCTTCAGAGGGTCTCACTTCAAGATAAGGGGTTTGGATTGAGCATCTGTTTAGGTCTTCTGTTCCAAAGGACTGACTCTGTGTACTGATATTTCTTTCCATGCTGATCTGGAAACCTCAGAGATCAGTGACCCACAGTATAGTCTTTGAGACATAAGGGGGAATGAAGTTAATAGATGATTTCCATCAACATTCTCTTGATTACATTTTAAAGTACCTCTTGAGCCACTACATTGAAATCTGAAATGTGTGAGAAGGCGACAAAGAGGAGAGGATTTCTAAAAGATATATAAGACTTTGTTCTTGGCCCCTTGAAACTCGATGTAACTTGGAGTGACTCACTGCAGATGCAGAAAAAGGCAATAAACACCATAAGCAATAGAGTTCAGCCTTGGCTTCATCACTCCTGAGCAATATACCCGTGAGCAAAGTACTGTGCTTTTGGGAGCACCAATTTCCAGGCTTCTCTGAAATTAGGAGGTCCCAAATGTGACTGCTAAGGACCCAGTCCCATCCACCATTCTGCCATTCTAGGGTGATAGAAAAAAGGACTCGTAAAGTGGACATATTTTGCTGCAGTATCTAGATATATCAAACATTCTAGAGAACATAAGTAATGCAGATCAAACACTGAGCAAAAATCTATATCCTTGTTAAAAGGTAAAGAATTGACAACAAAAGTGATCACCTCACAAACAAAATTTGGTATACACTGGAGCTTTGGAGAAACCTACACACAGGTAAAAAGGGATCATGTCCAAGTGAAGAGAAAAACTTCACCTCTTGAATATTTATAAATTACTTAATTCGCATTTCATGGAGCTGTCCTTTGTTTTCTCTTCTTCTTCTTCTTTTTTCGATTTCAGTTCACACTCTCCCTTTCATGCCATTGACAGGTTCTGTCCTCAGAATGAAAAAATACAACTGCAATGGCCCTGGGTTTTGGTCACCTACCTTTGATTCCCTGCACATCTTTATTCTACCACTGCAAAGCTGAAGTTTAATATTGTAGCCTGGAAGTTTAATATTGTAGCCTGTAACTTAAGTTAGCTGCACGAGAAATACTCTAGGAAGACCAGAAACTACAACCATCAGAGCTAGTAAACTATCAGACTCCATTTTCAACTTGACTTCTACTGCAGTCACAATCTCATTAACTCCTCTGCTGGAGTCAGATGAATCTGGGGTTAAATCATGCTTAGTAGCTGCAGGACAGCAAATGATACATTATTCTTGGTGGTAATCTATAAAATGGGAATGAGACTGCTTATCCTGCAAGACTTCTTGAGAAATGAGGAAACATATGTGACGTGTTTGGCAAGGGTCTCTGGTACCATGATTAATTATACAAAATAATAGTATATCCACAATTCAGAGATCTTTCCTTGCTTAAAAAGTAAACTTTTCTATACATTCACTAGAATGTATCTTGCATCTAAATATGTAAAAAGCTTTTGTTAACTGTTTTTATTGAAGCATAACAAATACCATAAAGTACATAAATCTCAAGTGTATAGCTCAACGAGTATGTATACCTCCGTGTAGCCAACACTCATGCCAAGATACAGACCATATCCAGCACCCAGAAGGTTCCCTCATACACCTTCCCAGTCAATATCCAACTGGCCCCCAGAAGGAACCATTATTCTGACTTTACCACCACAGATTAGCTGTGCTTGTTCTTACTCCTCACATAAATAGAATCACGCAGCATACAGACTTTGATCTGGCTTCTTTTGCTCAAGCATTATGTCTACACAGTTTATTCTTTGCACTGTCGTGCAGTAGTTCATGGCTTGCCTATACTACTTTTTGGGGGCTGAGCAGAGATTCCTATACTCCAGAGGTAACATAAAGCTAGCAACAGGAGATTTGTCACAGTGCTAACCAAGGTGACCAACAGGTAGTCAGTTACACCACTGATGGACACAGACACTGGCTATCAGACATACAAGACAAATCTATCAGATGCCTGAGGAAGGAGGGAAGGGGAGAGAAGGGACGGAAAATACTTGATGATCTCAGAGTTTGTTTTTTATCACACCATACTGCTCATCCAGCCCGCAGAGACTTGTATTATCAGAAAAAACAGAACTTTCTGAAATGATATGAGTACATCAATTAGGAAGTCACATTATTAATATTATTTGTATTAAATCTCAAACAAGAGGGATTTCCAGCAAGATGTTGATCCATGATTAATTCATTTTAATTATGTTTTTATTTACCCGATTTAAACTTCTCTCTTCAATCATGACACCTTATTAAAAAGCTATCTGCATAGATGTAACTTTCCTTCCACAATCCTCCTGCCTCGGAGTGAGATTCATTTCACTTTTCTAATCAATAAGCCTCACGCTCCTTTGTGCATCTTTCAGCTGGCTGTCTCACGTTATTTAATCTGTCTTAGAATTTCCTAGAGGCTTAGGTTTAGTGCTGTAAAATAGAAATGAACAGCCTTTAAACACCAGGTTTGCCTGAAATGGGATTAACCTAAGTTTAATGTAACCGAGCCCCCAGGGCTGTTTGTGGGATTCAAAACAGTGAAAAATATTTATCAAGGTTTCATCTGCAAATTTTGTTACTAAAATGCTTGCTGATATCATTAGACATTCCTCTCACACTGAGACAAAGGAAAGATGGCTTCCCTGTTGTTTTATGATTCTTAACCTGTAATTAAAAGAATAGCATAACCCCATGAACGCATAGTCAAAACTAAATACAGTACAGAAAAGTGGCCTTCAATAAAATTAAAAAGCTTTCCTTTATGTCTTGTTTGCCAATAATTGCATGTTTTGATTCATTCCTAGTGTAAGTGCTGTATGTTAAGCAAATGTTTTTCTCCTGAAAGGGATAATTAGCACAAAACCCAAAGTGCCCATAATGACCTTTTACGTAAGCCTCCCCTCATAAGAACAGCTATATCTCTTCATTACAACTTCCTTTTTTGACCATCACCAACTCCATTTAGTACTCTAAAAGCCTTTGTCCTCTGAGCTGTACCTCTTTCTCTGATGCTCCACTGCGGGCCCCTCTGTAGCCTGTGACATATTAGGTAAACATGCAAAAACGGCAGAGGCATTTTCACGCCAAGATGATGAGTAGGCTACGGTAAAACAAGCAGAGAAGCAGGTAATTCACTCGGGTTCATTTTATTTCCTCAAAGCAAACTGAACAGGTGAAGGGGGTACCTACTGAACAAACCTCAGCCAGCTCAGAGAGGGTTAGGTAGACCCCAAAATGCCTTGAGAAGTCCGTCTATCAAACGCAAGCCCCGAGAATTAGAAAAAGTCCCCCCAGATCAATCCATCCACACATGTTCAGCCTTGGCTGCTCATAACTTCCCCTCCATTCATTTGCTGTATGAACCAATTAGTCTATACTTGGGTTCCAACTCTCCCAGGCTTCTCCCCCTCACATATTTTTCATGGAAATGGGCTGCTGCTTTGTACTTCATCATTTGAGAGGGTGATTTCATTTGGTGGCAATTTCAGCCCTGCTGATCTCATTCCAGATGTTAGGAGATTTAACGCTGAAAACCTGGCTTCACTCTGGAGGGATCTGTTTTCAATCATGAGGCAGATACCTGTGTTCTTCATGTGATTTCCTAAGTAAGGTTTGATGCCAGTGAACTTGAAAGTCAAGAAGTTTAATGAAGAGAAGCAAGAGGTGAGTGCCCTCAAAGCTCACCTGAAAGCAAAGGGTCCTTCTTATGTGTGTTTACCTGCGCACTTTCCCAATTTCTAAAAGGACAGTCAATGGAATGGTTTTAAAGGCCTTGGGTTACACGTTAAGAGGAAACTTGGGAGAAACACAAGGCACCATTTTAAACTCCTTGTGACAGCTTTTCCAAACAATACTGCCTCCTTCCCTTTGTAGGTTAAAGTGTGGATTTTTATCTATCATTTGGCTCAATGCCAGTCAAGATTATTCTGAGAAGCGCTCTGGTTCTCTTTCTTTTTCATTGTTGCTAACTACATGCTAATATATTTTCCTTAAAACTCACCAAAAAGGCTCTTGTGGTAGACGTATAAAATAACATTCTTTGTTAAACGCATTCCACTTCCCTGTAAGACCTGCCGTGTAAAGGGCAATGTGGTGTTGGTGTTCTTTCCCATTAGGGCATAGGGCATAGTTTTATTAGAAATTCAAGTCAATTTAAATACTGACCTCATGACAATTACACAAGTAATTGCAGGACTGACTGAGGTCCTTGGTATTACAGACTAAGGTCTATGTTCTTAAAATCAGGCAGCAGATCAGAAAGTGAGTTGGCCTCTCTACACCAGGCTGTCCCAGGTTGCACTGTATAGACTGAGTGGAAGACATGGAAGTTCTTAGTGCGTTCTTTAAAGTAACTGGCCCTATTGCTTCCTCTGATCACACTGAAATTCTGCACAGAACACCGTTCAAGTTATGTCTGATTTCACTGATAAACAATAAGGTATTAGCTGACTTGCCAAGGCAACCTCCTCTGACTTTGAGCCCAGACTTTCTGCTCTACGATGCTTCAGTACCTATTTCTGCAAGACTGGTCACAGGAAGGACTCTGAAACCTTGGCTTGAGATTGGGAAACCTACCCTGAGAAGCAGGATATACCTATTCAAACTCCTTGAAATAGCTTTTTCAAAAAGACCCGGGGGAGCAGGGAACATGGGCCATTCAAAAGTCTACCTAAAATTCCCCCTGAAACCTAAGCAGTCCGGCCACTTTTCTGTCAATTAAATAGCCTGGAAGAAGTAGTAGAGCATTTTCCAAACTACATTCAGAGGAACACCGGTGGGTAACAGAAGTGACCTCCTAATGAATAAATTTTCGGGGAGCCATGGATTAAAGCTCCCTCTTGGAGAGGTATACCATCCAGGAAAACTTCTGAGATGTCCTTTGGCAAACCTGCTTATTTTTGTTTACCCTTGCATTTTCAAAATGTATCCGACCACGTAACCCTGTTTTCCTGTAACATCCTTTGCAACTAATACTCCAATTCAGGCCACATTCCTCTAGTGAAGAAGAGCTCAGAGTAGACAGTTCCGGTGCCCCTTTCTGTGACTCTCGATAAAGCTCCCGATCTCCGCACTCCCAGTGCATTTCTTTCCAGAATTCAGGGGTTTAGCAGATGGTTACTGAGATTTTCTCCAGCCCTATCGGTCCATTATTTATACTCTATATTAATGATGGTGGTGCCCAGCATATTAGTGTCAGATCAAATTCTACAGTACTGTAAAGGTATCACTTTTCTGTGTTACCGTCAATAAATACTACGTTGGGGTTGTGCCTCGTGGAATCATGGTGAGCGGTCTACTGTACCACCTTCTGTGGGGCATATGAAATGGGGACAGCTGAGCATGATGAAAACAGACCAAGAATAACAGTCAGAAACAGCTCTACTCCTGGCTCTGCCATTTCCCTGTGAGACCTTAGGCGAGTCATTTACCTCCCTTTGATTGGATGGCTTCGTCTGGAATTTAAGCAGTTGAAGTGAATGACCTCTCAGGTCCGCATCGGGGCTAATATTCCATGACGCGGGGCCGGGGGCCTTCTTAAGTAAAGACAAGAATGCGTGGCTGCTGTGTCTCTGCTTTTACAACCTGACACTGATCCTATTGATTATTTCACGTTGAGGCCTTGATTAGAAATGCAGTAATTACGATGCTGTTCCAAAGAGGATACTGGAGCATCTCTTTTGGCATCATTAATATTTATTCATCCATCCATTCAGCGGTCATTTATTAAAAGGCAATATATGCCAGGCGTTATGCTTACCCTCGGGGACACAAGCATGAGGAAGACAAACCACTGCCACCCAGAAGCACAGAGCTTAATGGTAAATATAGACAAACAATACAAATTGTTCTATAACAATGTGATAAGGGTTTTGTTTTGCATCAGGGTTTCTCAGCCTCAGGACGACTGACATTTGGGGCCGGGTGACTCTCTGCTGGGGGCTGTCCTGTACACTGTAGGATGTTTATCAATGTCCCTGGCTTTTATCCACTAGATGCCAGTAGCACCTCTACCCTACCAATGTGCTAACAAAAATGTCTCCAGACATTTCCAAGTATACCCTGGGGAGGAGGTGGCAAAATCATCCTAGTTTGAGAACCACTGACTTCAAGATATTCTTTTAGGGTTTCCCTGGTGGCGCAGTGTTTTATTGTTAGAGAATTTTCTATCTACGTGCTATGCCCTAGATGAGTCTGACTGTAAAATTTCAAGCGTAGCAACTATGTCCCATTTTTTGGTATAATTCAAGTTTCTAAATATTAATGAGCATGTCTGCAAGTTTAAGGTGCTATCCCATTCACTGAGGGTTTTTTTCAAAAATTAGTATGACACAATTCACTGCTCTCAAAGGTCTAAAATCTTGTTCTGGAGCACAGAATACAAGTAACACCAGTCAGGTGGAAAAGTTCCAGAAGGGGTTTCAAAGAAATGAGTTAGGAGCAGGTCATTCATCTAATAAACATTTCCTATTAGGTGAACGGCACTGTGCTGGGCTCTGGGGAGAAGGCAGTGAGTAAGACAGATTACTGATACCAGGATGGAGCCTCCATTCCAGTGTTTAACAAACAGTGGAAACCAAGAGCGTGTCACGTGGTGAACGGCACCTCTGGTGCAGAGAAGGCCAGAGGGAGGGGCAGGGCGCGCAACTTGAAAACCAGATGAGGGCGACTCATCGCCCACACTTCCCAGTAATCAATCCCACGGACGGCCTGACAGAGGACGAGGGCCCATAGCGTGTAAACGGCACCAGGACTAAGTTTGGCTTTTGTTAGGTGAACAACGATTGAGGGCTACCCTCTGCTGGGTGGGTCCCCGAGTGTGGTGAGAAAAGCACCCAGCCTCCCTGGGTCACGGCTTCTCAAGGGCATCACCCACACTGGGTTCTCGAGACTCAAGCCTTCAACAGTCCCCTCCGAGCCTTCAACCCCCCCAGCTTCACGTGTCTCTGCGGGGCTGGTCTTTCGGATCTCTGTCCTCTATTTGTGGGCCACCCCCTCTTCCCTACCCCTGCTTAGGTCTCAGCTACTCTACTCAGTACCTGTGATGGCAGGAAAAGAGAGCCCTTTCTCTCTTCCCCGTTTCCGCCAAGTGCCTCTTGTAGTTGCAGTCTTTAAAGCCAACCAGTTAGGAACCTTTATGTTCTGCTCTCAGAAATTTTCTTGCATTACAGCAGCTTTTCCATGGGGGATTCAAAGTGGCCCGTTCCCTGCCAGCCCTCGTGCTTCTGTCCTATGAGCACCCACGTCTGTCTGGATCCTCTGAGCTCCTTCAGCCTCCACCAGATCTTGTCCTTCTCTGAAAGCCTTCAGCACTGGTCCACCCTCCCCAGTGGCTCCGTTTGCAGGCTGTCTCCCTTTCAGCTTGGTTCCCTCACTCATTCAAATTCAGATCCTCATTCAAATTCAAATTCAGATCCAGCATGTGAGAGCACCACTGGGTGCCAGGCCATGGGCGAAGACCTTCTTTTGGCTTATTTTATCTAATCCCCGGCTATAGTTACTCCATTTTGCAAACATTCCTCCTAGGAGACATCTGCCCAGGCTACCTCTGGATTACTGTATCCGTAGCGCATTTGCAACCTGAAAATGTTATCTTGTAACTTGGATACAATTTTTTCCCAAATAAGCACTTAACCAAGTAGAGCAAAGAGTCTCATGAGTGTGTGACAACATCTTTCCAAATTCCTTAATAATTTTCATTCAACTTTGAGCAAGCTTAGCCTGACTAAAAGCTAGAACCCTAAAGGAAATGTATGACTGTCACTTTTATGGTTCCTATGCCAGGGAGAGAAGGCATCTCAACTCTCTCTTCAACAGTTTCTGGGGAGGGTCAAAGTTTCTGAAGCCTAAACACGGAGGAAGTCATATGTGCCAGAGCTTTCCGCATTGGTTGTAAAGACCTCTAGCGACAGTGGCTAATTCTGGGACCACAGTTTTGCAGCGCACAGGTGTGTCCTTCATCGATTGCATTCCAGGTGGTCATCGCAGATGATGGACAGGTCGCGGAATCCCATAACCACACACTGCTGGGATGGGGCCCATGAAATTCAGTTAGAACATGTGCTTCTTGGGCTGAGGACCGCAGGCGGTACACTGAGAGCCGGCTAAGTCCCCAGACCCATCCACGGAGCTCATCTTGGCTTGTTCCCTAGTTATGCATCAGTGTTTCTCTGAATCATCTTGGATAAATTGCTTTACTTCTCTGTCCGCCTGTCATCTCAACTGTAAATTGGAGATAGCATGAGCTCTCTATTTCCCTGTGGTGTTCTGATAATTAGATAATGCCCCCAAAACACTCTGAGCTCTTCACAAAAGGCTGCTCTGTAAATACAAGATATCACAGTTGCTTTGACAGATCAGTCTAGGAAATAAATCAAGCACAGACGTTCCTGGCTTCCAGTGCCATGGACTCTGCTTGTCTGCGTTAACGAGCCAGGCCAGGTTGGACCCTCAAAGAAATCATTGCAGCAACTTTCAGTGCCCGTGGGATTTTGGACACCTTTCTTCCATAGACCAGATATTTGCTATAGTTCAAGCAAAATAGTCCACACAACGAAAACTCAACTGTTCATCCAAATTAGCTGAAACATTCCGGAATATAGGCCCTGCTTATTTTCCCTACCTTCTACTTTTACAGAGCTGCACAGATGCTAACTAAAGGTATTATGATAATAAAATTTATATTTCAATGGAAAATAAAGGAAAACTAGTTTGAATCCTTGTACGTTATGCCTTTCCAGCTTGCTCTTTTATAACCTCCATACTCGTTAATCATTTCTGAAAATTCAGAACTTACCTTTTATTACATATTTGCTATTCGCTTTGATATTTTACATAAAATATCCCATAGAATTATATGGAATATTTAAAACTTTAAAAACTCACCAGAAAAGTATTCCTTGGAAAAACCTAACTGGTACCTTCAATACAAAATTAAACAGATAAACCAAAAAAGTAGTAAACATACTTCTATAGGTTAAAATTTATGAAGAGTCTGCCATCAATCAAAATTGTTTTTCCTATCGAGGTACCATAGAGGCGACCCCTCTGTCAGCATGGACTCCATTAGAAGCTACTATATATCAATACTTCCGATACCAGTTTTCTCCAACGACTTTGCATCCCCTCCTCTAAATCTTTGCCCCCATTCCCATCCTCTCATCCTCAGATCAGATGCACAGTTTCTGGCACGGGAACAACGATTTACGTGTCATGCCGTGATGAATCCCGGGTAATCACCGGCATTGTTTCTCAAGTGCAGGGCCACTGGGTGACACCTGCTGGAGCATCTCTCTTCTTTATGAGAACCCCATATTTATATGCCAAGTATGCTTTACTCTATTCTAAGTCTTATCAACTCTGCTGCTGATAAACTGCATTGCTCCCAATCTAACCTTTTGAGCCAATGTTCTGGAAGATATGTACACATGTGTGTATACATATATGTGTATATATCAATTAATAATATATATATAATGAATATATAATGGGTATACTATATATCACAAATTGTCAATAGGTGTTTATTTAATTTGAGTGCTAACTGAAACAAATATTCAGTTGTGTGGGGTGATAAAAGAGCCCCAAAGATCTAAAGAGCAGCAGATTTATTATAAAATTGCAAGTTGCATGAACAGTCTATTAGAAACAACGGACTCACTTTGTCCACATGCTCACATAACTGCATTTCAGTTCCCTGAGGACAAATACAATACCTAATTTAATTAAAAATCTATCCTTCTATTTTTAATGCCGCTTGTGAAAGAGCTCAGAGACCTGGACAGGAGATTTACTAGGCACGAGCTTAAGTTTACAGTTGCAAAATTCATCAATAACTTGCAGAGAACACACATTGCCAAGAGACACTGCTTGCTTCAGAGAGTTTTAACATAAAGCCAACACATGAAACAATGATTTACAAACGACGGCCCTAAATTTCATTAAGCAGATGACATGTTCTAACTTAGAACTTCACCCTCTCGTCAAGATTCTCCCCAAAGGGATGATAGTAATAACTACATACACTTTTAGAAAGGAACCTAAGGGAAATGTTACATTTCTCAGGCTTTTTGTAACACTAAAAGTCATTTCTTATTAGATTTTGGAAAAACAAACAAACAGAACCACTACTTCAAAACACCAAAAGAATTCTCAAGATGAGATTTCCCCAGAAAGAAAACAGAGACAGCAAAGGGTGTACGCCATCGATTTCTGGGGTCAGAGCTTTTCTTTCCATCAGGACTGCCCCTGAGAGCACTCTGCTTCAGGGCCAGAAGTCCCAGACTGCTCTGAGTGCCTGGGGACGAGAAGAGTCACTGTGTATGAAGCTAACCCCTGGACCGCACTATATTATCAGTCAGCAGCAAGGAGAAATCTCTCCCCTTCTTCTCCTGAACCACTGGCCAAGAAAATCTAAGGAACCTGTCATTCCAAATCAACTGAAACATAATCCCCCTCCCCCCGTGCCATCTCCCCTCAACCCAGACGTGTCTCCACACAGCACACTCTGCACGCTTTACCTTTAAATTACCGGATTCTGTCAACGGTCCTTCCTACTCTATGCAGCAGGAATGCAAGATGATGCGTGCTCTTCACCCCCAAGTGGCATTTGACTCCACTGCATGCAATCACTCAATGCAGTATGGATGAACGGGCCAAGTTCAGGTTCACTGCCCTACCGTGGCTGTATTCCTCACAGCACATGACCAGGGAGCAGGCGAGCCCTGCTGCTCGCTCCCGTGCAAACTAATGGAAAAAGCATGGTGCCAAATGCTCTCCACAGGCGCCCTCCCCTCACCCTTGCTGTGACAGTGTTAAAGCTGCCGCCTTGATAAAGAACAAAAGCAAAAGGCAATGCGAACTGCCTCTCCAGAGGAGCTTTCTCTTCCAGCAAAACATGATCCACGCCATGCCTGGGGACAACAGGTGAAGCCATGTAGGAAGCCTTGAACTTTACGGCTCAGAAGAGCCCGGGCAAAATTGCCTGGGTGCCTGAGTCGCGCAGGCATCGGGCGCCCCAGCGGTGCCTGTTTGCAACTTGCCTTGGGTGTGCATGGGGCCAGCAAATAAACATCCAATAAAAAACAGAGAACACGGCCGACAGCTTAACCTTGCTCCTGCCTTCAGAGATGCCAGACTGTTCTGTTTGCTCAGGACTCTCCTTTTACCAACATTCAATTTGAATGAGCCGGTGCAAACGCACTGCTCACCCGTTCCCAAGAACAGGATGCATTTATGTGAAACACGAGGAGAATGCCTAATGCCCAGGCATCCTCTGCATTCCCAGGAGCTTGTATTACAGGGCTAGCTTACATTTCAGTGCCTGCCTGAGCCCCTGCCAGCACCCACCGCACTTCCGCGAGCATCACAACTTCAGGCCAACATCCCATACACACACACACACGCACACACACACACACACACACACACACACACCCCTGAAACACTGTGATGCCTCCTGCTAAGAGAAGCACCTTTTGCAAGCTCCCATCTGCCCCCAGTGACACGCTGGGTGATGCCGATGTGGAGCAAACTGACTCTGCCAGGCTTCTCTTTTCTGTTTCAATCAGCAACTTTCAAGACTGGGAAAGATGAGTGCCAGATGCATTGTGGTGTGTCAGCTTCAGGCTGAGAAGTGACTGCTCTTTGGGCCTTTATTAGAAATGAATTCATGAAAACAGGCCGCCGTAGCTTTAATTCACCTTTGATATATAGCACTAAATACAAGCTTAATAACAACCCACAGTCCAAAAAGCGCGTGACGTTATGGAACACAGTAAGTATGCCTACCGGGCCACCGCTAAGGTCCCATCTGATTACAACGACCTGCGAGCAGAGGTGAGGGAAAGCAGGTCTCTGGGTACATGTCATCTTACATTTCCCCTCACATGCAGCTCTTAGGTGATTGCGTTCCAAAGAGAATATTGTTACACTGCTTACTTTTCTTCCTTAAAATTGCCCCAACTGTCTAGCACTGTCTGGGAATTAAATTTATGGCCATGTTTCAGACAGAATCTTGGTGTGGCCTGGCAACAACTTTCCTTACCCTTTTCACAGCGTCTGAGTGTGGGTCACATGCATTTGGATGCAGCAGAGAGATTTCTGGGAGACTTCCGTTCAGGGAGTGAGATGACAGAGGCTGTCAGAGACCATACGTGCAGCAAGCACCCCACTGGAAGGAAGTACCTGGGAACATCATCAGAAGTATTTCTTTGGGAAAAGCAGCACGTCGTCACCGGGGTCTGAGAAATTCTGCTCTAACCTGGACCCAGGGCTTATGTAGATCTCTGGCGACTCACACTAACCACACTCACAAGAGAATGAGGTATAAACCAAATTACAATTTCTAAATTATAGTTCACCCCGTAAATAATGTATGACAAAGGAAATGTCTTTTACATGACCAGAATTTTCTCATTCACCAACTCAGCTTCACAGGATTCTCCACCTTTTCATCCTGGATTCAGGTACTGACGGAGTGAGTGGCTTACTCTTACTGTTGTTTTGAATTATGAGGGCACAGAATGATGTTTTGTAAAAAACAGAAAGAAAAATCAAACAAATAAATAAATAAATCTAGTAAAAACCACGCAGGGCAACATTACCCCCTATGAGCTTCTCTTTGAAACCGTGGCCAATTTGTCCTCCATGGACTAAGAAACTGAGTGTGAAAGAGAGAGAGAGAGAGAGAGAGAGAGAGAGAGAGAGAGAATGCACTGATAGCATGGGAATGAATATAAATTTATGTAAATCTCACCCTAGAAGTCAATGGGAAATTAAAAGCATGGTTACAAGATTTTATAAATGGCTGATAAATCAACAAGTTAAAATAAACCCTAGTAGATTCTTAGACTCAACAACAGACCCAAGTATATAAATTCAATGTCTAATCCTAGCACAGTCATTTGAAGCCATTAGTGTAAGACTGGGAAGCATGAGAGGGGACGGGGAGGAGAAACAGGTGCGAATGTTGGCACTGATGATTAGGAAAGAAATTTTTTAGACAAGCTTCCCATCCAGCTCTCTCAGAAGTTATTTATGATTATGACTGCTCACACAGAGCCTGGACAGTTAGAGGATGCCTTCCACTATTTGGGGAAATATGGAAATAGCTGGTAGAAAATGGTGACTATAAATATCAGTTCAAAAATTCCTAATAGAAGATGCTCAGGATGGATGGATTCATTTATCCATTCATTTCTTCAAACAAGCATGTCCAGAATGCCTCCCATGGGCCATGCTCCGTGCTGCCCACTGGGGGACACAGAAATGAACAATAGATAATACTTCCTGACCACACGGGGCTCATGGTCTTGGGACTCAGATGCTTTTCCTCATTTTCCCGAGAAATACTTCTGCCAGTCCTAGAAATGGACAGTGCAGGATTCTACAAGCGGGATTTCAGATTCATAAAGGATATCCCTGGGTTTCTAAACAGCTGACCCTGATCTTCCCAAATACCTTGGGAGAGAGAAGCCAAGAAAATACCAAGGATGGTTGGCCCCCGAAGTACCAGGGGGAACTACAAGTGACCAGCTGTTTCCCATTAACTTCACCTTCTGGTGTCAACCTGTGGTTTTGTTAGATGGCAAAAGAGGCCTTGCAGGTGTAACTGTAACTAAAGTTATTCATCAGCTGACATGAAAATGAGGAGATTAGCCTGGATGATGCGAGTGGGCCCAGTGTTCTCACATGAGCCCCTAGAGGCAGGAAAGGCAGGTGGCAGGGGAAGTCACAGCTCCACAAAGCCTGAGAAGGACTCAGTGTGTCAGTGCTGGCTTGAAAACGAATGGAGCACATGTCAGGAAAATGGAGACCTCGGCTCTACAACTGCCAGGAACTGAATCCTGCCAGCGAACAGGGAGCTAGGAGGAGCGTCCAGCCTCTAGAAGCTGAGAGTCACAGCCCTGATACCCTGATTTTAGCCTGGAAAGGCCCAAAGAGAGAATCCAGACATGCCCTGCCAGACCTGTGACTTATAAAAATTGTGAGATAATAAACTGGGGCTGTGTAAGTCACTAAGGTAGTGGTTATTTGTTACACTGCAAGAGATAATAAACCAGGGATGCCCGTGGCCGAGGTTAGTGACCATCCGTAAACTAACCATCCTACTTTTCAGACAGTGTCCATTCCTTTGGCTCATCCCTGGGGAGGGTGACCCCCCCCCCACCAGGGCCACAGATGTCACTAGACGGACATGCCAAGCCTCGAAAGATACTAGGTCAGGATTGGGACACCCAGAGGCTAGGAATGATGGAGCAGAGGGGGAGGCATATTACAAGTAAGTGCCAGACACTGTGCCAGGTCCCGGGGATTCCGAGGCAAGGAAGGCAAGGTCCTTGTCTTCCAGGGTGTTACAACAGAATGGAGGAGACACGGTAACTGACTAGAAGGTAAAGCAGAACTAAGTGAGATGCCAGGAGCAGAGCGTAAAGCCATTCTTTCCATTTGGAGGCGGGATGGGGGGGTCCCTGTGGAGCCACAGGGGTGTGAATACCCAAGCTGGCGGCTGCGTGTGTACCATCCCCCAAGAAAAACTATCAGTTACCAACTATCAAAATATCAACATTTTATGTAAAAACCGGCTCCAATCCTGCACTCGCATACCCTACCTTGCCACCATCACCCCGGTCTCACCCCCGTCTCACCCCCGTGGGATCCTGTCTTCATTTAAGACATTTATATTTTGTCCATCTTGGATGTTTTACAGTCACTTTGACTTTTTGAAATACTGCGTGAAGATATTCTTTAGCTCGACTGCGGAACGTCAGGGCACCCTCTTACATTGCGCTCCTCGGGAGACTGCCTCACTTGCCTTGCCCTGGAGTGAAGCAGCACACGGCAGACCGGGCAGTGAGGGACCAGCAGGGCAGGAGTTAGTCCGAGCTCAACATGGATAATACTGGAGTGGATCATCAGAAAAATTGTTTGCACTTTAATTTAGGCTTTCTAATTAGGGGACTAGAGGACATGCTCTCTCACTTCATCCTAGTCTTAAAATTCAGATTCTAAGATTGTATAGATAATTTTGCTTCTTCATGCAAAGGCAGCCTGACTCTAAAAGTTATCAACGCTTCCTAGAATGCATAAAGATGTATAAATGCGCAGCTTTAAGTATGTTCAAAGTATTAATCTACTTTACTGTCAAATCAGAGTGATTTCACTCCAGAAAATCTACAGAGCTCCCATTCTGGACATTGAGCTCACCTATAAAGAAAGGTGAACAGAATTTAAGGCTTTGGTGAAATTCAAGGAGAGCTAAGTCAGAGTTGGAAGTTTTTCTGTATTCTTCCTATAATGAGGTCAAACTACGTCCGCAACTCCATGTAGGCGGTGATGAAGCTTTGCCGGAATCACCAGCTGACCTGTGTGAGGCAGGTTACCAGTGATCACAGACTCTCTGTTCCTCCTTTGAAAGACCGTCGCCTGTGTGGGCTTCAATATCTGTTCTAATAAAATGAACAGTGGTGTCCAAAATGGTGCTCAAAGGGAACACTGAGCTTCCCAGTGGCTGACTTCATATTTAATTGGATCATTTTTAGAATGAGGAGGATTCTTTTCCCCTCAAATTCTAAAAATAGCAGGAGACCACACCGTTTGCCTTTGGATTATTGACAGAACAATCTGTCCCATTGGCTTTTGGGCTTTGTTTAGTTGGGAGATGATAATATTATTCTATTGTCAGATTGATGCTGGTTCCTTCTAGCTGTGAGTGGGCTTAACACAAAAGGTGTTCTCAGGGCCAATTTAAACCAGCAGGTAGAAATTGTTACACATCTGAATCAAAATACAGAGGAAAAGTATATGGCACTTGCTTTGATAAACTCCCACCATTTATTATCTGGGACCAAGGTTGTTTTTTTTTGTTTTTGTTTTTTTTTGCGGTACGCGGGCCTCTCACTGTTGTGGCCTCTCCTGTTGCGGAGCACAGGCTCCGGACGCGCAGGCTCAGCAGCCATGGATCCCAGGCCCAGCCGCTCCGCGGCACGTGGGATCTTCCCGGACCGGGGCACGAACCCGTGTACCCTGCATCAGCAGGCGGATTCTCAACCACTGCGCTGCCAGGGAAGCCCTGGGACCAAGGTTTTTAAAAGCAAACACTTTGCAGAGTTTAAGCAATCAGCATCTGATTATTACTTAATGACTGAACTCTCTTAAAGGCTCCATAATAATCAAAATGCAAAACAGCAACAAAATGTCATCTGAGAATTTGAATTTTTAAACACGCAGGTTAAAGCATGGGAAATGTAATAGTCTCTCTGCAACATGAATAATTTCCTTTCCACTAAGCAATCAGTTAGAATTCTAACAGTTCAAGAGAACATACAGAGCAAATTGGGTACGCCAACCTGCCCCGAGAAAACATGCCATCGCGCATATGGTGATTTTGCACCTGACTTTACAAATCCAGGGCTAATCTATGCAAGGTTTTTGCACTTTGTACCTAACAAATACCAAAATATGATGAAACTGTCCTGTAACTGTAGAATTATCTGATGACGCAGCAGGAAGAGAGAACTCAGCAGAGCTGTTCCACAGAGTTCTAAAGGGCGTCTCAGCTGCATCATGGCACCACGAGGCCAGGGATCCATTGGCTCCCAGCCTCTCTCAGAGACCAGTCCCAGAAAGATGGTGTCAGGCCTGGTGGTGCTGCAGGACTGATGTCTTTGTTTCATCAGATACAGACGTTTCCAACACTCAGAACTCCCTCTCCTTCTGTGATTAAGTGCCTCAAACCCAAGTGGAGGCCAGCTCTGTAAGCATATGACAAAACGGGAAAAGGCCACGTCATCTTCCTAGGAGTCTTTTAGAATTTTATTAACCATTTCTGGGCCCATGTTACAGAAGCTAGAGCAAAAGACAATGGCCTGGCCTAGACAGACTGCTGTGAGAACCCAACACGCCAGGTCCTTGCAGCTTTAGCAAGAATCCAAACCCAGCTACTTTGGAACGCGAGGGGATGCTGACGGCAGAGATGGCCACGGGCAGGACAGAATACAAGGAAGACCACCCCAGCAGGGACTAGGAGAGGCTGGCGTCACCATGCTTCAGCCAAGGCTTCAGAGGACCTGTACATCTACGTGGTGGCTCTGATCCCAGGCGGTGCGCTGCAATCATGTGGGAAGCGTTCAACAGACTCATGTCTGGTTCTACCCCAGGGATTCTGACATTGGTCTAGGCTGGGACCTGGGCATCAGGACTTTTAAAAGATCCTCAGGTGATGCTCACATTTAACCAAGGTTGGGAAGCCCCAAAGTAAGGCAGGCAGGTGGCCGGCAACTTCCAGAAGTTAGCACATGTGAAACATAGGGAAGCTACATGTGACTGAAGTTAACCAGACTGTAGAGACCAGAAATCTGAATCAAGTCAAGAAATTCTGATGGACCCCCAGCCTGACCTGGGTCAGCACCCAAGATGCTGAGTGGGCGAGTCTTCTCCACAGAGAAGTCGTTTCTGGAAGTCCCTCAGCATTTATCATGGGCCATCGTTCCACATTTGTTCTTATTTCAGATCACTTGATAAAACACAGAATGCCCAGCTAACAGTGAATTTCTGGTAAGCAATAAATAATTTTTAGTAAAGTTGTAACTCAAATATCACAAGGGTTAATAATTTTTAGCATAAATATGCTCCAAATATTGCATGAGATAATACTTTTTAGCATAAGTATATGCAAAATATTGCTTGGGCCATACGCGTCCTAAAAGCGATGTGTTGTTTACCTGCAATTCAACCTAACTGTGCATCCTATGTTTTTATTCACTACATCAGGCCACTCTACTCATATTTGGTCTGCATTGTTACCATACGCATATTTATTAATCTCCTGTGCAGCCACCACGCTAAGCATTTAACCTCTTGGCCTCTCGCTCTCCTGTCTCGAGATAGTAAGCATGGGTAAATCGCTGGGGGCAGGGCTAGGTGTGCATGCCCAAGTGAACCACTTCCGGTGGGCCTTGTAGCAAATGGTTTCGCGATCCTGGGCTTCAATTCCCCCCAGGTAACAGAGCGCTTCTCACGGGATGTAAGGCGAATTAACTATGAGTCTACAGTGCACAAAGTCCAGGGCCTGGCTTGTAATAAGATTCCTTAAATGGTTGCAATCATTATTGTCCTGACTTCCTAACAGCTGATTTCAATGAGATCTTTGATATACTCGTATTAAAATGAAGCCAAAAGAAACCCTTAATATAGGAATTTGAGGTTCAGTTCTTTAAGCTATGAGTAAATTAGTATAGAAAATAAAATTTAATTAGGGAAATTTCTCCCCCACTCCCCATGCTTTTTTTTTCTTTCTTTCTTTCTCTTCCTGTCATTCCACATGCCTCTCAAACACCGTGGCCCATCATAATTCTCAGACATGATTATGACCAAATGGTCTGGCCGTGATGTGGCGGGAGCTATGTGGGGTAACTAATTCCTATCTACATGCTATTTGAATGACTTATACAAAGAAGCACAGATACTAAAAAACCCCCACTAAGACAGGTATAAAAAGTGCAAAGTTCAAGTAGCAAAGGGGATGGGATAGTTTTACAAGAAAGTCTAGGCTAAAGATAGCAATGGCAATCTAGTGTAAAACCTAACTACATGCTTCCCAGCAGGCGAGGCAAAAAGGGAAACACAATCTATTACTGGGTTTCCTGTCTAATAATAGGAAACATGCTATCAGGTGGGAGAAATTTCCCCCGGCAATAAGATTAATGCATCACCTAGCTCTCCAGACAACACAGTAGACTGGGTCTACTTTTATATTTTACTAGAGATACAGAAGCATTCTGGGTTCCAAATATTCTTAAGGATAAAATCCCTGAGCACGAAGCAATCAAGAAACAAATATTAAAAATATGTTTAAGGAAGAAGGTTTGGGTTTTAGCAGTTTTAGAAACGACCAGGCGTCTGGCTGAGGGCAACGTGAAGAATTACAGTAACAGCCCATGGTTCGTCAGAACCTGTCTTTATTCTTACCTCATACCTTTGTCTCTAGAACACTTGAAACATTTTGCAAGCATCTTCCAGAATCCTTGCCTTTTGGCGTGACTAGATTTTCATAGCACGTGGGATGGATCCTGAAGAGAGACGTTGCCCTGGGGCTGCACGCAGCTGTCACAGCCCTGCTGCCTATACAGCTTATTCTACTGCCCCCAGCAAGGGATCCCAGCGCCACATGGCTAAGCCCAAGGACAGCGGGTCGCCGCCTTCCCGGAGAGGGCTGACTTGAGCCTCCTTGGAGAAATGACTAGAAAAACTCCCAACCCATGCAGCTTTTGTTTTTTGTTACTTTTCTTCATCTGCTTTCCCATTTCAAAACCTTTGAATGAAGCAACCAATCTGAAGCCAATTCCCTGTGGACATTCTCTTGGTCAATTATGTTAGTTATCGAACAGCATAGATTTTCTCTTTTTAAAAATAGGAACATTATAGGACTGAAAGAACACTTGCTCAATATTAGAAAATGCTTTCAACATGCCAAAGTTGAGGCTGTTCAAAAAGAGGGCCATTAATCTTACAGAGGTGGCAAAAATTATACATAGACACACACATCTATGCCATATATAAAACATATACTATGCATATTTACATATAAGAGAGGAGGAAAATCAGTATCCTGAATTGATGATTTCCTTTACTAACTGTGACTAAGTCCGAACTCTTTAGCATAGTAACAAGGCCTGCTTGAATATGGCCTCACCCTCCTTCACTGATGTACTGTTGTACTACATCAAACTAAATCCAGGATACATTTTATACTTCAGGGCCCTTCTTTATAACAACGGTTTCCACTGATTATGAGACTCTCACTATTTTTCTCCAACTATTGAACTCCTATGAATCTCCGAGACCGAGATTAAACAATGCCTCCTCCATGAAGCCTTCCCAGAATGGCCCAGGCATGTAATTAACCACCATGGCATTTTATACAGACCTACGACACTTCTCACACTGGATAACTATGCGTTTGAATCTGCTTCCCATTCTACACTACACGACTCCCATTCTGATTAACATCTTTGTGTCTCCAGTACCAAGACAATACCTAGCCCAAGTAAATATGTATTGAATTGAATTCAAAATCAATTCAGCCAAAAGGAGGGCCTGAGTTAACTAAAAGATACACCCATGCTCTAAAATACTATTTGTTAAACCTGGTTTGGAGACAGACCAGTGTGATTTCAAATACTTGCACGGTTTCATAAATTTTTAAAGAATTCTCCAAATGAAAATAAGTTTGAGCTTCATTTGAAAATGTCCTTACATTGACCAGACTGCCCCTTGAAAAAAGAGGGTATCTCCAAATCAGAGAATGCTAACCCAATAAAATTCTACCAAATTCTATTTTGGGGGGCTACCTTTCTAAAGAAAGAGGAGGAGTAGAAGAGAGAGAAAGAAGGAGAAGCAGAAAGTATTTAAATTTGGCCCGAATTTATCATATGCTTTTTGTAAATTTGGTGTTAACTTATAGCTTTTATTACATATAATGTTGTTTTTAGATAACAGGTCACATTTAAATGTTTTAAGTCTGCTGACTTGCAAAAACAATAGCAAAGGGCAGAAACTGTACAGCATGTCCCCTGGCTGGGTAGTGATCTGCAAGCCAGCCCTCTAGCCTTCTCCTTCCCTTCTCAGCGGAGCCAGCCTTCACTCTACCGGGAGGACTATGGTGTGAATAATCCACCTTAGCTGCTTTCACTAACCGCGGTGGTACCTCGCCTTCAGCCTCTTTCTTCCTCGCCTGTAAAGGCAGTTCTTGAACACTCTCATCTCCAGCTACTGGAAATGGTAAAGGCTGAACTACTGGGCTGCAAGGTCTCATGGTTTTCTATACCTCACTCCGTGGGCGCCTGGCCCCCGGACTTGGGGAGGAAGCCGAGGCTCAGCGCCGCGCTCAGGCAGTGGGCACCGGGGGCCGGCTCTTGCCGCCCCCCACCCCGCTGCCCCCCCATATCTTCGTCTCCCTCAGGGCTCGCCAGCAGGGCCTCCCTCGGCCTTGATGCATGGCTAATGTGACTCAGTCCCCTTCAGCCCTCGGCCCTCCCTGAAGGCCAATCTCAGCCCAGTGCCCTGGGACGAGTCCCCACAGCCCCTGGAGGTTTCCGTCAAAGCCGTTAGCACGCCCCACTGAGCCGAGGGCCCATTGGGTCCCATGCCCTCTCCCATGAGGCTGTGCGACCACCAGAGTGAGGGCTGTGTCACTTTGGCTGGGTGTCATATTCCTGGAGCTGGCATGGAGTCTGGCCCATGGGGACACTGGGTGGGTGCGTTCATATCCAGTGCCCACATCATTGCTGATAAACAGATGCATGAAGATCGCTGGTACTGTGGTTAATTTATGTCTTTTTTCTCTCTCTCCCAGACAACTGCCACAACCTCCCACCTCGACCCTGGCACTAGTCTCTGAGCACTGCACTCCAGCCTCTGCAAGGCCACCAGGGCTGGGTATCACTGAGGTAATCCCATCCCGTCCTCTGACACCCCTGCTCCATCCCACCGGATGCCCACGGCCCGCAGGATACATCTCTGGTCCCGGATTATGGTGATGGGGTTCTTCATCATCCAGTCCCAGCTGTGACTAAGCTTCCCATGGCTCCCAGGTCGCATGCTAGGTCCGCAGAGGCTAAGTTTTGCTGCATCCCTTATAAGGCTGGCCATACTCTTTGCCTTGATTGAAATGTCCTCACCCCTTCTTGGCCCGGCAAATCCCTTTGTGTCCTGCAGACCCAGCCCCAAAGGTACTTGCACTGCTGTTACCCTGAATCCTGGAGCCTAGTCAGTAACATCCTGCCCTAAATTCCTACAACTCTCTATCCCAGTCCCTACAAGGCAAAATGCCCGGAAGACCATTACTTATTTAGTTGTTTGTTGTGAATCTGAGCTTCTGAGGGCAGTACAGAAGCCTGATGTGCGAAGTTAGTGAAAGAATCAATGAGTGAACGAACAATTGAAAGAACATAGGAATGACTGAGGGAGGAGAAAATGTAGCAGAAAAGGAGAAAATGAAGCAGAGAATAATGTAGCAGAAGATAAGAAGGGGCGAGGGCGAGAGGAACAGGTGGCAATTTTAAGATAAGGTACGAAGATGACTCCTAGCACTGCGCCCCCCACTCCCGGCATCTCTGCCCTTGCCTTCCCCGGGTGGGAGACACAGCTCTCCCCGCTGGAGAGAGGGCCCCATGGGCTCAAGGCAGGTCAGTTGTGAGGGACGGAGGAGAAGGAAGATATGTATACACCACGGAGCTGTGGGAGGATCAAACGAGGTCGGTCCCCAAAGAGACATGTGCTGATGGAGGACAGCAGGAAGGCGCTAGAACCTGCTAAACAGAGCAGAGGAGCAGCAGAGCAGAAGCTGAGGGCGGTCAAGGCGAGTCCAGTGCCTCTCAGCTGCCTGTTCCTGCAGGCCTGGGCAGGCGCCACAGCCACGGAAGGCACGGGTACAGTACTGTCTTCTCTGCAAAGCCATTCCCCAGACAATCTCGCCGATCCTTCCAACAGGAGTCACTGCTACGCAGGTTCAGAGCTGCAAGCCCACAGCCAAGAGGCGTCTCTTTCCCAAGGTCCCCATAGAATGAGCTGCGGGTCTCTGATTTGAACCTAGGTCTTCAGTCCCAAATGTCGGGCTCCTTTTTACCCCCTTTACTCCCACAAATGACCCTTCACACCAAGAAGTAGAATCAAGTTTGCCAGTATCTTTGGATTTCTGCTTCCTTTCTACCGTCTTGAGCTTGGACTGTTTTCACACAGGCAGTGTGCAAACATACAGAATCACAGTAAGGCCCACGCCACAGCACAAACCCTGCTGGATGCAGCAGCCTCTAGTCCAGGAAAGGCAGACAGGATGGAAGGAAGGAAGGAAGGAAGGAAGGAAGGAAGGAAGGAATCAGCCAATCAGCAAGCATTTCACTATTTCAGGGAGTCTCCTACCAAGGAAAGCTATGTGAAACTCACTAAGCCGGTCTCTGCAGCTTTGTGACCGGGACTGCAAGGATCCAAACTGGCTTCTATCGTTTGGAAAAGCTCTTCTAATAACAGCACGTGTGTGTGTCTGTGTGTGTGTGTATTAACCATGTTTCTGACTTCTGTCAACTTGGTGCTTTAACATCTGTCCTACAGGCCATATGCCAGATACTCCTAGTGTGGACAACACAAGAATATGTCCCAGTTACCCTGCCTTGGCCTCATGCGCCCCTCATCATCTGCATCCCACCTACGGAGGAGTCCTCCTCCTACAGGAAGCACGCTTTGCAAATACAAACCAACCCATCCAGGCCCACACCCCTAACCGCCTCCTTTACCGGGTTCTCACACGCCAGGCCACGGTTCCCCTGCCGTAATCACCCCAGGGCCATCCCCTATACCCCAGAGCCCACTGAAATTATCCAAACTAGTGAACCCTAAACCCACTTGCCAGGCTTCACCTGTTCCTTCCTACAAAAACCACAATAAAGGCTCTTGGGACAGTTCCCCTGCTCCTTCTACCTCCTGACTGACCCTGGTGCTTCCCATGTGGCCCCTGAGGGCACAGTGTGCCCCTCTTCTTAGGAACTGTGAGTAATAAACTATGTTTTCAATGGCAATCATCTCCTGATCTTTTGGCCTTACTGTATCTCAAATTTTCTATTAACATACTATATTTTAGAACTGTGTGTGTGTCTCTGTGTGTGTGTGTGTGTGTTGGCACGGTGTAGGTGGAGGATCTGATTGTCCAGTTTTCTTTAGAGAAAATGGAAGTTTCATTTTTCCCTTGATATGGAAACATGTAAGTTTTCAACATCTCATAGATTTTAAACATAAATAAGTGAAGCTTCCTCAAGGTTGTAAATAAACTCGTGGCACAGATGTTTGAATGGGATGTAGGAGTCTGCGGACCTCATCCCAAAGTGCTCTCCGTTACCTACCATGCCCTCCTGCTTCTAACCACACGGAGCTACCGCCTGGGGCATCACCTTCCTCTCCATTTGCAAGATGCCACTTTCTAGGCTGTCGTGCTGACAACTTGTCACTGTACCCTCTAAAGAGGCTGTCAAATTCTTCTTTAAAAAACACACACGCCACAACAATGGAATGAACCCCCTCACAGTGACTCAAACTTTGAGTGTCTGAATTGTTTCACGTGCCAGATGACAGCAGAGGCAGACACCCACAATTGCATTTGGTTGGCACTCCGGCTGTTGGAATGCCACCTACCTGATCAGCTGAGCCCAGTGGTTGAGCTATTAAGAC